>NC_080678.1:98854211-99164418 GCF_030445035.2 Dasypus novemcinctus | reverse complement strand
AAATTGACAATATTAAATGTTGACAAGGATGTGGATCAACAGGAACTCTCATTCATTGCTGGTGGGAATGCAAAATGGCACAACCCCTTTTTAAAAGAATTTGGTTGTTTCTTATAAATGTAAGCATCTACTTATCATATGACCCAGAAGTTCCACTCCTAGGTATTTACGCAAGTGAACTGAAAACTTATGTTCACAGAAAAACCTGTATGTGAATGTTCATAGGAGCTTTATTTATAATTCCTAAAACAATCAAGATATTATTCAACAGGTAAAAGGATAAACAAACTGGCCCATCCATAGAACTCAGATATTTAAAAACAACAACAAAACTATTGATTCATGTAATAACATGGTGAATTTTTAAAAATTGCTAATCCAAAGAAGCTAGATCAAAATGGTTCCACTTATGTGGCCTTCTACAAAAGGCAAAATGATAGGAACAAAAAACATCATCAGTTGTCAGGGGTTGGGGGAGAGGGAGAGAATTTGGCTGCAAAAGGGCTGCACAAGGGAATTTTTAGGGTGATGGAATGTCATGGGTGGGACACTGGTAGTGGGTACATGACTCTAAGCCTTTGTCAAAACCCATGTAACTGCACACCACAAAGAGTTAGGTTGGAATTGAGGAAAGAGAGTAAGAAATAGAATGAAATCTGAACCTCAAATCTATATATATATAAAATTAGACATTCATACATATATAACACAATCATATATTTTCTTTATGGAATTATATTAAATACACTAGAATGGAGGGATGGGATGGTGGCTTGAGGATAAGGGTTAAAAAACTAAAACAAAAGAGGGGCTTATGGGCACCAGTGGTGGGAGTGAGCTATGAATTGAGGAGTTTGATTAATTCCAATTTGTCTTTCTGAAGTCTTGACAAAGCAAAACTTAAAATCAAAACCTTGACTCAGGAACCAAAAGCTGATTGGAAAGTGAGGACGAGGTGTGTTGGGAGTGAGGGCTGGGGCTGGTCAGCTGATGGTGGGCCAGTCCACTGGGCACTCAATGTGCCAGTTCGTTTTCCCCAGGGCAGGTCATCAGCTCCTGGGAGCAGAGGGGTGGGTGTGGCTGCCAGGACTGAGGGAACGGGGTGGGGAAGGGTGCGGGCTGTGAAGGTCCCATCTGTAGAAGTTCACTTTACCCCTTTTCCAGGAAGGCACCTCAGCCAAGTCTTCAGCAGTAACCAACGTCCCTGACTTCAGAGCTGTCCCACGTCAGTTTCTTCAATAAGGACACATTGTGCTCTGCTGGCTCAGGGAGGGAAGTCGCCTGGCTATGCTGGGAGGGGAGACTGGGCAAAGAGAAATCTTTATTGGGAGTTTTTATAGGACTTCCTGTTTTTAGCCCCATCCCTTGTGCCTGACTTTGCAGTTTCTTGGACCTCCAATTCCAGAGCCTTTCCAAGGTTGTTTTGGGACAAATCTACATGCTTCTTCTTGTCTCCCTAACTGTAAGCTTAACTTTCACATTTCTAACCTTGCAAAAATTTGGTTGACATCTCTAATCTGCTGCCATCACTCTTTTTTCCCATTTTCCCTTTATAGATTTGATTTATGGTTTTTAAATCCCTCTCAGCCTCTTTCCTGGGATTTGGGGGACTAAGTGGACATAAATACCACTTAAGTTGTTACACTATTTCTCTGGGTCTCCGCTTTCCCCTTCCTAAACTGGGGATAATGGCACCTACCTCAAAAGGTAGCACTGTGATCAAATTGTGGTGGAGGCAGGATGGGATGTGAAGGAAACACTCCAGGTTTGGCTCCTGGCTCCAGCACACGCGCATGCTCACTAGTGAGTTTAAATGAGCCACTCACCTGCTCTGAGCTTCAGGTTCTCAGTAGTACAATGGCAGTTCTGCTATCACCCCCTTCCCAGCTCACCAGGCACGTGGGAGGAGCTCATCCTCTGCTATTTTCCAGCTCCTAGGGAAGTGTAACCTGGGACTCATAGCACAAACGCAGGGGAATTTGTTATTTGTGTCCCTGATGGAGCTATGACCTCGCTGTATGCCCAGAGCAGGGCAGAGTCTGATGAGGTTTTCCCCTCGGTGAGTCTCTAAGGCTTTGCCCCAGGTGGAGGCCCATTCCAGACCCAATCTGAACTCTGGGCCATCAGGAGTTTCAGGCAGAAGGGGGACATTTTCCCAGGCAGGAATCCATAGCCCTGAGCATCTTGGAGAGCAGGAGGGGGGGACAAGGAGCTCTTCCTCCATGTCATGGACTGGGAGAGATAGTTGGGGCAGGTGGACCCCTGGCTGACAAGTGATCGCAGAGCCTGCAGGTCAGGAAATAGGAGTGATTTATTTATTTATTTGTATATTTAAAGAAGCTCTAGATTACATAGATGTTACAAAGAAAACATAGGGGACTCCCATCTACCCCACCCCTCCTCCCCCCACACTTTCCCCCATTAACAATATTGCTCGTTAGTGCGGTGCACTTGTTACAATCGATGAGCACATATTGAAGCCCTGCTACTAACCATGGTCCATAGTGTACATTACGGTTTACACTTTGCATTGCACTTTTATAGCTTTTGACAAAATGGACAGAGGTCTGTAGCCATCATCACAATGTCATGCAGGACAATTCCAATGTCCCCAAAATGCTCCATGTTACACCTGCAATAGGAGTTCTTTAAGGTCTGAATATTCTGGAAAGACTAGCCACCCAGAAAGCCATCCACAAAGTTCCAAACATCCAGGTCCCCGGTTTGTTTTCCTGCCTGACTGTGTCACGGTAGGGGTGGTCTTTGGTCATCTGTATTCTAATAGCCTGGTGTGTCTTAGCTCCTGCCCTGATCCTGCACTTCCCCTCCCTCCAAGCCTCAGTTTTGCCAGCTGGAAGGGGACCAAGCACACAGCATGCTCTGCGCATGCCTCTTTAGCTCTATCCATCTCGGGTCCCAGGACTCTCCCCACCCCCCACCCCATCATCTTTATTTTTTGGATACATTAGAGCTGCTGTATCAGCCCTCAAGTTGACCCAGTGGGAGGTTTTGTAACTGACCACTTTGCTAATCCCGTCAGACATAGATGTTCTTCCTGGGACCACATTATTTTTGCTAAATTTTGCAGGGCTTGGAAGCACACTCAACAGAAAGACAGAAACATCCTCCTCGGATGGGGATAATGGGAAAATCACAGGTTTGGTGAAGAAACACAGAGACGTGTGACAAACAACTGCCACCCACGAGTCATCTCACCAGTCCTCTGGCACAACAAAGCTCAGCCTCTCTGCTGCCAGTGATGGGGACTTGTGGCACCTTGATCCCTTTGTGCTGGGTCCAGACCCATGGGCAGAGTGAGAAAACCATTCATTCTGTGACTGTCAACCTCAGAAGAACGGACTTGAGAGAGGAGGAGGAGGAAGCAAAGGGGAGAAGCAGATGGTGTCTGGCCACCCTCTAGCCACTGCTGCTTCTGCCTGTGGATGCTTCCCCCACACTGACCACATAGGAGTGAGAACACATGGTCAGCCAGTCCTGGGTTGGGCTTGGGGTCTGGGCATCCGTGGGCTTTTTCAAGGGTCCCAGGGCCACCCGGGAGGACAAACATCCTCCCCTGCAGCCTCATGGAGACTGAGCTTCCTGGCGGTGGACAGCCAGGTTCCTCAGGTGCCTTCCAGGCCCTCTTGTGGGGGAGGGTTGGGGTGGGGCTGGCCCGTGGCTGCACATGGAACCAGGGCCAGGGGCTCAAGCAACTGTCTCTGGAGGACACATCTTCAAAGGACATCCTACTCCCATGGTCTCAGAAGTACCCCAAGCAGAGATGCTCTGTCACCACCTCTGGGCTGCTTATGGGTGCTCTGGAGGGCTACTGATTCTTTTGAAACCTAAAGTTACTTTGCAAAACTTAACATACACAACACATCCACTGCTCCTGGATAGTTTGGAAAATACCAAAAAGAAAATATGATCCTCATTTCTATCACACGAAGTTAACGACCCACTGGATACCTTTCCTTCCTTTATTTTGCTGAGGATGTGTTGGTCTTTTTACACAACTGTGGTTTATAGAGTTGTATGAAAGCACATTAGGATTTTTTTGTTACTGAATAGCAGATACATATTCCCATATAATTTCACTTTTTCCCTACATGTTCCACTTAGTGGCATGAGGTAGGTTAATTTGACGATTCCCTGTTGTTGCCTAATCAGTTTGGTTTAACATTCAGCTCTTACAAATACAGTATGTAGTGATCATCTTTGGGTAATATTGTTTTTAGACATAGGATCCATTTTTTTGGGTCAGTTCCCAGAAGTGTAACTATTCCATCCAAGGATAGGGGCATGTCTAGGTTCTTGATTTCCCATGGGAAAGATCGACCTTAGCAGTCGCCCTGCCATGTTCTCAGCAGGGTCGTCTGCTCCAGCGCCCTCGCCCACACCAAGCAGGCCGGCCTGAGTGTGACCGGAGGTATCCCGGAACCCCACCTCCTCTCTCCCCTTGCCGTCCCCTCCTCACATGCCGGGTGCTGGGACAGCCACAATCTTCAGGGGTCTTGAGAGCACCTGGGGCTGGTGGGTGTTTGGCTAGCCTTGGACAATTCCACCAGAAGCTGCTGCTCCTGAGGGCATGGACCCCCACCCCGGAAAAGCCTGTCATCCAAACACGTGTGTGGGCTTTGCTCCCTGATACCACCCAGCCCAAACAGGGTGACAAACCAGAGATGCCTTCCTGCCTCCTCAGTGTCAGGCCAGGGGGTCCCAGGCTCAAAGGACCACGTCTGACTCACTCTTCCCATTCCCCAAAGGCAGCTGCCTCTGAAAGCACCGACGGTGCCTCCCAGACTGCCCCAGCAGAAGCCCATTCCCAGGGGCCTGACAGTCCACGGCCCAGGGAAGGCTGGAAAAAACACCACTCAGACCAGGGGCTGGCTCCCCCTGTGTGGACAGGAGGCATCCTCCCTGCCCACCGCCTCCCAGGAATCTCTGACACTCTTCTCCTAGCCTCCTTCCCCCTCTTCCGTCCACTCTGGGTGTTGCTTCATCTGCTCTTGGCATTGAGTTCCTCTCTGTGTTTTCTCCTGTGGCACTGGGGAGGGGGCTGGTCTGGGAGCCCATTTCAGCCTCACAGTGGGACCAGGACTTGAACTCACTGGAGCCTGGAGAAGGGATGGGGAAGGGAGCCTGAATAAAAAGGGGATGCATTTTTCAGGGGCAAAGAAGGTTCCAAAACCAACTTTCCAACCTCCCACGCAGGCTCCTTTGGCTGCAGGTGGGCACTGCATTCCAATACAGGCCTGGGCAGGGTACCTGGGGAGCAGGTAGAAAGAGACCCTCTGAGCCTCCCGGGAAGGCCCAGCCAAGCACTCCTCATTAAGAACATTTCCTGTGGCCCCCCCTGGCCACCTGCTTTGTGGGTGCTGCATCTGCCTCTCCAGGCTCAGAGTGGGAGGTCATCATTTAATGACGTTGTCCCCTCTGGAGCACACATGACAACTCAGGTGCCTCTGGAGCCACAAAGTCTGCAGCCTGATGAAGCAGCTTGTGGTCCTTGGTGGCCACCCTGCAGCTTTAATTTACTTTAAATCTTTGTAGGAATGTGGAAGGGCATGGTCAATTAAACACCCTCCTCCTTACAGGGGAAAGATCACCTCTCTCCCAGAAAGTCCACCCATGGGCGCCTTTTCCCCCATGGAGCTAGAGGCAGAACGAAGTCAGAATTTTCTTCCCACACTGTAGATCCAATGTTCAAAGAATCCCCCAGGTTTCTCTTTTCAGATCAAGCCCTCCCACCCCTCCAATCACTCTCCCATAAACTGGCTTCTCTCTGAGTACCCTCCTTAAGACAAGGCACAACTGTGAAGCCCCCACTCTTAGAACATGCTGTGCAGAAGGAAGCAGGTTTTCAGACTCACCTCCACCCCTGGGAGCTGATAGCTCCACATTCTGGACACTCCGTACCCCCAGACCTCATCTCTGGTCTTGAGAGATTTGGGGAGCCACAGCCCACCTTGGTCTTAGATCCAGTTGGTAGTCACAAACTGCCCCCTCCCCCCCAAGCCAGGCCTTTAATGTCCAGACCACTAAGCCAAGACACTGCCCTTCCCTCCAAAACAAGATGTCCTGTTTCTCTCTAGCGTATGTCATCTCAACTACATCTACGAGACCAGCTCGATAGAGACAGGTCATCTCCAGTGCATCTGTGATTGTGCTGGTGCCTGGGGCTGCTGCAGGTGGAGTGATGCCTGCAGCCTGGGCAGTGGGGAGGACCCCACTTCACCTCGGGGCTCCCAGGAGGTACATGTGGTGGAGAGGGCAGGCCGAGCACAGGCTCTGTGCAGCTGTGGTTTGTTCAAAACACACAGTGTCAATACTGACCTTTTGCAGTGTGCTACTTGAAGGCCACAATCCACCTTTTAGAGCAAGCTCTAAAGCTGCGTGAGCCGATGAACTCAAATAATGACTGGACCCTCCCAAACCTTCAACTGTTCAAATGCAGTGTCGCACTGGGAGCTTCCTCCAGCTTATTTTACTTCCCCTTTTGCTATATTTGTTTAAAACTCCATCTTCACAAAGCTGCTGGCCCTGCAGCTGGTGTGGATTAGACAGAGTTATCTGCATGGTTTGTTCTTCCTATAACCAGGGCTTTGGGAATAATCGTTTATTGAGTTCTGCTTTGAACAATCCCCTGCCAGGCACACCACTTACACATGTCTACACAATCCTCCTCCCAACACTGGGAAATGTATTGGTAGCCCCACTTCCCATCAGAAAACCTGGGGTTCCCAGAGGTTAAATAATTTGCCCAACTTGCCCAACTTGGTCATGGTATGTTGGATGAAATTGTCTGAAAAACCCATCTGCTCACCTTACTGCTTGGAGCTCCGGATTGGCACTTTCCAATGGAAATAAACATGAGCCACAAATGTGAGCCCACTGTGTCATTCTATATTTTCTCATGGCCACATGAGAAAAAGAAAAACAGGGCAAATTTATTTCAGTAATATACTTTACTTAATTTAATGAATAGAAAATATGAGTGTTTCAACAGTAATCAATATAAAACTCATTAATTTTAACATTTTTTTCCTACTATGTA
Organism: Dasypus novemcinctus; assembly: GCF_030445035.2. Lineage (NCBI taxonomy): Eukaryota > Metazoa > Chordata > Mammalia > Cingulata > Dasypodidae > Dasypus > Dasypus novemcinctus. The sequence continues at coordinate 99,157,361 of NC_080678.1, read as the reverse complement.
TTTGAAATCCTTGGTGTATTTTACACACACAGCATATCTCAGTTCAGATGAGCCACAGTTCAAGTGCCTAGTAACCATGCATGACTGGCGGCTACCAAATTGGACAGCTCGGCTATAGAGGATAAAAAGAGTAGTTTGTGTTCCATTCTATTATTCTTTAAAGAGAATAAATGAATTTTTTCTAATATTTTTATAGACATTTGGATGTTACATGAAATAGTTGATGGATTCCCAAGAAGGTGAAACCGGACTAGTTTTCTCACCATCTAAAAAGCGGGATAAGATCATTTCTTCTACTGTGGGGTGATGCAAAGTGCCCTCTGGTTGACCTCCAAGGACAATCTCCAAGTTTCCCTTGGGGCGTATTGTGAAGCCTGTGTAAGCCACGCTCTGGAGGCCCTGCAGTCCGGGCTGGGTGTCCACGGTTGCGGAGGGCATGCTGACAGCCCCTGGCTTTGAGCTGAGCCTGGCTCCTGCTCTGTGGTGGCGGCCGAGGGCTCCAACAGCCTTTGATTCATCTGCACATGCTGGCCGGGCTGCGGGACTCTGAGCTGATTCCTGAGTGACAGACCCTGGGTGGGGGCCTGGGGAGGGCATTTGATGGGGTCAGCTTGGCTCTGAAGCTGCTTTTCTTTCAAGCCCTCCCTAGATTCCTCCCAGTGAGGACCTGGCTCGGAGGGTAGAGCTTCGGCTGGCTGCCCCGGCTCTCAGTAGTCACCCGGGAACTCACGGTGAGGAAAGAGGGGGTGTCAAGTTCTCAGTAGAAAATGGGACAGTGAGACCCTGGGGCTGGGGGAGGCCAAGTGGGAGGACCCCGGCCTCTGCTCTGAAGGATGGGGGTGATGCGGGGCTCTCCCAACCTGGGGAAGTCGCCTGAGACAAGGGAGGGCTCTCCCTGCTTTGGTGCCTCCTTCAGCCCAGAAGCTGCTGAGAAGGGACTCGGTGGGAAATAAGAAATGCTCTTTATTGATAATGCCAGATACTTGAAGTAGATGACTTTAATATGCCCAGCAGCCATATGGGGCAGATGCTATCAGGCCCATTTTATAGGAAAGGAAAACCGGGTTCCGAGAAGAGATTTACCTGAAGTTACTCAAAAGTATGATTTGGACCCAAAATCATCTGATATTAAGATCTGTTTCCTCACACTGTTTCCAGGGAGCTTTCCCATCAGCCTTTTGTAGGCATTCAAATAAAGAAAGCGGCCAACGTGGGGTAAGGGGCAGACTGTTCACTCTTAAGAGCACATACCTCTGCCAGGTACATGCTATGCCAGGTTCCTAATGGCAAGCTGACCCAACTCCCCAGCCTAGCCAGCTCTGTCCCAGCCCCCAAGCCTTGCCTGGCATGCTCCCTGGCAGGGGACACAGCATTTAGCTTGACCAGGACCCACCCTCAAAGAAATGCCCACCGACCCAAGAACACCCCATGCTTGGTCCCTGCATTTGACTCCATCCCATCACAAGCATGAGCGTCTTTTCAAACTTGCTATAAAATGAAATGGGAAGTGATGCTGAATCTCTGAAGAATTTTTATGGGCCTGGCTTGTCATTTACTTTGGTTTCATAAATCAAAGAGACATCAGGTTGCAAAATACAGCCAGCTGCCCAGTAATGCTCAATCAGGAGGTGCGGTGGGCAGGGTGTGTGATACTTACTGGGTCACAAAAACATCTTTTGCCAGTTCTTTTCATCTGTCCATGATAGTGTTTATTGTGGGGAAGAGGAATGCTTTCCTTCCTATTATTTTCATTCCTCCGATGGGCAATTAAGGCACCTGGGCAATTCTCAGACAAGGTGACTTTTCCTCTTTTCAGCAGGTTTCCCCATTAGCTTGGCTTAGCCTCTGTAGCAGTTTGATATTATTGATGAATTCCAAAAAGAAATATTGGATTATGTTTGTAATCTGGTCTGTACCTGGGCATGACTGAGTTATGATTAGGGCTTTGATTGGGCCATGCCATTAGGGTGTTAAGTCCCTGCCCCTTGGTGGGTGGGGACTCACAGATAAAAGGGTTGGGGAAGGACAGAGTTGAGAGCTTTTAATGTTGGAGTTTTGATGTTTGAGTTTGATGCTGAAGCTGGAGCCCCAGGGAGAGAGACAGGGCTATTTTCCTGATAGCTACAGCTGACCTTGTAGAGAGAGGCAAAGCCTAGAGAGCCTCATAGTCTACAGCTGACCTTGTGGAGAAAACAGAGATGCTGAGCCCAGAAGATCTCAAGAAGACTGGACCCTTGCAGACATCAGCAGCCATCTTGCTGCAACAAGTGAAAATATACTTTGATGAGGGAAGTGACTTATGCTTTATGGCCTGGTATCTGTAAGTTCCTACCCCAAATAAACACCCTTTATAAGAACCAACCAACTCCTAGTATTTTGCACCAGCACCCCTTTGGCTGATTAATACAGAATTTGGTACCAGGAGTGGGAAAGTGCTTTTGCAATTACCGAAATGCTGGAATGGTTTTATAAATGGGTAAGGTGTATTTTTTGGAGGAATTGTGAGATGCTTGAAAGAAAAGACCTGCAGTGCTTTGAAGAGATTGTTGATAGTAATATGGATGTTAAAGAGACTTTTTATGATGCCTTAGAAGTAAATGATGAAACTATTATTGGAAACTGAAGGAAAGGTGTTTTAAAGTTGCAGAGAACTTAGCAAGATTAACTCCTGGTGTTTTATGGAAGGCAGAATTTGAAAATGGCGAGCCTGGGCATTTAGCTGAAGAACTTTCCAAAGTAAACCCAGAGAATGTGGCTTGGCTTCAACTTGCAGCTTATAACAAAATGCTAGATAAAAGAGATATGCTGAGGATTGAACTGTTGAGTTCAAAGAACACAGAAACTGATTCTGGAAATTTCAGGCCTTTGGAAATCAAGCTCCCAGATGAAAGTGCCCTCTTGGAGGACTTAACTAAACTTGGAACTTGTAAATCAGGATTGAAGATGCAGTTATCTTGGGAAGACTTGTGAAAAGTCTTACTGTCTGATGGCTTGGACCCTTGCTTCCTGCATGCTAAACCAACAGACTTTTCGAGAGAGCTGTATGAACAAAACTACTGTCAGCCTGGAATAAAAGGGACATGGAAAGGAGAAATTTAAGGGGAAATGACTTCAAGAGGAAAACCATGGAAACTGAGATCTGGGATTATGACATCACCTTGAGTCAAGAGAAGGACCCCACCCATGTGTACAGAGAGGGTGAGTTTACCCCAGCAGTTGAAGAGGGTGGATATCCCACCCAATGTTCTGGGAGAGTTTTGCTGCCCTGAGGTATGGAGAGGGTGGAACACATTCCCCAAGGATTAGGATGGTTAAGGTCAGCACCCCACATGTCTAAGAGGGGTGGACCTGACCCCCAAAGATTAGGGAAGGCCAAGTGGTCAACTCATTGCTCTGAGAGGGTTGAGCCTGTATGCCAAAGTTTAGGGGGAATGTTATCTTCACATCACTGTATTAGGAGGTTAAGACTCTAACTCAAAGATTGGGTAAGGTGTGGCAATCACCCAGCACTCTTGGAGGGAGAAGTCTGGAGCTTGGTTGACATCCATTTGTTTGTTGAGGGTGGAACCAAGAAAATGGCCATTGGGCAAGCCAGTGGAAAGGGTAGATCCCTACATGGCCTCAAGGAGAAGAAACCATCATCTTAAGAATGACTCTCAGACTAAAATTGAATAATCGAATGGAGGATGCCCTGCAGGTTTACTGAAATGTAGAGGACCTATGACTCATATTTTCCTCCCAATTTCACCTTATTATAATAAAAATGTTTGTCTTTTGTCTGTCTCTTTGTGTATTGGAAGTAGGTGAATTGTTTTGTAAGTTTCAGAGGTCTATAGCAGACAGGACTTTGCCTCAGCACAAACTGAGTTTCTTTAAGTTGATTGTGATATGATTTAGTAGTTGCATGGTAACTGATTTAAGGTGTTTTTTTTTTAAATTCTTTTATTCATTTTGTAAAAATATTACATTCAAAAAATATGAGATCCCATTCAACCCCACCACCCCCACCCCACCACTCCCCCCACAGCAACACTCTCTCCCATCATCATGACATATCCATTGCATTTGGTAAGTATATCTCTGGGCATCGCTGCACCTCATGGTCAATGGTCCACATCATAGCCCATACTCTCCCACGTTCCATCCAGTGGGCCCTGGGAGGATCTACAATGTCCAGTAATTGTCCCTGAAGCACCACCCAGGACAACTCTAAGTCCCAAAAACGCCTCCACATCTCATCTCTTCCTCCCATTTCCTGCACCCAGCAGCCACCATGGCCACTTTTCCCACACCAATGCCACATTTTCTCTGTGGACCTTGGATTGGTTGTGTCCATTGCACATCTATGTCAAGAGGAGGCTTAGATTCCACATGGATACTGGATGCAATCCTCCTGCTTTCAATTGTAGGCACTCTAGGCTCCAAGTTGTGGTGGTTGACATTCTTCAACTCCATGTTAGCTGAGTGGGGTAAGTTGATTTAAGGTTTTTTCGATTATTGCAATGTCTTTTTGGAATTCAGAGAATGGAGTGCAGCAGTTTGATATTATTGATGAATTCCAAAAAGAAATATTGGCTTATGTTTGTAATCTGGTCTCTACCTGGGCATAATTGAGTTATGATTAGGGCTTTGATTGAATCATGTCAATAGGGCTTTTAATGTTGGAGTTTTGATTTTGGAGTTTGATGCTGAAGACTTAAACTGGAGCCCTGGGAAGTCAGCACACAGAGGAAAGAGAAGCCAGCTCCAGGAATGAAAGAACCTTGAAGTCAGAGTAAAACAAGCTCTAGGAATGAAGGAAGCCTGAACCCTCACAGACATCGGCAGCCATCTTGCTCCAAATAGACTTTGGCAAGGGAAGTAACTTATGCTTTATGGCCTGGTATCTGTAAGACTCCTAACCCAAATAAATACCCTTTATAAAAACCATCCAATTTTTGGTATTTTGCATCAGCACACCTTTGGCTGACTAATACAGTCTCCAAGGGACATTTTTAGTTTAAATCCAGGGACTCCTTCAGCCTTCCTCCTACCCACCTCCACTCCAGCCCCTCAGGAACATCTGGGTGGAGGCCAAACTCCAGCTTGCTCCAGCCTCGTTGCCCACCGCTGTGCACTGCACGGTCATGCATGACAACGACTCCACACTCCACAGAGATTTAGTCCTACAGGGATGTTCTGGACACTCCAGGTCCTTTTGACTTTTACTTTGGCTGAGACATTGCAGAAATAATACATGCTAGTTGTGTGATATGATGTTTCCCAGAGGCTCAAGAAGTATTCACACATAGCCACCTCTTCCTATAATATTTCTTTTAATTTTTAAAGATACATTGAATCATGCCATATATAGTGTTCTACAATTGCTCTCCCCCCCACACAACCCAGTTAACCAAGATGTCTTCCAGGTCAGTAAATAAGATTTATTTCATTCTTTTTAATCCTACTTGAGTTTTCCATATTTTCTGTAACTATTCCCCTTTTGATGGATATTTGGGTTGTCAAAAGTCTCTTTGCTGCTATAAATAGCCCAACTAGTAATATCTTTGTACCCTTGAGTAAGTATTTCTACTAAATAAGTTAGAAGAGATAACATACTTGAAGCAGAAGAAATTTCCACTTAAAATGTTGGGAGGTATCATTCAATTTCCTATCAAAAACTATACCTTTTTATATTCCCCACTGCTTTGTAAAAGAGCCTTTTTTTTCCCACCCAGGTCACATGTTGGATATCATATATCATTTTCATTTTTACTCCTGTGAAGAGCAAAATATGGTATTTCATTGTATTAGTCTGTATTTACTTGATTACTAGTTAAGGTGAAGTATCTTTTTGTCATTTATCAGCCTGCCCTACTTCTTGTATGAAGTATCTCTAATAACTTGACTCTTCCCCTTTTTCTGTTAGATTGTTTTAAAGTTTAAGGTTCAATTAGTGAGTCTTTTTTTTAGAGAAGTATTTCTTGTTTCATGCCTTGACTATTAAAACCTGCCTTGATTTGTGATTAGAAAACTCGCTGTACAATTCAGTGTGCTTGTTAGTTTATTGAAGTTAGCCAGATGGAAATTGGGTGCCTCAGTGAAGGGATGTGATGTTTGAAAACCACTCTCCAAGCAAGGCCTGGGTAGAGGGAAGTCAAAGAGTCAAGAACACAGCCAGGCAGACACAGTGGGGATGGTCTGGAGGATTGCCCCTGGGCTCTTGCTGCTAAGAGGCTCTTCTGGTTCTGCTGCCATTGTCTCTACTAGACCCTGGATACTGGATGATGCCATCCCACCCACCATCAACTTTACCCCCACTCCCCTCATCCCCCTTATCACCATTATCACCACCATCTTCTCCACTATTGCCAACACCTCTTACGACCACCAAATCCATTACTTCCCACCATCACCCACACCATCACCACCACCATCGCCACTCACCACCATCTCCACCATTATCTCTACTGCTTCCCACCAACATCCATCACCACTTCCCAACATCACCCTGAATCACCATCACTACCACCATCACCACCCATCACTCTCTCCACCACCATCTCTACCACTTCCCACCATCACCTGCCACCATCATTGCCCACCACTATCACTGCCACCATCATCACCACTTCCCACCATCATTCACCACCATTACTACCATGTTCACAACCTGCAACCATCACTACCACCTTCATCACCCATCAGCATTGCAACAACTGTCTCCACCACTTCCCACCATCACTACCACCATCTGCACAGCCACCATCTCCACCAATACCATCTCATCACCACCATCACTCAACCACCATCACCATCACCACAATAACTAGGGTGAATTATAAACTTTCCCCTGATTCTTTGCAATCCTGGACTAGATTCAGAGTCTGCTGTGGGAATCTAATTGGTCATATGCTCAATCCTCCACTGTCAGGAGTCAGGCAGAGTAATCCGATATTTGTGTTAATTTGGGCAGGATTGACATCCTTATTCGCTCAACTAGGGACACAGAATATGTTAAAATCTTTTTCATTTTGATTTTGATTTTGTCAACTTCTCATATTTATAGTAAGTTTGTTAATGAGATGCCAGTCTGTTTCTCATTCATTTACTGTTGATAATATATTTTTTCTCAGCATATGACGTCTTCAAACATCACCAGGATATGGTATAGTGTTTTATCATTCATCCTAATAGATACTATATGGCCATTTTAATCTGAAATTCCTTCTTCTTGCTTTTTTGCCTTATGTCAGTTTCCTTGAACTTTATCTTTATTCTGGTTTATTTGGGACCAGGAAATGGTGGATCACATAATGTCAAAGAATTCTTTCTTTTTTCCTGGGAATATTCTTTTATGGATATACAATTTTATTGGATTTCTGAGAATACCAACTAGAGTTGTTTGGTTTTTATTTTTCACTTTATTTTATTTCTGGTTCTCTTTGTCCCATGAATTATCTCTACATCCTTGAGTATCTGTCTTACCCTTGCTTTCTCCATCTTTCCATTGCACATGGCTCTCTGGGCACATTCCTACTTGAGAGTCGTTTGGTTCTTCCAGGTGCTTGGTGCGTGGAGCCTGCTGTGGATAAGCCCAGCATCCCTGCAGCAGTGGTTTTGGTTCTGTGTCCTTTCTCCAGGGGCTTCTCTCCTGAGTGAGCTGTATCTTGGGGGTTCTGGGCACCTGGGCTTATCAGCTGGCCACCATTTCCTTGGGGTGCACAATGGCGATCTGTCTGGAGTGCCCCAACATTGACCGCTGGGCCTGAAATGCCAATGCCCATACTATCAGCCCCAGTTCTCCCCAGGAAGCGAGTTAAATAATTTTCTAGAAAGAGTTTTCTGGATTCTTGGTTGGCGGCAGGTGTAAGGGGTATTGGTGACAGGTGCTATTCTTCCACGGACAGATTTCAATTCAGCTCTCTGCTGTCTGCCTCTTGTCTTCAACCCCCATTCCCAGAGTTTCTGCTGAGGTCAAACTACCCCCTCCATCTACCCCCACCTCCGACTCAACTGCTATTATTTGTTACATTCCGTATCATCCCCTTGCTTGGTTTGTCCTCTTGGATGTCCTCTTGTGAGTCTTTTAGGAAGCTGATCTTCAGCCATATGCATTCTGAACTCTTAATCATCTACAAGGGTTCCTAGTTTGTCCTCATCATGGGATGGATGCAGCTGGGTGGGGTCCCTGATGGGAATACGCAGAGTGGGGTCCAGTTAGGGAATGTCCCGTGGCCTAGAAGTCATCTCCTGGCCGAGGTCGCTCCTCTGCCACAGCCCCAGCCCAGGCTGCTTCTCTCCTGGGTCCCTTCTGCTGGGAGCAGCTCAGAAGCAGCAACCTTCCCTCTGGCTCACCTGTCTCTCCTCCCACCCCCCACCAGCCCCTGGGGCCCCTTTTTTCTTGTGTCCATTTGTTCAGAGGAACTGACACATGGCTTCCTCTGAGCTCCCCCTTTTTGTTGGTGATTTTCCATTCCATCCTTCAGAACGTGCCAGGAATAGCATTTCACACTTGCCAGACACCTTTTCTCCCCTGAGCTCCCAGCTCTTTACGAGCAAGCAGTTACTATTCTTGCCTCCGAATTCTGATGGAAAAGCTGAGAGTCGTGTGGTGGGAGCTGCCACTACTGGGGTGAGCCCGCTTCTCCCAGCCGCCCTGGCCTCAGCCTGGCCAGCTTCCGTGGGGCCCAGACAGAGGCTCAGCCATACAGGCTCCCCAAAGAGGCTCCTCGGAGTCCTTTTCTCACAGCGTAAAGCTGATGTGTTTGTTTTTTGCCAGCAATCCCAGAAGGGAACGGGGCTCTGGGAAGCCTTCCCTGCAGGGATAGGTGGACCAATGTTCTGGGGTTTCTTCTTGGCTTGAGAAGGCTCAGGGAACCCACGGGGCATCTTCAGCTTGTCTGCAGGAGCTGGGCTCTGTTGAGTGGTGCCAGGCAATGGAACCGGGGTCGGTTGCTGGAAACCCCAGGAGCAGGTGTGGCTCCTCTGAGTCCTGTTGTCACTGAGCCCTGCCCAGGACAGAGCCCATCAAGGGCGGCATCCGTGGAAGTGGCTCCAGCCTCCCATGGGGCTTGGGCAGAAGGACAAGTAGGGCCCCTTAGAAGCTGGGCATTTGCATTCTCGTGTAGACTCCTCCTGGACGGCTGGGCAAGTCCCACCTGCCTGTGCCTGCACAGCTACTTGGCTCCCTGGCCTCCTCCTCCATTCAGCCCACCCTGATTTGCAGTCTACATTTTCCTGCTTTGGTGTGAGGCTTTGCCTAATGGCAGCGAATGGCTGGTTATGGGAAGTAATATCTGTGACCGTGATGTGCTCACCAAACCAGGCCCATGGAGCTCACTGTTGGCACTATTGGCAGGAGTGTCGAGAGTGGTGGTGAATCGGCAGCCCCCAGAGTACTGGACCACAGGAAAGTTTCATGGATCGGGAGGAAGGGACTTCACCCAGTGAGGAAGACCCTCTGAGCATGGCATCCCTGCCCCGTGGGCGCCAGAAGAAGGTGGTTGGCATGTGTGGGCACGTGTGTGTCCATGTATGTGCACATGTGTGCAGGGGCAGGTACATGTGTACAGTTTGTGCATGTGTGTGTGATGTGTGTGCATGTGTGCATGGGCACACATGTGCCCTGTGAGCTGTGTGTGGGGGGCTACATTTACTGAGCAGATACAATGCTGGGCACATCTGTATGTGTTGCAGCTGTTAAACATCTGAATTCCCCAGAGGAAGGTATCAGGATTCTCATTTTTGGGGTGAAGAAACTGGGGATTAGAGTCTTGTCAACTGGCCCATGTCCTTAGCAGGGTCTAGAAGCAGAGCTGGGATTTGAACCCAGTTCTCTGTGGCTCTGCAGCTCATGTGCCGTGTAACACTGCCTGCCTGGGAGTTAAGGGCCACTGCTGCCATCTCCCAGGCCTTCTCTGCTGGGCCAGGGCCTTTTCCACTCACCAAGTGCCCCCAGGCCCCAAGTGCTCTTTCCCAAGGCAGGGCTGGCTGCCCCGTGGGCCCTGGGAGGCTTCTCTTTGGTCCATCCCACATCTTCACAGACATTATTGAGCACCTGGGCCAGGGCCCAAGCCCAGCAGGGCAGCGCCCAGCCAGCCCTGTGGTTTGGGATCTGCCCATTCAGAACAGGCTCCGAGGAGGACTTATCATTCTTCCACGACCACCCAGCAAGCCCCACATGCCAGGAAGGAAGCCCGGGGCTGCCCGAGCCAGAGACTCCCCCCATGGCCCCCACCCTCCCCCTGCCACCCTGCGGCCACCAGCCCGGCCTGCCCAGCCGAGCAGACGCTCGAGCCCAGAAACAGCAGGGTCCAGCAGCCACTGCAAGCCACAATGGGGGAGTCACACACCAAAGAGGCATGGGAGAACAAAGCTGGCATGGTGGCCCATCCCGGAGCCTGATTTCCAGTGTGCTGGGCCTGTCCTGCCAGCTGTGAGTCACCGCCCAGCATAGCAGCCACGGCTGGACCCCTGCCATGTGGAAAACACAGTGGTGGCCAGCTGGCAGCTATCGGCCCAGACCTGGGGGTGATGGGACGCACATGGGGGGCAGTCTGCAGCTTCCACGCCCCAGTGTGGAGAGGAAAGAGATGACCACGGGGAAGGGCAATGCCCAGCATCTCTGTGAGGCCCTGGTCCCGAGCCCCCCCCCCATCCCCCAAGCCTGCTCTGGGCCTCTGGGGTGGTGACTGTTTTCAGCCCAGCCTGGCAGTGTGACTCTGTTTGACCCTCATGCAGCCTGTGGTGCTGGCACAGGGGTCCCCAGGTGATGGAGGAGGTAGGGGTGCTGGAACAACCTGAGCAGCTGGCAGACCCAGGGCTTGTGCTACTGTGTTCCGACCTCAGAGCCCAGAGCCTTGCTGCTCAGCCTGGCTCCTGCCTTGTGGCGCACTGTTGCATGCTTGCCCCCAGAGCCCCATCCATTACGTGGAGGGCTGTGTGGGAAGCACTCACCTCTGCCAGAATTCCTCCAGCTTCAGAATTTTCCTGATCTTCTCTATCATCACATCTGCTGTGAAACCTTGCTCCTTTCTTCCAGTGCCCTTCATGGCTCCTGGTTTGAAGCAACCGCGTGTGAGCCGATGTGTGGGAAAGGACCCAGACCCCAGAAGCCATAGCTCTGCTCTAGCTCTTGTTGCTAACTCATGTCTCCCTCTGGGCCTTTCTCTCCTGGGCATGAAAGTGAGGAGTTAGACTTGATGATCTCAGTTTTCCATTCTAAGCTCCTCGGGCTCTACAAGGCGATCTTCAGTGAATTCAGCAGCAATCGACAGGAGAACCTCCCTCCCCTGGGGGAGGAGGCCACGGAGGCTCAGTTTAAGGGCAGATGGCGAATGCTTCCTTGCCCTCTCCTCCGAGTTCTGTGTGGTCTCCTCTGTGCCCTGTCCTCTCCCTCCCCCGCCCTGGGGCGCAGTGCTGCGGGGTGGATTTTGGCCCTGGTAACCGCTGAATGGTGGAGGGTGTCAGGGCAATTGTTTGAGGTTTCACTCATCACTAGTACCAGTCAGAACCCTCCAGAGAAGCAACCGATGGGAGACATAGAAGTATGTAGACCTCTACCTCCACCTACAGCCTCTACCTTAAGCCTCTACTCACACCTACACCAACACCTACTCCTACTCCTACTCCTACACCTATTCCTACACCTACACCTATACTTATACCTACACTTACTCCTACACCTACTCCTATACTACACCTATCCCTACACCTACACCTATACCTACTCCTATTCCTACACTTACTCCTACACCTACACCTATTCCTACACCTACACCTATACCTATACCTACACTTACTCCTACACCTACTCCTATACTACCCCTATTCCTACACCTACACCTATACCTACTCCTACTCCTACACCTACTCCTACCCTACATCTACTCCTACACCTATACCTACACCTACACCTATACCTATACCTATTCCCACTCCTATACCTACACCTTCACCTACTCCTATTCCTCACCTATACCTACCCCTACAGTTACTCCTACACCTACTCCTACACTACACCTACACCTGTACCTACCCCTACTCCTACACCTACACCTACTCCTATTCCTACACCTACTCCTACACCTATACCTACTCCTACACCTACTCACACCTACACCTACTCCTACACCTACCCTATTCCTACTCCTACACCTACATCTACTCTTACACCTATACCTATACCTATTCCTATTCCCACACCTACACCTACACCTATACCTTCACCTACTTTTATTCCTACAGCTACACCTATACCTACACCTACACTTACTCCTACACCTACTCCTATACTTACACCTATTCCTATACCTACTCCTACACATATACCTATATTTACTCCTATTTCTACACCTACACCTACACCTATTTCTACACCTACACATACTCCTATACCTACTCCTATACCTACCCCTATTCCTACACCTATACCTACACATATACACATATACCTACACATATACCTACACCTATATCTATTTCTATACATATACCTTATACTTATACCCTATACCTATGCCTTATAACCTACAACCTGTATCTATACCTATAACCTATACCTATAACTATAATCTATACTGATGCCTACACATATACCTATTACTATACCCTATTCTTATATTCTATAACTCTACCCTATAATCTATAATCTATAACCTATAACCTATAACCTATACTTATACCCTGTATGTATGCCTATTCCTATTCCTACACCTACATCTTTACCAACACCTATTCCTATACCTATACCTATTACCTATACCTATACCTTATAGGCTATACCTACACCTACACATATACCTATTCCTATCACCTATACCTATTACCTGCACCTATACCTTATAGGCTATACCTACACCTACACATATACCTATTCCTATCACCTATACCTATTACCTACACCTATAACTTATAGGCTATACCTACACCTACACATATACCTATTCCTATCACCTATACCTATACCTCCACTTACAGCTACAGGACTCACAGATGTCTGCCTCCACCTCCACCTCCACCTATCTCTGCCCCTATACCTATAAAGGAATTGATTACAAAGAATTGGCTTGCACAATTGTGGGGACTGATAAGTCAGAATTTTGCAGGGCAGGCCAAAAGCTGGACATTCTGGCAGTGATGATGAAGTTGGAGACTCAGAGGTGTGGTGGTGTGGACTTGAGGCAAAGCTCCTGATTCCTGGGGCTCACCGCTGAGACCCTGTAGCGGAGGACATCACCTTTTCTTAGAGTCAGCTGCCGTAGATGCTAAGCCTGCCTGTGGGATTCTCACAGCTAACAGCAGGCCCGTGTTTGAGATGTGGACACCGTCCCCCAGCCAAGTTGACCCAATAAATTTGCCCTGGAGAAGTGAGCCTGCAGGTGCATGTTCCCAGAGCTGCCCCCACCACCACCCAATCTTGCCTGGTGCTGGAGCCGCAATGAGCTTCTATGCACCAAAGTCTTGTGGCATCTGGCGCCACCCTTGTGACACTAGGATGGGGCATCCTTATTCCCATTTTGCAGGTCTGCAAACTGGCCCAGAGAAGTCAAGTGGCTCATGTAAAGGCAGGGAGTCGAGAGTCACTGTCTTCACCTTGTCATCCTGTACTGCCGGAGAGGAGGGGAAGACACTGTGCCCCCACCCGGCACCATGGGGAGTGTCACGATCCACTCGTAATTGTGATGTTTGCTGCCCGAGGGTGAAGGTTTCTACAAAGGCTGCTGAGAGCTCTGAAGTGCATAGAAGGGGCTAGCAAATCTTTGCTCCCTTCCCCAGGGATCAATAAAATTGAGCAGGGAACTTTGCCTTTTGTTCTTGCTCCCCCTCTCTTGCGGGTCTCCCCTTCCACCCCATCCCATTCATTTTTTGGCAGCTACTTTAGTCCACAGGATTCAAGGGATCTGAGGTTTTCCACCTGGCCTAGAAAGGGTGCATTAGTTCATTGACATCCCAGCTGGGGGGCCTGGGTGTTGGCGATAGCTGCTCCCATAATTGACTTTAGCCCCCTCCCACTTTCCCTTTAAAGCATCACCCCAAAATTATGAGTCACTGATGAGTTTTTGGTGGGTGCCCTTCTAGGCCAAAGCTGCAGGTGTGGCTGATGCTGGCTGGTGGGTGGTGGCCCCTTCCCGGAACTTCCAGTGTTTCATGCATGTGTCAGGCCTGACCAGGTGGGTTTTGATGAGAAAGGTGGCTTATGAACCCACTTCTCTGCCAGAGCCCTGGTATGCTTTGCTGTTTGAGCCAATGAAGCTGTCCTTGTAGAGACATGGGCCAACCAGTCCACAGATTTCAAGTCCGGGCTTTCAGGGAAGAAAAATGAGATAATGCACCTGACACTCGGGTAGCACAGACATGAGTGAGACCTGATGGTGGCACTTAGGGCCAGTTCAGTGGAGATACATTATCAAGACCTTTAGCAGGAAAAAGTGCCCCCCTGAGCTGAGGGGCTCACAGCCAGTGTCCCATAACTGCCCTTGGGGTGATCAGTCCCCCATCCTGGATCAGTTCCTTGTCTGTCACTGCTCCTCTGTCATCACCCAGAAAGAGGCATGCTTGCTTCACCCATCTCCTTCCCTGGGACTGACTCAACCAGCCATTCTGGAAGCATGGCTTTGGTTCTTCCTCACTTCCTCCCACCCCCACATTCCCCCACCCCTGCCCCTCGACTCTCCTGCCTCACGCTGTTGCTTCCCAGGTGAGAGGGAGTGGCCACCCCTGCAGCTTCCATCTTGCAGTGTCTTCAGGTCTCTTGCTTTATTCTCCCTGGGCTGAGATCCCCCCAGCAACTCCCAGCCATGGACAGCTCCCCATCTCTATCTTGGCATGTCAGGGGCTGCTCTGTGCCCATCGTGCACATCCCAGCACCTGCAGGACTCTGCTCTCCACAGTGGCTGCTCGGCACTTCCCTCTCATCCAGCTCCCCTTGCTCCCAGTGGGCGGCCTCAACTGCTACCTCGAGGAGCTAAGGGAAACCACTGCCTGCTCTCCTGGACTGCCTTCCTGCAGCTTCCCTTCCCTCTTCTTGAAGCTTGTCTTCTGATGGCCTCGGCTTTGGCTCTTGGGACCGTTTTAGCATGACCTCTTCTTATGGCTGGGCCATGCTTCACTCTGCCTTCTTTCAAAGAAAGGAGATTTTCTTGGAAGATTTTGGAAAATTTTAAATAAAAAATAAACAAATAAAGGATTCTGAGTTACCCCACACTGGCTCTTCTCTTCTCTTTTCTGACCAAATCCCTTGTCCCTTCTGCCGGCCCTCCGCTCTCTGGCCCCAGCTCTGCTGTGTCCAGCCTGGGCTGCCTGCCCCTGAGGCTGTGCTTCTTCGTTGAGCCATCAGGATGGCCCCCCCCCCACTTGGGTCACCTTGGCCTCTGATGGTCTGGTGAGGGAGCCCCCAGGCCGAGTCCTCTTCTGCACCTCTGCGTGGCAGCAGGGCTGGGAGCATCTGGGGGAACCTACTGGAGCACCCCGAAGGCATTGGAGAAAGAATTCCAGCACATCCCAGGAGCCCCTGCTACTCGGGGCCTGTGGAGTCACAGGGTCAGCCCACCTAGGGCACGGTGGGGAAGCAGACTCTCCGCCTCCGACCCCCCTGTGCATCTTCCCCAGCCCCCAGGAGAGTCCTCGGCACGGGGAGAGGAGAAGCTGCTCGGCCTGCAGTGCTCATGTGGAGGCAGACACCAGCAGAGAGCTGGGACCTGGGTCTCCTACGAGGCGGGGCCTTGGTGTAGAGCCTGGCTTCCAAGGGAACTTTGCCGGCAGGAGCCCTGTACACTTTGTGATGGAGCAGAAGCCTCTGCTCTGCAAACAAAAGAGATTCTTGTTTGAAAATCACTCTCTCATCTCTGCGGGCTATGGAGGGGAATCAAATTAAAGAGAAAAAAGCAGCAGCAGCAGAGCTGCCCGGCTGGGCAATGCAGGTCCATCTGGGTTTAACTCTTCCCACCCCACATGCAGGGGGAATGGGTGAGGAGGCTTTGCTTCGAGGAGCCTGGGCACCCCATGGACTTGCTCCCTCCTAAATCATCCAAGGCCGTGGCTTTCCGGGTGCCACTTTGGCCCAGCCCACTTGCCCTGCAGCTCCAGGTGGCTGCTCACACCCTTTGCTCACCTGAACTCGGCCTGTGGAACTCAAGCACGTGGGCCTTGGATGGCTAAATGTGACCAGAATCAGCGCTGGCTTTCCAGTCAGCTCCAGAGGCCAAAAACAATAGCTCCTCTACAGCGCCTTAGCAGTGTGGTTTGGGGCTGCAGTGGTGACAGGCCCTTGTCACCAGCCCTGCCCCTGTAACAAGCAGCCACGGGCTGGGCAGACAAGGCTGAGGTTGTTGGTAAGAAACAGGAGCCCTGCTGTGGGGCTGGCAGCTTCTGGTTGCATGCTCAAGGCAACACTTTCCAAACAAAGATGATGGGGATGGGGAGGAAGAGAATTTGGGGATGAAGTTTTGAAAGAGGCAGCTGCTAGGAGCCTCCTGGAAAGGGCCAGAGTCCAGCCCCAGAACTCTCACAGCCACATTCCAAGGGCTTAGTGGCACCTGGCTATTATTTTTTGACTTTGCACCTACTAATCCCTGCCCAGTGGTGCCCTCAGGAAGCCCCCTGAGCCTCCAGGGCAGACACTCCCCATCGTCTTCCCAGCACCCTGGCCACCCCCTCATGGGCACGAGACTCTTCCTAATCTCATCTTGTCTTCATTTAAAGACCCATATGGTGGCTTGGCGATGCCCTGCTCAGACTCACCTGTAAAAAGTACCTGGCAGCTGCCCAGCCTGGAGGAGTATGGTTGACAGCTATGGGCTGCCAGCTCTTCCAGCACCCACCTCTGCTTTCCAAAGCCTTCAGGCTCATCTGTGGCAGCCTCTAGCTACGATGGACCAAGAGGCCTTAGCCAAAGTCACCCCCTTCTTGGGCTGCCCCTGGTCAATGACCTAGCCAGCTGGTGGGGCCAGGGCACTGTTCTTTCCCATCTCATGGCCATCTCTGTTGGCCCGGTAGGGTCTGTATCACATTAGACTCTCCCTGTCCAACCCCACTTCTTCCCCCTTCTCTACAGAAGTGTACCCCTCAGTGACTCTTCTGCACCCCAAACTCTGCCTTCAAATCTGCTTCCAAGTGAGCAGGGCTGGGGCCCATGTGCTCCCAGCACTCGATACTCCCAGAGTAAACAGGAGAAAGGACACAGGGATGGCCAGGTAAGTGACTATAGCACTCTGTCCCAGTATCCCACAGGCCTGCAGAACTTTCTGGAACTCAGTCCCTGCCTTAAAGAAGACCTGATGGCCTGGGGGACCCCTGTGGGTCACCTGTTTTGCAGGTGCAGCCACTAAGCCTGCTGGGGAGGTTATGGGCAGAGGTAGGAGGCCAGGAGAGGGGATGGTATGGGCAGTGCAGGGTGAGGTCAAAGTATGGACCAGGAGTCCAGGCCAGCATCCAAGTTCTGGCCAGGTCAGAGCAGACAGAACCACAGCCCACATGGAGAACCACAGACTGGGCTGGCCTGGAGCTTCTTTCCTTGCCTAGGCTTCCTGAGGCCAGATTTCAGGATCCCCCAAGATGCAATCTCTGCAGGCACTTGTTGGAGGTGCATCCACTGTTGAGGTGCATCCACTGCTGAGGTGGGTCCACTGCTGTGGTGCATTCATTGCTGAGGTGCATTCTTTGCTGAGGTGCATTCATTGTTGAGTAGGCTGCATCCATTGTTGAGCTGCATCCATTGTTGCATCCACTGTTGAGGTGCATCCATAGTTCGGGTGCATCTGTTGTTGGAGTGCATCCATTGTTGAGCTGCACCCATTGCTGCATCCTTTGTTGAGGTGCATTCACTGTTGCAGTGCATTCACTGTTGAGGTACAGCCAATGTTGAGGTGCATCCGTTGTTCAGGTGCATCTGTTGTTGAGGTACATCCACTGTTGAGGTGCATCCGTTGTTGAGGTGCATGTGTTTTTGAGGTGCATCCATTTTTGAGGTGTATCCATTGTTGAGGTACATCCACTGTTGAGGTGCATCCTTTGCTAAGGTATAGCCATTGTTCAGGTGCATGGGATTGAGGAAAGCCTGGGGTAGTGAGGGTGGGGGTGGGAGCCTGGGCATGCTAACACATACCATTCAGTCCTGGGTCATGGGTGGAGAAGGAAGGCAGTATGGACAGGCTGTGGTCTCAGCCCTGCTCTCCCACCTCTAATACAGGCAGGATATGAGTTTGGTGGGAACTTGGCTGACCTGCTAAGCCATTCCATCTGGATCTCTTGCAAGCTCTTAGAGCAGAGTGGCTGGGGCCACTCTGTTTGACTTGCTGCTCAGAGCTTCTGGGAGGGCTTGGGCAGGGGCTCTCCAGTGTCTGCTTTCACTTTTTGGCTAGGCAGGGAGGGGCATTCTGAAGGCCCCCCAGATGTCCTTCCCTGCATGGAGAATTGGCTCAGTCTGCTGCCTCAGTGGGTCAGAGGTGCTAAGGAGGAAACAGGAAGGCAGGACCCCCTTGGCCTGCTGTGGAGCCAGGTGACCACAGAATGTAGCCCAAAGATTCCTAAGAATAGTGAGAATCGATGGTGTTTGTTGAGCTCCCATTTATTATGTGCCAGGTATAGTGGGTAGAAATAGGGCTCTGAAATCAAGATCTTGGGCTTTGAAGCTAGTCTGGAACTGGATTCAAATTCTAGCTGTGTAACTGGTCCTCTAGCCTCAGTTTCTCCCTCAACTGGAGTGTGGATAAGGCTTATGAGTACCAACAGGGATAAGCCCTTTAACACCATGTCTGATCCTTGCAGGTACTCAGGAAGCCATGGTGATAGTAGTTAGGGCTGTGCCAGGTGGTGCTCAACCTTGTGATGGTGGGAAGGTAACATTACACGCATTTCAAAGATGGGGAAAGCTAAGGTAGAGGAAGCAATAGACAGGATTTGCCCAAGATTTCCCTGTTAGTAAGAGGCAGAGCTGGGTTTGGAACTCAGTTATTTAACCACAAATCATCAACTGTTATTTAAGACCTTTTGTACTATCTCCAGTGGTTGTGGTTTTATGCAGCTGCTATTCAGGGAGGAGATAAACTTGGATTTCTCCAATGCAGGGCTTATAGTGACAAGCTTGTTTGGACACAATCAACATGCAACCATTATTGAGCATTTCAGAAAGAAAAGGAAGTATTGCCTTATTCTAAGCTTTTCCCATCTTTCAAAAATTGAGGTGATTTCTAACAAAGATACATATAAAAAATGCTAATACCATAGAAGTAGCAAACCAGGTCTAGAAACAAAGTAAGATAGAGTAGCAGGACCAGATGAAAACACACATGTCAACTCTGTGGACCAACATAGATGCTATAACTGAGCTTGGGAATTTCACTCTGACCTTCTGATTACAAAAGGAAGCCCTTCTTGGTCATCTCATTCCATGATCACAGATATGGCCTACCAGTTCTTCAGGAGAACCTTAGATTTCCATGGCAGAGCTATGTAATGCTCCTCTCATGCAGTGTGTTTATGTGAGGGGCCCTTCTGGCCACAGACATGGTAATGGCTTCCCTTGACCAGACCCAAACAACCAGGGTCTCCAGCTCCAGAAAACTTCAGCTTTCTGCATGGGGACAGGCCTGTTTCCCTCCAATAGGCCATGCCTGGACAATGGTCATGCCTGTCCACAGCCAGTTGCTTGACTGGAGAATTGGTGTTATGGAGAAACAACTATTGGAATGGCCATTTGGCTTCTAGACAATGCCTGTTGGATCCCAGAGGTTTGCATTTCCCCTGGACAGTCTGGCTTCATAGACACCTGTGAAAGTGCCCAGGTCAAGGGCAGAGAGGGGATGCTGGTGTTGAACTTGGTTGCCATTACTTGAACAGGGCAAATGGTGGGTTATGGGGCACATGGGGTCATTGCTTGGGGTGGTGATGTGGCGATCATTAACCAAATCATAGGCTTCTTTGCTTCACCCTGGTGCCCTCAAAGGGAAGTCCAAACATTTTCTCAGCAATATGTACTTTGCTGCCTGCCAGGGGATGATGAATTTGACCTTTTGTGTGTGATGCCACACTAAGAATATTGCCCTGAAATGCAAATCTTTGTTCATTCCAGACTCCAGAGGGTGTTCCAATTTCAAATGTTCTACTCCCCTCTCCTCCCTGGTGGGGCTGCTGTTATGAACCCCAGGGAGGATGGGGGCTCTCTGGGCTCCTGGCTTGATGAATTATCCAACTTTCACTCTCAGGAAAGAAAAGTGAGTAAAGGGGGAGGACCAACCCTGAGCACCAAGTGGGCCAATGCTTCAGAGAATGTGACCCACTGTTCGGGGGTTAAATTGTGTCCCTTAAAAGATATCTTCAAGAACTAACCCTGAGACCAGGAAGTGTGAATTTATTTGGAAATAGCATCTTAGAAGATATAATTAATTAAGCAGATGTGAAACTGGAGTAGGGTGGGTGTAATCCAGTAGGGATGGTGTCCTTATAAGAAGAGAAAAATTGGACATGGACACTGGCAGACACAGGGGACAAGGCCATGTGGAGATGGAGTCAAGAGAGAACGTCTGGTGGAAATAGAGGCAGAGATTGCAGCGATGTGTCTACAAGTCAAGAGATGTCAAGGATTGCTTGCAACCATCAGATGCTAGAAGAGGAAAGAAAGTTCTTCCCCTTCTAAGTCTCAAGGGAAGTACAGCCCTGCCAACACCATGATTTTGGTCTTCTAACCTCCAAAACTGTGATGGAGGAAGTTTCTGTTGTTTTAAGCCACGCTGTTTGTGTTTCTTGGTTATGGTGGCCCTAGGAAATGAAGACACCAACTGTTCCCATTTGCCCAAGACAGAAGGTTTTCCTGGGTTGCTAAAGCTGGGACAGCTGATCACCCAGGTTCAATTATACACTCAGTATTCCTGTTTGAGGTAGGAACTGTGTCTGCACAGTACAGGGGAGAAAATGAGATTCAGAGAGGTCATTTGCCTCACCTGTAATCCTCAAAGTTGCACTCTTTCCACTAAAGCATCTTGTACCTCCTGAGAAGATGAATGTGAGATCCCTGGAAACTTCCAGCTTCCCTCCATCTGTGCCTTTGTTTGTTGGTGGGAAGGTCTCTTCTTTCTTGATTCCACACTTCTGTGGATTCTGAACCTCAGGGTTCAGAGTGGAAATAGCCATGTTCTGTTCAGACTTCCTCTCCCAGGATCCTTCCACCCTACAGAGAATGTGCATTCTGGGAACTCCCTGCTATGTGGATTGGGGGGTGGAGGGAAGATACGTCTAAATGGCAGGTGCATTTAGATGCACATCAAAAGTCACATTCTCCAATCAGCTTTGTCAGTAATAAAGATGATGCTCTGACACTCATCTGCATGAGTACCAATGGCCACATAAGAGAGGCATCATATTTTGGACTCCCTAAAATCCCAACTTAGGTTATCTTATCTGTTCTGAGACCCCCACCAAGATTTTATGTGCAAAATTTTTACAATTTGTCCTGGGGGACCCAAGGAAAGCTAGGAAGACCACAGCCTGCTTCCTGGAAATGAGGAGTCCTGTATATCTCCTGGGGAAGTTAAAGAAAACAGACTCTGAGCCAGGTCATTGGGGCCAAGCCTTCCTGCAGATGCCAGACATAAGAAGAATTGAGAGTCCATGGGAATGCAAGAGGCCAGACATTTCTGTCCCTGATATCTACCGTGGGCCAAAGGAGATCTCTGTTTCTCTACTGTTTTAAGACATGCTGTCTTTCTGTCCCTTGGCTGGAGTCAGAAAGAATTCTGCTCCCCTTCCTCTTCCCTCCTCATCTCCCTGGAGGATCCAGAAATCAAAGGGGACCCCATGCATGCCTTGTACTTATTTTGATTGCTATCCCAGACTGGCTGTCTTTGTATTTTCAGGGCAAGGGCTTAGGTTAATCTGAAAGCTGTGCTCGAGACCACCCACCCCCCTTAAGCAAACAGCTCACCTTTCAGCCCAGAGCTGACCTCACTGTCTGCGATGTTTGATAGACACAGTTTTACTGAATACTTGCTAATAAGCCCTAAGGGCTATGGCACCTTTCACAGATGTCAAGACCAAAAATAAGCCCTGGCCATCACAAGATGTCCTGAAGGAGGAGAGTTTTGTCAGTGCATGTCATCTCCTCAGAGATGCTGCTACCTCAGCTATTCCCTCTTGAGCAGTGAAGGTCTATGTAGAGAAGGCAGCACAGAGGCACTAAGTGCCAGAGACTCTTGGCTGGAGGAGGGACTGGGAGAGACAGGTAGAGAGAGTCCCAACTTCCAAAAACATTGCTTTCTGCACTGCACAAAGATGCTTCAGGTGCAGGGATTTGGGGGTGAAGCTCAGAAGGAGCTCAGTTTGGCTTGCAAGTCTTCAGGAACTTCCCCTGGTTTTCATCTGAAGTGGAAGTCACCACCTTCTGGAGATATCTGTGTCAGGTGCTCCTGGGTCTACCTGATCCATACTCGTCACTGCTCCCTCACTGTTGTCCCTGAAGAGAACCTGTTATAAGAGGCCTAAACTGAAAAGGACCCCTGGGATTGTCTGTGGGGTCAGCAGAAAGTGGGAATGACCCCAAGGGACAGACTGAGAGGAGGTCACACTAGGAAGAAGGTGAAGCAGTTCAGACTCTAGGGTCTCAGGCAGGGAGAACCAGGGGACCCAGATGCCTGCTAGGCCTGATGAAGAGCTTTTTCAGTTAAACATTCCACCCAAAACTTAGCTAGCTAAAGCAATAACTTATTATTGTTAGTTCTTTCTGTTCTATTTTGGGTTGTCTGGGATGGACATGCACGATGGATCTCTGGCAGGGCTGGAGTTGGTGCTGGCCATTGGCTGGATGCTCCATTGAGATTGGCAACACCTATCCATGGCTTCTCCATGTGGCTTGGGCTTCTCATAGAATGGTAACTAGTATCCAAGAGAGCATCCCAAGAGTGAGTGTTCCAAGATGCTCCAAGGCTTATGCCCTAGTCTCAGAAGTTGCTTTCACCAGATTGTATTGGTCAGGCAAGTTACTGAGACCAACCAATTTTCAACCTCAGGACACAAGGAATAACATGTGCATACAGGAAGGTGAGGGCAAATGGCAGCAATATACTTCATACAGGTATGCTTCATAGATGTATCTTAAAAAACATTTTTTACATCCACATGATTGACACATGTGAGCAAGAGGTTGGCAAGAGGTATTTTTGCATCTACCTGTGTGAGAGAGAAGAAGACAGACTCCAAGCAGTTAAATGACTCTCCCCACATTCTGTGGGTCTTCTGCCATTTGCCCAAGCTCAAAGCCCACCCATGCTGGCAGTAGATCCCTTTAATGTAGCAAATATCCTCTTGCTCAGCTCTCCACAGTGTTCTCAACCTCCTTTTGCCTTCTGGGTGACAAGGTCACTCTTAGTTCTGGGCTGACTCCCGTGCTCTTTGCTGAACCTACAATCTAATGGCTTTACTTTGCTGTGATTCAGTTTTTCCACCCTTAGTGTGAAATTGGATTCAGGACTAAGGAGAAAGCAAAGGAGTTGGAGAAAGGAAAACCTCACTGGGTGGTGTAATGTGGGCTCGGGGATCTGCCCAAGGGCAGACCAGGAGGCTGTTTCCAGCTGGCCCCATTGGCACTTCCCTGCCTGTTGCTGAGCTGCTCTGTGCCAGGCCAGTGGCCCAAGGGAGCACAGGTCAAAGGAAAGCTGCAGACCAGATCCCCAGCCCGGGGCAGGATTATCCCAATCAGCCCCGAGGATCCAAGTATGTGAAGAACCTGCAAGCTGCTGTAACTGTAGCCAACTGAAACATGAAAAATAATCCTATTTTTCCTATATATATTCAAATCATTCAGGGATGTGTGTATCTAATGAATTGGCTGATATTTTTAACAGGCTGCATTAGTAGACTGTTTGCATTGGCCATCCCTGCCCAGGCCCCTACCCTACCTCCTCCAGGCCTTGACCATCCCAAGGGTGGTCTTAACTGGCTTTGGCGTCAGCACAGGTAAGGACCATTGGTAACACTCTGGGAGACCCCTGAATATGATGGCCAGTCTGAAAATCCTGGACCCAATGCCACAGAGGTGAATGGCTGGACCCAGTCCATGTCATGCACTCTACTGTTCTGTCATCCTCTCCCTGAAATTCAGGGGACACGTACTTATCACACCAACAAGGAACCTCACAGAGTTGGTGGGGGGAGTGCTTCATCTATGGTGTGAGCTAATGTGTCTTCCTGAAGGGCCGGGCATGGGGTTAAGATTGGAACCTTCACCCCAAGATGCAGATTCTGGTTTGATCCTGACCCAGGAGAGGAGAAAACTGACAACATTGAGAGAGAATCAGTCTCTGAAATCTGATTTTCCTGCTGAAATGCAGTTCAGGAAATGCTGCCCCCTGTTGCCAGCATAAACATGTATTTGCAGCCTAGGTGCAGGGCCACCAGTAATAAAATATAAAATACACAGAGCTCCAACTCGACAGGCAGGGAGTGCTGGAGTGTGTGTTGGATTTTTCTGGCTGGGATTGTCCTTGCTGGGCACTGTGTCTCCAGCCTCTTCCTTGTCCAGATCTCTCCCAGGATCCCTCAGTGAGACCTGGGACAGTGGCAGCCTGGTGTGTCAGAGCTCTGGAGGAGAGGAAGGGAGATGCATAAAAGAGACCTTGCTCAAATACCTGAGGACTTCCAGGGACATTAGCAGCCAGGAGTAGGCAAGCTCAGTGAGCTCTGCTTAGAAGAGTTGGTTTGAATCTCTGACAATCCTAGGACAAGAGAGAAATGCAGAGAGGGCAGGTGTCAATGGGTGCTCCACTTCTGGGGAAGCCATATAGTCCCTTGAGGGCCTTAGTGGACAGTTCCCTCTTAACCTGCTCTGGGTCTGCCAAGAGAGTGGCCCTCGTGGTCCCCCCAAGTTATTGTTAACTGTCCAGTTATCCATTTCTGTCTACTTATGTATTGCAAGGTGGTCTCAACTGCCTTTGGGGTCAATACAGGTGAGGACCATTGGTGACACTACTGGAGATGCCTGATTGTGATGGACAGTCTGGAAATCCCAGGCACAAATGTCAACAGTGTCAATGGTTGACCCCTTACCATCACACACTCTATTGTACTATGATCCAAGCCCTGGCCTCATAACTTAGTGAGTTAGAACTCTTTATCATCACTCCTTGTGGTTCTGTGACTGGATGGGACTCAGCTGGGTGGTCCTCTTTCTTGTAGTTGCAGTCAGATGTTGTCTGTGGCAGGGGTCACCAGAAGCCTAAACTTGGCTGGTACAGTTGGGGGTTGTCTGGGCATCTCTCTGTCTATACAGGGCTAGTCCATGTGGTTATCTTGGGCTTCCTGACAACATGGTGACCTCAGGCTAGTTGACCTTCTGACATGACAGGGATTCTGAGACATCAGGATGGAATCCATGCGGCTTCTTACCACCTAGCATTGGAAGTCATGCAGTGTCACTTCCATTACATTTTTTTGGTTACCCAGGGCTAGCCAAGACTGAAGGTGGAAGTGATTAGATGAGGACACAAATATTGAGAGGTATGGTTCTTTTGGGGACCATCTTTGGAGACTAGCTGCCATACTAGCTGCCACACAAACTCTGACTAGCAGGCAGAGGATTCTGAGGATGCTGAGGCCATATCTGGGCAGACTCCCCTCAGTTGTACAGGCCAGCCATCACTGTGTTCCAACAGACTCCCTGCACAACTCCAGGCCTTGTTTCCAGGTGCCCTGCTGTTCTGTTGCCATTGCAGTTTCCCAATATCTGTCTTTGCTTATTTCTTTTATGTAGCAGTTTTCTTTTCAATTGCTTTCACTATCTATAGCCTCTCATTGATCCAAACCATGGAGAATATGGCTACCCGAATAATCACCCTCAAATTCCTGGCCTGTAATTCTCCTAGAGGAACCCACAAAAGACAAGAAGTACAATACCAAAATGGGAGACTCTGAAAAGAAGAAAATGTATCAGCTACATAAGAAGTTAAAAAACCCCCACAAATTCTCTCTATTTGATTCTTGAGATCATAATCTCCTTTACTGCATTTTCAACATCATATATATATAAACTTATATATATTAATACCTGACATAACCATACCATTCACCTTCTAAATATATGATTCAGTGCTGTCACTGTATTCAAAATTTGTAAAACCATCACCACTCTAATTCCAGAAACTCTTCATTACCCCTAAAAGAAACCCCAATCCCATTTGCAGTCACTCCATATCCCTCTCTTCCCCCAGTCCATGACATTCACTAAACTACTTTTGGTCTCTGCATTTACCCATTCTAGACATTTTATATAAATGAAATCAGGCAACATGTGCCTTTTGTGTCTGGCTTACTTCACGTAGCTTGTTTTCAAGCTTCACCCATGCTGTTGCAGGGATAACAAGTTCATTCCTTTTTAAGGCTGGGTAATATTCCATTTTGTTTATCGTGCATCAACTGATGGACATTTGAGCTGCCTCCACTTTTTTGGCTGTTATGAATAATGCTCCTGTGAACACATGTGTACAAGTTTCTGCATGGCCATATGTTTCTTTTGGGCATGTAAGTAGGAGTGGAATTGCTGGGTCATGTGGTCTCTCTATGTTTCACTTTCTGAGGAACTGCCAGACTATTTTCCAGAGCAGCTGCACCATTTTACATTCCCACCAGCAAGACATGAGGGCTTGTTATTGTCCATCATTTTTATTATAGCTGCCCTAGTGGGTGTGAAATTATCTCACATTGCAGGGTTTTTGCATTTTAAAAATACAAGTCACAGTTGGTCCAAGTATGAACAACCTTGAGGTTATGATGGCAGAGCTGAATGCTAGATGTTCAATGGAGAGGACTCCCTGGCCCTTCTGTATCATCAGATCTGAAGAGTTCTTGGTGGAAGAGAGCCATGTGTGAGGGCTCAGAATCATGTCTCACAGACTCCTTCCCAATCCTTTTACATCGACTTGACTCAAGAAAGTCTGAGCCCCTGTCCCTTTTAGCAGAGTCGACTCACCTCTGCTTTAATGAAAAGGACATGGCCCACAAAAAACTTGACCTTATGCAGGGTGTATGCAGACATTTGAGCCAAAGAGATCAGGGTAAGACACTATGTGGACAGGTATAGTAGGTGAGCAAAGCTAGGCAATGGCCTTAAGGCAAGCACTTGGGGCTCACCTGGCCTCCTACCAGCTGACCCATAGCAAAGGTGGGACTGCTGCCCTTTAGCGGTCTTCCAACTCTGCTACTTTGGAAGGAAGAAGCTCTATGCTCCCTGCCCATGGCCCACGTCCTCTTACCACATTGTACCCTGTCTCTAGGTCCATTGCAAACATATCGCTTCCTACTCTCTGCACCACCCATGAAACCACCCAAATTTCCTATACCTCCTCCTATCCCCACCAAGGTCCAGTCTATCTCCCCTGAAAACCCTGAAAGCACAAGCTCTGGGTTTAACCACCGCATGATAGTGGACACTGTCATACCTCTCTTCAACTGGAGCTCAGATGTGTGGATAGGATCTTGCTCCCTCCAAATTCAGGAAGCCCAGAGCCCTTGCAGCACTGATGGAGATTGCAGAATTTCCTAGAGAAAGCTGTGCACATGGTCCCGTGGTCTGCACAGAGGTGTGGTTCTAAAAGAACACAAATGCCCACCGCCAGCAGCAGCAGCCTCGCCTGAGAACTTGTGACTAAGTAGATTCTCAAGCTCCATCTCAGACTTTCTTAATCAGAAAGTCAGAGGAAGCATCCAGCATTCTGTGTATCAAGAAGTGCTCTCAGTGATTCTGATGCATGCTCAAGTTGAAACTCATTGGCATGTAGACGAGCTCTAGATCTCTTGGCAAGACTGCTAAATCAGAAAGTGGCAAATGAAAAGCACAAGGCAGAACCTGCAGCAATGAACACTAGCTCTGCTGTCTGGAGCAAAGTAAGACCAAAATGTGCTACAGCCTGGCCTGGCAGGAGGATGACAAGATGGGGCTGTAAGGAGCTGGTGTTTAGTGGCCTGGCTCAGGTCGTGCTGCCCCAGTTAGATTCTGCCACTCATCATCTGTCTTTGGCAAAGGATTTGACTCATGTGGTGGGATGTCCCTGTTTTTCCTTTCTCAGAATCTCCAGTCCTGAGATCTAATATATAGAAATGACGGTAAAGGGTAGGAAAGCCCAGCCTTTCCCTAAAGATGCTAAATAGAAGCCTCATGAAATTTGGCTTTACTCAGAAGGCTTAGTACCTGCAAACAGCAAAATTATGTTTCCCTGTGGGGTTTATTCCAAGATATATTGTCCTTTTCCATATTCATCAAAAGCCCTCAGTTAAGGGAATGGCTCTGCTATCTCCCAGCCTCACCTTATTTCACCTTATGCCTGCTCATTAGTCTTCAGTCCACACAGGCCTATGGACATCTGTGGTTCTAGGACTTGTTTCTTTTATTTATTTATTTTTCCTCTTTTTTTTTATTGACTTTGTAATAATATTACATTAAAAATATATATGTGAGGTCCCATTCATCCCCACCCCCCCTCCCTCTCCCCCCCCAACAACACTCGTTCCCATCATCATGACATATCCATCGGATTTGGTAAGCACATCTTTGGGCACCTCTGCACCTCATAGACAATGGTCCACATCATGGTCCATACTCGCCTCCATTCCATCCAGTGGGCCCTGTGAGGATTTACAATGTCCAGTGATTACCTCTGAGGCACCATCCAGGGCAGCTCCATGACCCAAAGACGCCTCCACCTCTCATCTCTTCCTGCCTTTCCCCACACCCATCGTCCACCATGTCCACTTTTCCCAATCCAATGCCACCTCTTCTTTGTGGACATTGGATTGGTAGTGTCCATTGCACCTCTATGTCAAGAGGAGGCTCAGATTCCACATGGATGCTGGATGCAATCCTCCCATTTTCGGTTGTAATCACTCTAGGCTCCATGGTGTGGTGATTGTCCTTCTTCAACTCCATCTTAGCTGAGTGTGGTAAGTCCAATAAATCAGATTGTAGGTGCTGGAGTCTGTTGAGGCTCAGGACCTGGTTATCACATTGTCGGTCCAGAGATTCAAATCCCCTAAATCTATCTTAAACCCCAACGTTAACTGCACCTCTATCACATTAGCATGAAAGCCTTATGAAGGGAGATCCCATCTGAGTCCAGATTCATCACACATAAACACCGTTTCCAAAGAGGGGCCATCTGCCCTGGTAGTCAACCCCATCGGCCATGACCATAACTCTCATGGGTCTCTTTAGCCTTCATAGGAACCAATATCTGGGGGTTGTATCTGCTTTATCTGTCTCTCTGACTCTGCTCAGTTGTGCATGAGGGCAATCCTTCTGCCAGCCTCCAGACTCTTTTTTAGAAACTCGTAGCCATATAAACTCATTTCTCCTTTCCATTTCCCCCTTACTTTAGGTCAAACAGCATTTTAAAGTCATGTTATTTTATGTAGACATTGATATTCTGCTGATCCGCATTGAATCTTCCATATAAGGTCTTTTTCCAGTTGCATCATCAGTTGGTATTTGATAGTGGTCCCTCGTTGCCAGGGAGGCTCATCTCCGGGTGTCATGTCCCACGCTGGAGGGAAGGCATTGCATTTACATGCTGAGTTTGGCTTCGAGACTGGCCACATTTGAGTAACATGAAGGCTGACAGGAGGAAATTCCCAGGCACAATGTTGCTCTATGCCTTGTTCTTATTTTAGGTTTATCAGCTCACAAACATAGTCATTAGCATCAGGGGCTCACTGTTGAACCCTCACTTCCTCCCGGTCCCCTCCGCTGTACCTGGGAGACTGTCGCTGTTCCCCTTGTTTCTTTTAAATGGAACGTCCTTCTCACTTTGTTACATCAAGCTATGCCCTGTCTTTAATCCCTTGATCTTAGGTAGATATGGAAGTACTTAGAAGGGGGAAGAAGAAAATTCCAGGCAATGCTGGCAGAGGAATGGTCTTTCCCTTACTCTAGCTCCTAAAGTTATTTGGAAATATAAAGAAGAACAAAGTAAAAATATTCATGTTTCTAGATGAAACTAGAAAACAGCCATGACTTTGAAGACTGTCAGTAAAGAAGCATGCTCAGCTCTCCAAAGACAAGTTACTCAACCTAAAGGGTCAATGAACTCCTCTAGAATGGCAAAGGCTGGGCCTCTGGAGGGTTTGTGAGTGCTATGTGGCTTAAAGGGAAACCATGTGCACATGCATCTTCACAAAAGTGTGGATGGCTGTGGAGGACAAACAGCAGAGTTCCATACAGCTACTTACTGATCTTGGTCAGCAGAAGAAAAGCCAACATGAAATACACTCTCTCTATGCACACACATACACACACTAATTCCAGACTTACACAGCTGCGATGTTAGCTACTTGAATGCAAGCCTGGACCAGCTCCTGACCCTGGAAGAGTGCTGGTGAGACTATGCTCAAGGAAAATAAACTGGCCAAAACCAAGCCACTCACTTAGTTGCCACTCTTTAACAACTTGTTAGAGCAGGAAGAAAGAACTCCCTACAAAGATAATGAATGATCAGGAAGAAAGTCGCCTAGTGACTTTGCAAGACATTGAAAGGAAAAAGACAAAGGGCAAGTCATGAATACACAAGCATTGTACCATCTAAACAAATAAATTAGACCAAACATTTCTAGGAAATTGATAAAATTAAATATCACTGATCTGAAATAAGAGCTCAAAAGAGAGCTACAAGAAGGCTTAAAGAAGAGATGATAAGACAACTAAAGGAGATTAAAAAATATGAACCCATAAGGACTAGATTAAAAGTTTATAGAAAGAAAAGTTACAAGAGAGTCATCCAAAAGACCACAATACTATTGAGAATCTGGGGAGGAATAAGAAGGGTAGAATTGAGAAAATAAAGCAAACTGAAAAGAAAAAGAGTAAAGGACTGAAATGGTTGAGAGTAAACTGATTTAAAAGACAGATAAATGTCATCTAACACAAATAATTGATTTTTTCTTGAAAATAGAAGAAATAGAATTGGAAAATAAAGATATAAAGAAGAAACTTTTCAAAAAGAAAGGAAGATCCAAATTTACCTGAATGTTTATAGCCCATGAAACTGTTTTTAGTGCCACAAAATGTGAGAGAAATTCTAATAGAATTTTATTCTAATGGAATAAAATATGAAGGTCTTAGAACAATAGACTCAGTTGTAGAGGAGAAATTTGCTTTATTGTGGCCTGCAGATTTCACAGAAAAATTACTCCAGATTATAAGAGACCATAATAGTATATACAACATCTAAGCCAAATTTAAGAATTAAACCAACAAAAGCTGTCATTTAAGTTTCAGTGGCATTGATAATAGCTAATTTTACTGAATGCCAGATCCCATTGTGATTACATATATTATCTTACTTAATGATCTAAAAAACCCATGACGTAGGTACCATTATTAGCCACATTTTAAATGTTCTCTAAGGAAATTAACTTGCCAAAATTCACCAAGCTTGGAATGGCAAAGCCAGGATTTGAACTCAGGTGTCTGATGTTAGATCTTGCTTTCTTAATTGTTATTATTTTCAAACTTGCAGGAACTGAAGGATTTAAACACTCCTATGAGCCTTTGAAAATCTACCAGAAGAGAAGGGCCTGTAATGCAAGAACTGAATAAAACAAAAATGTAGTAAGGACCAGTGGTGAGTATGAATCCATTTTTGGAGCATGAAGAATTTAGTGAGGTAGGTAGAGGGAGTCTCTAAAGCAACCCCATGATCCCTGCCTCCTGGAATTTAATCCCTATCCTTTGGGTGTGGGCTGGACCTGGCAAATCGTTTATAATGGATGGAAAATAACCAAAGCGATGGGATGTCACTTTGCAAAATGACAATGATTTCTGTTTTGCTTGCCTTCTACTGCTTTCTCTCTTTGGAAGTCCTTGCTCTGGGAGAAGCAAGCTGCCCTATTGGGAGGCCCATCTAGCAAGGAATTGGTATCTAGCAAAGGCCAGTGAGGACCTCAATCCTGCCAACAAGCACATGAGGGAACTCAAAAGCAGACTCTTCCTTAATTGAGTCTTGAGATGCCCAGAGCCCCAACCAGCACCTTGATCTGAGCTTTGTGATAGATTTTGTATCAGAAGCACCCAGTTAAGTTAGGCCCAGATTCCCTTGCTATTTGAAGACACTCTGTTTGGGAGTTATTTGTTACACAGCAAGAGGTAACTGATACAAGGTTCAAGCATTACAAGAGTTTGTTTCTAGTCTCAGCAGCATAAAAGATACTTTCAAATTAACTATTCAGTGAAGACCAGGCCTAGTTCCAGAGCCCTGGTTCCAGAGAGTTCCAGTCAGACTGTGTTTGTATATGTGTGTTCTAGGGGGAGAGGTAGAGATTGAGAGAGAGAGAGAGAGAGAGAGGGATAGAGAGAGTGAGAGAGGGAAAAGGTACCATTTACTGCTGCTTTCTACACTATCACCTCACAGAGGAGCTCTACATGCATATCAGCACTCTGCTGATGGAAGGGGTGAGTGCATGTGTGCATGTGTGTGTGTGTGTGTGTAGGGTGGGCATATTACTTGACTGGGGACAAAAAACAATAGTTGATGTACTGATTAATTTATAGTGACCACAATAATTGATTTATGGCTTCTATTTTGCAATTGAAATGGAATTTATTTTATTTTTTAAAAATCTCTCCTCATTATAAATTACTATTCATTATATAGACAATTTAGAAAATAGAAAGAAAAATATTTGGTAGTGCCACAACTAGAACCATTTCTTTCCATTATCTTTCAGATGAGGTCTGTTTCATTTTTATATAGTTGCTGCCAAAATGAACATAGTTTTCTATCTTGCTTAACATTTTCATATGATTAGAAAGTTTAATCTCTGCACAGACCCCATTTTCACAGTCCAATAATATTCCATTGTGGGCATGCCTTTTTGGGTACAGAAAGGTCATTTCTGTGTGCAAGTAGGAGGAGGGTTTGGCTGCTGCCAACAGCTTGTGTAAATCACTCTGCAATAATGCCCTTGTGCATAAAGTCTTTGAGATGATGGATCATTTCTTGGAATAACTTCCCATGAGTGAAAATAATGAATCAAAATTTACACTGGCCAGACAACCAGCAAGATGGTGGTGGAGTAAGGAATTCCTAAAATCAGCTCAGTTAGTAAATCAGGGCAGTTAGTAAATACCCAGAGCTATCTGGAGCTAGCTGAAGCACCTGTTTGAGGGCTTCAGGAGGCCAGAAGGGCATCCTGCAACATTCTTAAGGAACGGAAGGAGGAGACTGTCCATTTGCTGAGAAGACTCATGAGTAGAGCACTCCATGGCAGAGGCTAGTGCCCATCCTCCATTGGAGGCACAAGCCACCTTGGGAGCTGTTTCATGGCTCCCTCCCCAAAAATGGGGAGGAAGAGACAGTTGGGCACCAACTTCAGCTACTGATGAGTAAATTCAGCAGGTTAAAGTATAATCCTGGAAACAGCTAAGGTTTGAGCCTGCCCAAGTCAGAAAGAGGCCAGTAGCCGCCATCTTAACTCTGTACCTGGCACTAGGGGAAGCGGAGTGGATTGAAAATCCCAGTGCTGGTGGGGACCAGCTTCTTTCCATCCAGATCAGATTGCAGCTCTAGCCTAGGCCCCAGCACCACCTCCAGAAGGGAGGAGGTTGTGGGGACCTATGCCAGCCTCTCCTGGAAATTGCTGGCCAAGCCACAGAGGCTGGTGATTATCTTATTCTGGTGGGGCAAGCCACCCCACGATCTGGTCTGTGGCTGGAATTGGAAGCTCCATTTCCCAAAAACAGGGGAGGAGGAGATGGTTGGCTGCCAATTTCAGCTACTAATTGGTAGACTAGGCTGGCTATGGAATAATCCTAGAAACAGCTGGGGTGTGAATCTGTCCAAGTCGGAAAGAGTCTGGTGGCCACCATTTTGACTCTACCCCCAGCATGAGGGGAAGTCAGTACTGAAAATGCACAGTTTCTTTCACTCAAATCAGCCTGCAGCTGTAGCCTAGGCTTCAGCCCCACCTCTGGCAGGGAGGAGGCTGGTGTACCCTGCACCAACCTATCCAGGTAACTGTGGGAACCTTCAGCTGGCACAAACTGAATAATCGGAAGTCCACCGTGCAACAGTGGTCATCTTGGACCCACACTGCGTAGATTGGTGCTCACACCTATCGCTCCATCCTCACCCTAAGCAGGAGAGAAAGGAGTGTAAAGCTTCATCAGTGTCTCTGGGCAGCTACAGTCTAGGCCTGCATGACATGGCTTATTCTACACAGCTGTGACTCTACCCCTACCTTTGGCAAAGGAGAAAGTTGAAAAAAACTTCATTGGTCCCTGGTGCAATGAGGGCGACTTGAGCCTCCACAGCTTACAGCACCAACTACATGCTTGGCTCCTACTGCATAAGCAGCAAGGGAGAAATGATAGGAAGCCCTAAACTAGAGAGAAAAACTGCACCCAGAAAAAATACTCTAGTAAGCCAGATGTGAAGACACTAACAAAAAATTACAATCCACACCAGGAAACAGGAAGCTATGACCCAGTTAAAGGAACAAGATAAGCCTCCAGATGACATAAAGGAGTTGAGACAACTAATCATAGATGTTCAAACAAATCTCCTTTATAAATTCAATGAGATAGCTAAAGAGATTAAGGATATTAAAAAGACACTGGGGGAAGTGGATGTGGCTCAACTAATAGAGAGTCCACTTACCATATAGAATATGCAGGGTTTGAACGCCGGGCCTCCTGGCCCATATGGTGAGCTGGTCCATGTGCAGTGCTGCTGTGTGCAAGGAGTGCCATGCCACACAGGGGTGTACCCCATGTAGGGGAACCCCATATGCAAACAGTGCACCCAGCAAGGAGAAGCTGCACAGCATGAAAAAAGTGCAGCCTGCCCAGGAGTGGCACCACATACAGAGAACTGACGCAGCAAGATGATGCAACAAAAAGAGACAGATTCCTGGTGCTGCTGAGAATGCAAGCAGACACAGAAGAATACACAGCAAATGGATACAAGAGAGCAGACAATGGGGAGCAGGAGGGGAAATAAATAAATAAAATAAATCTTAAAAAAATAAGACACTGGATGAGCATAAAGAAGAATTTGGAAGCATACATAGAAAAATTGCAGGTCTTATAGGAATGAAAGGTGTAATACATGAAATTAAAAAAACATTGGAATCATATAATTTGAGGAGGCAGAAGAAAAGACTGATGAGCTTGAAAAAGTGTCCTCTGAAAGTGAACATACAAAAAAACAGATGAAGGAAAGAATGAAAAAAAATTGAACAAGGTCTCAGGTAACTAAATGACAGCAAAAGGCATGCAAACATACATGTTATGGCTGTCCCAGAAGAAGAGAAGGGAAAAGGGGTGAAGGAATATTTGAAGAAATAATGGTAGAAAATTTCTCAACCCTATTGCAGGGCATAGATAGCCATGTCCAAGAAGCACGATGTACTACCATATGAAAAAATCCTAATAGACCAACTTCAAGACACATACTAATCAGAATGTCAAATTCCAAAGACAAAGAGAGAATTCTGAGAACAGCAAGAGAAAAGCAATGCATAACATGTAAGGGATACCCAGTAAGATTAAGTGCTGATTTCTTACCAGAAACCATGGAGGCAAGAAGATAGTGGTCTGATATATTTAAGATACAAGAGAAAAACTTCCAGCCAAGAATCTTATATCCAGCAAAACTTTCTTTCAAAAATGAGGACAAGATTAGAATATTCACAAATAAACAGAAACTGAGAGAATTTCTAAGCAAGAGATGAGATTTTCAGGAAATACTAAAGGGTATGCTAAAGCCTGGAAAGAAATGACAGGAGAGAGAAGCCTGGAAGAGAGTCTAGAAATGAAGATTATATCAATAAAAGTAACTGAAAGTGTCAAAAGAGTGGTGAAAATAAAATATGACAGATAAAACTCAAATAGTCAGGAATAAACATAACCAATGATGTAAAGCACTTGTATTCAGAAAACTACAACACAATGTTAAAAGAAATAAAAAAGGCCTAAATAACTGGAAGAGCATTCCATGCTCATGGATTGGACTAAAATCATTAAGATGTCAATTCTGCTCAAATTAACATACAGATTCAATGCAACCCTGATAAAAAATTCCACCAGCATTTAAAAAAAATTGAAAATGCAATTATCAAATTTATTTGGAAGGGTAAGGGGTCTTGAATAGCCAGAAATATCATAACAAAGGAAAAACAAACCCTCATCTCCAGACTTTAAATCATATTACCTAGCTATAGTGGTAAAAACAGCATGGTACTGGCATAAAGACAGACACATAGACCAATGGAACCAAGTTGATGGTACAGGAACAGACATTCACAGGTTTGGTCAAGTGATTTTTGACTAGCCTGTCCAACTCACACACAGGGCAGAACAGTCCATTCAACAAATGGTACTGAAAGAATTGGATATCCATATCCAAAAGAAAGAAAGAGGACCCCTATCTCTCACCTTATCTAAAAATTAACTCAGAATGGATAAAAAACCTAAAAATAAAAGCAAGAACCATAAAACTTCTGGAAGAAATTGTAGGATATCTTCAAAACCTGGTGGTAGGTGGTAGATTCTTAAAGTAGATAAGAGGAGGAGTGAGTGGACTACTGATGCTTAATGTAGGTAGAAGTTTAATTAGCTTATTGTAAAAGTGTGGAAATGTTTAGAATGGATGGTAACAAATAGTGAGTAATAGCTACTGTATAAAAGGGATGTGACTGAAAATGGTAGTCTAGGTATGTAAATGCCAGCTGACAGAATGCTAGAGAATAATGTAGGAACTGAATAGCACAGTAAACCAAGAGGTGGATGAGAATCATGGTTGATGGTACAGATGCAAAAATGTCCTTTGTGAGCTAGAGCAATTGTACATCACTGTTGCTGGGTGTTGAAAATGCATCAGAAAAATACAACTGGTGTGACCTATGGACTGTGGTTAGCAGAAATAATGTAATATTCTTGTGTCTATGCCAAAAGATGTACTGTATTGATAAGGGGGCAGTATGGAAAATGTGAGCCAAGTGTATACTATGGACATGGTAACAATCAGATGATATTATCTTATCTGTAACAAATGTTCCACCACTGTGTGGTGTGTTGATAGAGGGGCATTGTTTGGGAATTTTGCACATGTGCATGATTGTTTCATAACTTTACAACTTCTGTCATAAAAAATATATTTAAAAAATAATAATGGGGTGAGTTTGGGGAAAAACCACCAAACGTGAGATAAGGACTATGATTAGGAGTAATATTTTGACAATATTCTTTCATAATTTGTAACAAACATCTCAGGACAATGTGAGGTGTTGGTGGAGAGTTGATGTATGGGACTCCTCTATGATGTTATGCATTTTTGCTGTGTAAGTTCACAACTTTTACTATACATTTAATTGTTTATGTATGTTCATATATAAATGATATAAAGATAATAGGGAGGTTTGGGGAAAAATACTTTGGTTAGTAGTAATATTTTGAAAATGCTCTTCAATCATTAGTTTAAAAGATTTAACAATAATGTAAGGTATTGGTGGTAGGATGAGTTGTAAGAGTCTTGTATGATATATGTTTGTTTTGGAAGTTCACAACTATTACTATACACTTATTGTTTATGGATGTTTGTGTGTGGGTGATATATTTCAATAAATTAATTTAAAAAGAACAACAAACAATAACAACAACAAAATTTTGCACTGGCCAGACAGGGGATGTCAAATTACTTCTCAGAAGAGTGTGCCTATTTGCACCTCCCACAGTGGGGCAGGGAGAACCCATTTCATCACATTCCACCCATCCTTTTGAGAATTTTCAAGATATTAGAAATCATAGTTCAAGAGGCTTTTCATTTCTGTTTCCTTGATAGCTAATGTGACTGAGTGTTTCCCTTAGTGTCCATTTACATGTTTTGCAATCAGGAGAGCTCTCTGTTCATGTTGTGATCTATAGATCCACTGCCCCACCCCTGCCCCACTTGGTTTTGCTCTGCTCAGCTCTCCAACTCTGAAGTCAAACATCTCTCACCTTGCCTCTCAGATCTTGGTCTGTTTTTCCAGCACACTATAGTCGATTGAAATTGTGTACCCTGGAAAAAATGTGATTTTTATCTTAATCCCCTTCCTGTGGATGTGAACCCATTTTAAGTTAAGATGTGGCCAATGGAATCAGGAAGGACCTTAATCCTGCTACTGGAGAACTTAGAAAGAAAGAAAGTTCTGAGAAGGGGCTGGAAGCTCAGTGGAACCCAGAAGAGTAGGGAGAGGCCATCGACGTATGACAGGAAAGCCAAGGGACCCAAGGATCACCGCCAGCCAGAACTCTACCCTGGGAAGAAGAGTTCTGCCTCTGAAACCATGAGCCAATAAATCCCTGCTGTAAAAGCCAATTTATTTTCATATCCTACCCAATGGAGTGGGAGAGAGGGTAAAGTACAGCGTGACCTATAATCCATGTTGTGTGGTAATACTCCAAAATGTGTTCATCAATTGCAAGGAAGGTATCACACTAATGAAAGAAGTTATTAATGTGGGAAGAGTGGGTGGTGTTGGGACTGGGGTATATGGGAATTCTGTATATTTTTTATGTAATCTATGTATCTTTTAAAAATAAATAAAAAATATATTAAAAAGAACCAGGCACTTAATGTTAAAATATGAGAAGTTTAAGTACTTTGGAAAGGGCTAAATAAATGAAAATGAGAAAATCCCCCCTCCCCCCTGCCCCAAAGCCATCCTATTGTGAGGTATTTGCCATAGCAGACAGGACATACTATTGTGCAGTATTTGTCATAGCAGACAGGACATGAAGACATACGCCCACCTCCCCTCTTTTGGGAGACTCTTCAGTTGAGATCTGTTTCCCGCTGATGTGGCACCTCTGTGAGAGCAGGGAGTATGTGTTTCACTCTCCAGTGCATCTGCAGTGCCCACACGGCACCTGCCCCCTGGTAGGTGCCCAGGACAGACTGATTCTGTATCTTACACCCAGGAGCTATTTGATGAGATTTACTGTGAACTGATATTTTCATTTTGAAAGTCATACCTCAATTTCTAGGGTTTAAAACTGAGCCTTCTGCCAGCCACAGAATTCACCCCAGCCTTCTTCTATTTCCTAACAGAATCAGTCTTTGTGGGCCTCAGGAATCTCTAACTCCTTCTCTGGAGCCATCCAGCACATCACTGCACCTATTTAATCCACATGGAAAGCCAGGAAGGCTCAGTAAACAGACAGGAGCACACTTATCAGTTACTTAAAGGCTTCATTTAACCCCTGCCCTGGACATGCACTGAGAGATGTTTTCTTGGGCAAACGTAATTATTGCATCAGAAGAAAAAAGATGTTCCCAAGTTAGTCTTGGGGAGGGAGCAAGTGCCGGCAAGGCTTCCTGTAATTTTCATTACCAGTAATGACATTTTCCACCCTCCTGAATTCATCGGGTTATTTTTATTCTTTGTACATTCTTTGTCTAAATGGCAAAAGAGTCTATGGAGGAGGGTAGGCTTGGTATCAGATTTTTACAAAATCGAGCAGTTGCATGGCAGTTTGAAAGGTCGCTTGGTCCGTGCCTTGCCCCATAGGCAGCAGAATTGGAGCTAAATCTTCTGACTGCTAGAAATCTCATGGGTCGGTCAAGGTTCCTGAAAAAAGGGCTCCCACAAGCTCCTAGACTAAACCCTTCTTAGGCTTAGAAGAGCCCTCTAGCTCAGCCAA
This sequence comes from Dasypus novemcinctus, assembly GCF_030445035.2. NCBI lineage: Eukaryota > Metazoa > Chordata > Mammalia > Cingulata > Dasypodidae > Dasypus > Dasypus novemcinctus. The sequence goes on along the minus strand of NC_080678.1, from coordinate 99,117,727 downwards.
GAAAGGCCTGCCATGCTAGCCGTGGCCTTGAGGAGAGCAGCTGCAGTGAAGGCCTCCTTTTGTCCAGCACCCCGGCTCTCAACCTGGGCCCCATCCCAGATCCCCCGGGAGAGCTTTAAAGGTCCTGAAGCCCAAGCCACACTCCAGACCAGTTCAATGGGGCCTCCTGGCGGGGGTCCCAGGGGAGGCCCAGTGAAGCTGAGGTTGAGACCCCAGGCTCTGGCCTGCTGATTTATACAGCACCACACCTGGAAGGGGCATCCCTAGTCACCTCATCTTTATGGTCCCCACCCATGCCTGGACATTAGAATCATCTGGAAAGATTCAACAATACATCCATGTCAGGGCCCCACCCCAGCCGTTCTGGCTTAGAGGTGGCTGAGTGGTTTGGAACCCAGGAGAAAGGCCTTGATTTGCTCATTTTATAAAACTGACAGCAAGTGCCCCAGAAGGGCTGAAACTCCACGAGGACCCCAAGGCCAACACTGGCAGCTGCACACCAAGGACCCAGGGCTCTGCCTCTGGCCAGCAGCTAATGCCAGCTGCCACTCCAGGTGGGTGTGCTTGGAAAATGGTTTCTCCTTGTCTCGTGTGGTAAACGGTTCCCCAAAAGAGCCACGTCTTAATCCCTGGGACCTGTGGAGGTTACCTCCCGGGGGCCAACCAGGGGCCTTTCTGATGTCAATTGTTAGGGAGATCGGATGGGGAGATTATCCCAGATTTTTCAGGTGGGCCCAAAGTCACCACAAGTGTCCTTGGAAGAAGGAGGCACAGGGAGATTTGACCCCGCAGCAGAGGAGAAGGCAACATGAAGACTGCAGAGGGAGTGAAGATGCTGGCCCTGAAGACTGGATGATGCGGCCCAGTCGTGGGATGCCGGCAGTTGCCTGATGAAGTGAGGTGCGGATGCCTCACTGCAGGCTCGGCAGGAGGGCACCCCGGCCGACACCTGGACTTTGGACCAGTGACACTGAGGACTTCTGGCCTGCAGAACTGTGAGGGAATCAACTTCTTTTGTTTTCAGCCACACCATTTGTGGTCATTTGTTACAGCAGCTGTAGGAATCTAAGATACCTGAGTATCTAACCTTTAGACTCATAACAGAATTTGGAATAGTTTCCACCCACTTAGCAAGGCAGAGTTAAGGTCTGTGTATGTGGCTGGGAGTTTCCCAGAATGCTCTCTCCTCTGCCTTCTCCTGGCTGGACTTCAGGGAGATGCCAGCCATCTGACCTCCAATGGCCACTTCTCCAAGCCCTGTGACCCATCTCCTGCCTCATCCCTGCTCCAGCCTCCACTTGTCATCTCCTGATGGCCCTAACCTGTTTGTCATGACTTCTCTGTCCCAAATGAGGCTCCTGGGGAGGGGGCGGCCCTCCTCAACACAGAGGTCACAGAGTTTGGTTAAATCCTTCATCAGTGCTGCTTGGTCAACTTTAGTTATGATGCAGTAGCAGCTATATTTCTTCCATTGCACTTCCTCTCCCAGCTGTCCCCTCTTATGACATCTGATACTTTGTCCTCAGGGCCGACCTTCATCTCCCTCCCAGCCTTTTGGCTATTGCCCTCATCATTTTTAGGATTAGGGGTCTCTCCATCTGTGATTCACCTTGATCTCTTACTCTCCCAGATCTCAGTCCTGACGACCAGGCTCCCTCCCACATCTTGATATGTTCTCAGACAGGCCAGAATTTCATGGGAACCCCAAAGCTAAGCCATTCCTAGACTCCTGCTGCTCACCTTCATCCTTCAAAGAATACCCCTTACACCTTGGAGCCCCAGACTACCCACTTGTGGGTCTCCACACATGTGTGGTGTGTGCACCCCGAGCTCAGGGCCTGGCCCTTGGGTGATGCTAAAGAACTCTGAGTTGGCTCTTTTTTTATAGCTACAGCCAAGCCTGGGCCCACTGATGCCATGGCCAGGGCTTGTTTGGAAGGTGGGCTTCATATAGGACCCCTCTGCCTTCTGTGATTCCTCTCACCAGGATCCCTCTTACTCACTAAGCACAGATGTTGGATCTGCCCATTGATAGTGATTAGAATTTCATCCTTCTGAACTCAGCTCAAACATCCCTTTTTCCAAACTCTCCCCTGACCTCCCAGACTGGGTCACTAGGTCAGCCAGTGTCGAGTCGGAAGCAGATGGTGTATTCAAGCTGGGCAACTTGATGGGGGTTCAACAAGAACGAAAGTGTGGGACAACATTGGGGGTGGTGTGGTGCTGTGGAGCCAGGTGGGCTGAAATAGTGGGAAACCCCCACCCTCCCTGGGCCAGAGGCGTGGTTATCAGCAGTGGGATGGGGCACTGTGTGCATTGGTTTCATACAGGTGTGGTGCCAGTGTAAATGGGGTGCAGCCAGGCCTGGGCCCACAGCAGAGGGGCTCAGGGGGACCAGCACCCACTCTCCTCTCTCCCACCTCCCCACTCTGGTGGAGCTCCCCATCATGAACTCAGCTGGGAGCTCCAGGTCAGCCTCCAAGAATAGACAGGACAGTGCTGAGGGCTGGCGAGGGCACAGGGACACTTCCTAGCCGCTAGTATCCATTCTGTGCTCAGTACTTTTGTTCGTGGCACATTTCACATCAGGGGATTGTGCATTCATGTGATTGTGTGACTATTGTGGGTCCTTCCCACTACAGTGTAAGGAAACTTGTATATCTAACTCACATGCCAATGCCTGGCACATAACCAGCACTCGTCAGACACCTGCTACGGGGGAAGAGATGAGCCGGGCTGCAGAGGCAGGAGGAAGTTGGGCCCTCCTTGGAGTATTACAGAGGGATCCAGTAAAGTGACTCATTGTTCTTCACCTCCTTGGACCATCTCTTCATGTAGCTCATGAGGTCCCAGATGAGTGGTCTGAGGTCACCTGTGTCTCACCTCCAATTCCAGTTATAATGGCCTGCCCACCCCAAAAAGATTGCCTGGTGAGAGGCCAGAAAATCAGCGTGATCTCCCCAGCCATGCAGCTGCTGTCTTGGGAGATTTGGTCTCCACCCTGCCCTCCTTGCTCCATCCCTCAACTTCCCCCATTGGCCCCTGACAGCCTCCCCTGGGCCTCCTGGACCCCTGGACCTGGCCCCTTGGCTCTACTCATGAGGTGTCCCTCCTTCTGCATGATGGTGACAGGGACCCTGCCCAGAAAGGAGACAGAATCAGAGAAGCAGCTCGGGCCTCCACGAGACAAAAGGGAGCCCCAGGAATGGTGAATGAGTTCTGCCAGAGAGCAGACTCCAGCATTCCTTGAGGAAGGCTCAAGGGCTGGTGGCCTGAGGCTGCCTCTTCCACTGAAGGGGACACAGGCTCCTGGAGGGAGCTCTTCCCTTGCCTTGCCTTTGCAGAGACCCCTGACTGGGCCAGCCACATGCTGGGTGTGGGGGTGAAGAGGGAGCATTCCCATGGGGCTTGAGTCTGCTCAGCAAGACAGACAGCCAGAGACCATCCTAACCAAGGGCTGGTGCGGCCGGGGGTGGCCGCTGTGTGGACTGTGGCAGCTGCAGCAAGGAGGAAGCCTGGGCGTGTGTTCAGAGGAGAGAGTGGGAGAGTGGGAGGGAGGGGGAGGGAGAGGGAACTGGAGGAAGGGGGCATTGGGCTGGTCCCTCAGGAGGGCCAGGCCACTTTCCAGACCCAGGCCCTGCACTCCTCTCAGCAGACCCAGGGGCACAGAGACCCATGGGCCACACAGGCAGGGTGCTCGTGCCACATTCTCCCATCATCCTCCGGCCTCTCTGGGTCCATGAGCTGCAAGGCATGGATGGCCAGTCCCCTAGGGCTGGTGCCCCCAATCCTGACTGCACAATAAAACCATACCCAGAACTCTGCAGGAAGACTCTGATTCCCCTCCTCTCCAAAATTCTTACCAAGTTGGCTGGGTGGGCACTGTGGAATCTGGCAGTTTTTAAGCCCCCCTGTTATGGTGTGCTTTGAGTGGGGCGCTTAGATGTGCTTTGAACCCCTAAGCCGAGGACCACGTGAAGGGCTAGGAAGTGGCCTCTTTCTTGGACCCCCCAGCCTGCAGTGTGGAGGAGAACACGGTAAAACCCGCTCTTTCCATGTTATCCTTGTGTTTTCCCAGTGCCTGGCCTTCTGCAGAACTGCATGCTTGTGGACCTCGGGGGGAACAGAGGTGGGCGGCTGGCTTTCCTCTCTCTTCTCAGAGTTGGCACATGGGGTCGTGGGAGCGGGCAGATTTCACAGCATCACAGGATCGCGTGGGCATGGATGCACCTGCTTACTTTTGGATGACTTCTTCGGTTGTACCCAAAGGAGCTTTAGAAAAAAGAAAAAATCACCGTGAGATATTAAATGTCATCACTTTCAAATCGTCATGATTAAGTATGCACATATTCTCTGGAATAATGTGGAAAGCCAGCCGAGAGGCTGTCTAAGTGATGACAGAGTTTTATGCACAGATATGCACATTGAAAACTGCTGACTTCTTTAGCGGTATGGGAGGGGAGCGGAGCCACAGATGGACCCAACAGAAGAGTGTTCAGTGCCAGCAAGATGAGGGCTTCACGCAAAGGCAGAGGCATCCTCTCACCCAGGCATAAAACAGCTCAACTAGCCAGAAGGCCGGAACTACACCATGATTTTCAAGCATGAGTTCATGGTTTACCTACAAATTATTTTTTTAAAATGTGATTTAGCATTTCCTCGATTTTCTGCAATAGGCATGTATTATTTTCATAATTAGAAGAAAAACAATGAGAGAACCAATTGGATGGCAAGTTGCCATCTCTACAGCTGGGACACTTGCTCCAAGTTTATCCCTCATGCTGGGCAGCTGGGGGACCCAACAGTCTCCTCATTTTCTAGAATGAAGCATGGCTGCTGCAGTGTAGGCACCTGTTTCATTCAAATGGTGACAATCAGGTTTATTTGCATTGCACATGAGCGTTCTCAAGAAGGTACCTTCCTCCCCACACCTTGGTTTTATCTCTGACAGAGCACAGGCTGGTGTCAGCTTCTCATACACTCTCTCAAAGGGAGCCGTTGTTAGTGCATTGATGGCGGAGGAAGAGGATGGCCAGAGAGAAAGGAGAGAGCAGCTCACTGCCTGGCCCACATCTGCACCACCATCCGCTGATTTATCATTTCATCACTTGACCCTCAGATCAAGCTCATAAGTGGGGCATGTGGACAGGTCAGCTGAGGCTTGTTGACACCACCCCATCCCATCCTAGTCCCACAGCTCTTTCCATCTTCCTACCTGCTGCGATGAGGCAAAGGCTCCTGGGATCTGTGAGGTTGGCTAAACTTCCCTCCCTTGCTCTGGGACCCCAGGCAAGGCTCGCCTGCCCTGGGCTTCAGTTCTCTCTCCTGTGAAGGAGGAGAATCAGCCAGAAGCATGAGTTTGGCTCTCAGTGGAAAAGCCCTTCCCCCACACCGCAGGTCCCAAGGTAGCTTTCAGGTGGGTTCCAGAGAACTTTCCTTCTGAGGCCTCACTTTGCCCTCTGTCCAGGGCTTTGAAAGAACCATCCAAATGACACAAACTAAGAAGCATTCATTTTATCATTGACCTTCTGTCTTCATCTCTTACCATCCTTTCTTTGCCCAGTGAAAACCAAGAGACTTTTAAGGAAAAGTCTCGCAGAAGTTCGACGGTACTTATTTCTTGGTGGGGTACTTAAAACAAAGCCTTGCTGCAAATAAATTACTTCTCATTTTTCGTGTATCTCTCAGTGCCTCTGAGGTCTTTCACCAAACCAAATCCTGAAACTTTCTTGGAAATCCAGAAAACTAAGTGAAACAAGAACATTGTAGAAACCTAACATGTATTAAATGGCCTGGCACAAATTAATGAAAACCTCTTTGCTTGTAAAAGAAAAATAAAGATTCAGTTCATTCCCAACAAGGAAAGCTCTGTGGAGGAGGCGTGCATTTTCCATTTGACTTCACCACCTCAGCAAGCAGCGTGCAAGGAGAAGCGTGGCCTCCCGAGGCCGTCTCCACGCGTGTGGGGTGAGGACAGGGCTCCTGAAGCGCAAGGCAGGTCCCTCCAGGAATATCTGGAGTTCGAGAGTATCATTTTCAGTTTCGGGATGGGGAAACTGAGGAACAGAGTGGTCACATGACTTGCACAGGGTCACCCAGCCCCACACCCCACTGCCGTCTCATCTGCAGATTTCTCCAAAGTCCACTGAAGTGTCTCTCAAAGGTCAGAACAAGTCAGATGTCTGGGAAGCTGGGGTTGCCCACGGGCCATCTCCACCCCTCCTGTCTCTCTCTGGACCTACTGTATTATCTCCTCTGGCTTCAGCAGATCCTAGACCCTGGCCTCGGATAAACTCTTTGCATCCCCTTCACCAGCTTGGCAATTTGGGGCAAGTCTTATGAGTTCCAGCTCTTCTCATATGCAAAATGAGGACATTACTTGTCACCACTAGGGCCTTGGATGACACTGGAGATGCTCAATGAACTCCTCCAATGTCCTTCCAGACCCTGTCCTCCATCCTCCCCCAGCCTCAAAATGTTTCATGTACACCTGAGACCTGCATGGGTGGGAAAAGAAGCACATGACAAGAGCCTGCCTGAGGCCCTGCCAACCCTCAAGCTGCCTCCAAGGAAACCAGGCCCAAGGGTCACTGGCCTCTCTCTTCAGTGAATGAATGGCCCAAGTCGGGACCCAGGGAGATGTAACTCTAGGGTCAGTACAGATACCCAGCAGCTGCTCCCTGGTGCTGGAGTTCCCATTGGGAAGCTCTTTGAAATGTGAAATCCTGGTGACATGCAGCAATGGGGACAATAGTTCAGGGACAGACCCCAGAGCTCCATCAGGAATGGCAGCAGAGCCTCAGTCCCCCATGCCAGGCCTCCTGTGCTCACTGCTCCAGCCTCCCTCCTGGCTCCCCATTGAGCCTGCACCCCTTCCAGTCCATGCCCTGTGCCAGAGGCTGAAGTCACAGCCACCTCCTCTTCCAAGGCCTGCTCTGTGTCCGTGCCAGGAGCTGGGCATCAGCTCCTTTTCACATATTTCAGAATGGATGAATTATGCCAGCGTCATGTTAACCAGCATTTGGAGATTATTTTTGGAGACTGAAAACTCTTTAGCATCTGGCATGGGAGGTTCCCCAATGACCGTGCCGTGAGACTCAAAATAAACCTGCCAACGTGAGGTCATCATCCAACGGAGCTCTGGCAACAGGGTTTACAGGACTGCTTTTGGAATGGTCTGCGGCGAGCGTGCTGTGGCTCCGGCCGGCGGCAAGACACTGCTGGCCACACAAGACAGCCTGCCATTTATGTTGGGGTGGTTCTCAGGGGCGGCTGGTGGAAGGAAATGAAACGGGGTGCAGGATCACCAATGCCTCAGTCATGTTATCTCCTTGCACAAGACACCAGTGTTGGGGAGCCCGAGGGCCTGGCCCTGAAGTTGTCTGCAACATGCAGTCTGGGCTCTGGACTCCTGTGGCTGCTTTCTTTGTGCCTTTGTGTTTTTCTATCATATTCATGGTGAGAACAATAACTCCAGGCCTTCAAAGCTTGCTGCTCCTCAGGTGGCTGCTGGTGCTTTGATTCCAGCCAGGGAGCAAAGCTTTGCCACGGCAGATGCCACGGGGATTGAAAGCCCCCAAGGGGAGCTTCCTTTGCCAACTGAAGAACAGGATTTTATTCTTTTCAAACTCTAATGAATGTTATAGTTTGAAGGGGCCCTTGGAGACACTCTAAGCCAATAGCTATCTAACTTTTTGACTGCAGCCACTATAAGAATCACATGATATGTCAAAACTCAGTGACTAAAGAGAACTGAAATAAAAGTTTTATAAAAATCTGTATCTTTTTTTTTCAGAAGGTACTGGGGATTGAAGCGAGGGCCTCGTACATGAGAAGCAAATGTTCAATGACTGAGCTAGACCCGCTCCCCCCAAATCAGTACTTACCCTTATCCTGCGTGATACTGCAGATTGATACTTACTATTTGATTTCTTGGTATTATAATAATGTTGCTTACAAACCACAAAAATGATTTCTCAACCCATTGATGGTTGTGACCCAGAGTTCAAAAATCACCAATTAAGGCAAACCCCTTATTTTAAAGATGAGGTGGCTGAGGCTTTGGATGGCTTGAGCAGGCACAGCTAGGAGACATTGGTCATGTAAGTGTCCCAGGGTTAGGAATGAGGGGATTTGGGTTTCTTCCAAAAAGGAGGATGACTGATTGGGGACATGGGGGAGGGTCAGGAGAGTGGGTGAGTGAAAACCACATCTGAGACCCAGTGCCAGGGGTCCAAAGAGCAGAATGGACTTCATTGAAATGAAAAATATTTGTACATCAAAGGACAATATCAAGAAAATGAAAAAGACAATCTATAGAGTGGGAGAAAATATTTGGAAACCATATATCTGATCAGGGTTTCATTTCCAGACTCTATAAAGAGAATCCCATCACAACAGAAAGACAAACAACTCAATTTAAAAATGGGCATATGTCTTGCAGAGACATTTCTGTAAATGTATACAAATGGCCAATAAGCCCAAGAAAATATGCTCAACATTGTGGGATATCAGGGAAGTGCAAATCAAACCCACCATAAGATATCACTCTTTACCTGCTAGGATGGCTATTAAGAAACGAACAAACAGAAAATAGGAAATAACAACTGTTGCCAAGGATATGAAGAAATTGGAACCTTGGCACATTGTTGGTGGCAATGGAAAATGGGACAGCCACTGTGGAAAACAGTCTGGTGGTTTCTTAGAAAATTAAACATAGGTTTACCATATGGCCAGTGATCCTGCTTCTAGGTATGCAGCCAAAGGAATTGAAAGCAGGGACTCAAACAGATATTTGTACACCAATGTTCAGAGCAGTGTTATTTACAATAATCAAAGGTGGAAGCAACCTCCGTGTCCACTGATAGAAGAATGGACAAATACATTGCAGTATGTACATACGATGGAATATCATTCAGACCTCAACGGGAAGGACGTTCTGATACCTGCAACCACATGGGTGAAACTTCAAGACATCCTGTTGAGTGAAATAAGCCAGGATGTGAAATGATAAACACTGTGTGTTCTCTCGTATATGAGATACCTAGAATAAACAAATTTTATAGAGACAGGTAGTAGGTCATAGGCTATGAGGGGCCAGGGGATGAGGGGAATGGGAGTTATTGCTTAATGGGTGCAAGTTTCTGTTAAGAGCATGGAAAGTCTGGGTAATGGATGTTGGCAATGGAAACACATTGTTGCCAGTTTAATTAATACCACAGAATTGTTCACTTGAAAGGGGTTAAAATGGGAATTTTTGAATTGTATATACATTACTACAATAAAGAATTAAAAATAAATAGGGGAACTAAAATTCAAATTTGCAATAGAAGAGACTGCACAGGCCAGAGACCAAAAGCTCCTCTGTGTTGAGGCCTGCTGGGGCAGACCAGCCAGTCTCTGATGAAGTGGCCTGGTAGGACAAGGGGTGCCCTAAAAGGCCCACCTCACCTCCTTAGCCATTTATTTGCAAAAAGATGGGGCAGTTGCAGCTGAGGCCAGCGTCAGGGAGAGCCCAGAACTGAGTGGGTCCCTGGCCCTGTCCTCTTGAAAGACATGGGGAAGCCAGGAGAGAAAGATTTAATTTCTAAGAAATCACTTCAATAGGTCCAGCTATGTAGAAAGCCATTCCTAAAATTCCAGAATGATCAAATGACCATCCTAGCACTTCACCTGTGATCTTCCAAAAACACAGATATAATCTAATTAATCACTTGCATAAACATCTACCGGCTTTTGTGTAAGGGAATCCAACTCCTCCTTTGGAACAGAGTAAAAATTCAGGGCTCTTCAATATCTCTTTCCAATCTAAAGCTTTTCTGCTTTTCATCTGTCCTTCCTATACTGGCCCCACATGCCTAACACAGTTGTAGTCATTCCAGAATACAGCACTCCACATTTTTTCTAGTGAAACATATTCATAAAAGATGCCACACGTAAAAGGAGCAAAAGAGCCAGCTTAGGAAAGAGAACCCTTACAAATATATTTAAAAATGCTGTGTGCCCCTCATCAATTGCCTTCACTTCCTCTCTTGAATATCGTTTCCATCATCTCTTGATTTTCTAAAGTTTTTTGAATAGAATCATTTTTAAAAAATTACATTTTGTCAATGCAGATTGCTGGAATTAGAAATGCTATTGGCTAGTGTAGTAATTGATCTAATCTAACAAACATGGTGAATTCTCTTATGAATGCGAAGCATTTTTCTGCAGGTTCGTTGGGAGTTTCTTTGATTCTTGCTTTCCAATCTCATTAACTTTTATTTCTTATTTTAAATTTCTTCTTGCGCTAAGCCCCTTCATAAAGCATTCAGTAGAAGAGGTAAGAGCAAGCATTCTTGTCACTTCTTTTTGACGTTAAGGGAACACCTCAAACATGTATCTTTTATCTAATTGTGGAAGTTCCTCCTATTCTTAGTTTATTACCAGGTTTTGAAAAAAGTTTGAATGGATATTGAGTTTTATTAAACAGATATTTTCATCTATAAACATAATCAATTGACACTATGACTTCAATTTGTCAAAGTGGTTAATTACCTTAATTGATTTTCAAAATTAAACTGATTTTGTATTCCTGGGATCATTTCAATGTGGCCATTATATATACTGCATATGACTTTGATAGAAGTTTTCATTTCCATTTATGAAAGAAATTGATCTGTAGTTATGAAATTTCTTATAGTTCCTGCATGGTCTTAGTTTCAAGCATATGGCAGCCTAATACAATAACTAAGGCTCTACTTTCCCTTTTCCTATTCTTTGAGTGAATATCTATAAGATTGCATTTTCTCCTCTGATGTTTGGTAGCACTCACCTCTAGAGCCATTTGGGTCTGACAATTTCTTGGCGGAAGAATTTTAACAATGAGTAAGGTTTTCTATTTCTTATTAACACCAATTTCAGTAAGTTGTATTTTTCTAGATATGTGTCTATTGCATCTTAGTTTCTAATTTATTTCCTTGAAATTGCTTAGAACATCTCCTTACTATTAGTTTTTTTTGTAAGATTTTAGTTTTATTCCATTATTCCCATATTTCTTTCCATTTCCAATTTCATTGTGCTTTGCCTCCTTGTCTTGACTAGTGCAGCCTGATGTCTATTTTATTAACATTTTTTTAAACAACTGATTTAAATTTTGCCTATTCTATTTGTTTTTATGCCGTTGATTTCTGTTCGTATATTTGTTTTACTCTTTCTATAAATGGTGAATTTGTCAATTTCTCCTTGCAGTTCTGTTGATTCTTATTTTATACACATATATATGGGACTGCTATTAGTATTCAAGATGGGAAAATTTTCAGGTTGTCATTTTCTTAATGCATTTTATTCCATTGTTGATATAAATTATTCTGTGTCTTAGTTCTTACCTTTATTTCCTTATGTTATCTTTTGTAAACATCATACCACTGGATTTGGATTTCTGTTTTTCTTCAGAATGATGGCCTAAAATTCTCGGGGAGATTTCAGTCATTTTGTAAACCACATGATTAGGATTTATGCCTGAAATCTTGCTATGCAATTTCTGTTTGTGTCATTCTTTTTTTCTTTTTTACCCTCTTCTCTCTTGCTTTTGTATTTTGGATGGAGTGGTTTAAAACATCTATTTCCATTGTTTTCCACCTACTTATTATAAAATTATATATTCTATGTCTGCTATTTTAATGGTTATCCAGCTACATCAAAATGCACATTTAAGACTAGAGAGTAAAGCTGATCAATATCTTTATTGCCATCTCAAATGATACGTACAAGTGATAAACTTAATACCTTTAATGATCAGGTTTCTATGTTTACCACTTCTAATTGTAGATTTACTGAGAAACTAATGTTGCATAAGCTTCAGGGACCTTTACTTATATCTCTTCAAGATGCTGAACCTAATTTTGTATTCTTTCTTTTAAAGAGACACCCCAAATTTTATAAGTTTAAGGCTTCTGAGAACCTGGATAAGCCCCTGATGTTTTCAAATCTTGTTGTAGATTCTTAAATTCTGTGCTTGCCTGACATTTCATTTAAAAAGATGTTTCTTATATTGTATCAGCTGTTTTAGTTGTTTCATTCAAGAAGTTCATTGAGGGACTCCAAACCACAATACTCCTATAAAGAGTCTTTAGAAGACTGGTTCACTAATTCCTTCCATCTCAATAAGGATGTGTTTTGCAATGCCACTATGCCTTTTTGCCCATCAAGAGGTAACGTCTATTTAGCTACCTCTGCAATTGAAATTTGAGCTTGATGACATTACTCTGTTTGTACATTAAGGCATTAGTGTGTGTGAAATAAGCAGAAAATAGAAAGTGGCAAAGCAATGGATGGCAAATCCTGAAGAAAAAAAAAGGCAACTTGTGTGAGGCTGCAGCAAACCAACAGTGTCTATGGAAACTTGAAAGATAGAAAATGCACCTAATTCACTGTGGATCTGGCTGAGGAGATTTCCAGGCACACTGCTGGAAGTGTCGATTGTCATCTTCTAGCCGCATGTGAAAAGTTAAAGGAGGGAGACTGGCCAAATAGAGAGCAGTTCCATCTGCAAGCAGATTTAGAGGAAATAAAGAGGAGGCCAAGAGGCAGATTTCACTGACTCAGAAAGTCAAAGTCTTTCTTTTTTTGTTTGTTTATTTTAAAAGAAGTTTTATATTATATAAATGTTACATTGAAAATATAGGGGATTCTCATATACCCCAAACCCTCCCACTCCCACACTTTTCCCATTAATGACATCTTTCATTTGTGTGGTACGTTTGTTACAAGTGATGAGCACGTATTGAAGCTTTGCTACTAACAAGGGTCTATAGTTTACCTTATGGTTTACACTTTGCACGGTACAATTTTATAGGTTTTGACAAAATGTATAATGGCTTGTATCTATTATTGCAATATCTTTCAATCATACAGACCAATTCCGACATCTCAAAAATGTCTCATGTTACACTTTTCTTCCCTCTCCCTCCCTCAGAAACTCTTTGACCACTGTCTTTATATGGATGTTACAAGCTCTTCCTTTACTAGAATAATAAGGTCTACTTTAGCCCATGGTTGCATTCCCTGCAATATTTGTTTATTCCTAGATCTTGAGGATTTGGGCATGGTGATGTCTACTCTGTTTTCAATAGAGAAGAGCTTAGAGCTCATGGGGCAGATGGATGGAACTGTCTTGCTTGCAGTTGTTGACACTCTCTGTTTTCAGAGATGGGCCTTGTCCATCATTATCCTTTTGTTAGTTTTCCTGGGTGAGTCCAATGAACTGGAGAGTAGGTGTTGGCTGCAACTCTGCTGAGATTAGGGGGTCAACTGGCACATGAACATCCAGAAGATATAAGTGTCTAGGACATATATTTAAAGCATAGTGCTAATTATAGGTTCAAATAAAAGGGGTAGAAGAACCATGTGTGGGAAAATCATAATTGAGTCTAACTCTGATACGTTGGAGAGATAGGTTATCATATATTCCAAGATAAGGCATGCTGACTGGCTGCCAAATTCTTGGGCTTGTTTGCCATGCCTATAGTGTCTAGCTGTCTCTAGAGCCCCCAGGAGTCCCCTGCTTGAGCTGCTCTTTACTGTGGCAGTCAGTGAGATCTACCTGAGACATGCATAAGCATAATCTCTGGAATGATCTCCTAACTCACTTGGAAATCTCTTTGCCATAAAAACTCATTTGTATTTAATATTTCCCCCTTTTGGTCTAGGTCTTTTTCCAAATGCATTGGTAGTTTTCTCTTGGTAATAATCGCTTGGTGGCAGGGAGGCGTATCCCTAGGAAAAATGAGTTTATATGCTCAGTTTGGTTTAGAGCAAGGCCATATTTGAGTCACAAGGAGGCAGAAAGTCAAAGTCTTTCACACTTCATTGTATCAGAATTCTCCAGAAGAACCAGAACCAGCAAGTTCTATATGTATGTATATCCATCCATCCATCCATCCATCCATCCATCCATCCATCCATCATCCATCCATCAGTTTTTTTAAGGATATGGCTCATGTAATTGTGGGGGCTGGTAAGTAAGTATCTGAAATCTGTAGGGAAGATCAGCAGGTTAGAAACTCAGGCAAGCATTGATGGTGAAGACTTGAGTTAGAATCTCTTCTTCACCAGGAAGCCTCAGATTTTTGCTCTCAAGACCTTCAACTGATTGGATGAGGCCCACCCAGATTATTGAGCATGATCTCCTTTGCTTGAAGTCAACTGCTTATAGATGCTAATCCCATCTACCATGTATCTTCAAGGCAAAGTCTAAGCTACTGTTCAACCAAACAACTGGACATCATAGCCTAGTCAAGTTGATGTGTAAAATTAATCATTACATTCATCTTTCCAGCCACCAAAAGAGTCTCATCATAAATGACCTCCAGATAAAGACCAAATCAAGGATGCCTATACTCCCCTTTGGTTGGCTCCTGGAAGAACATCTCAGTGAGACAAAAAGCCTTATAAGAAGCTCAAGGCCATTCTTCCACACCTTGACAAGCTGCCAAGGAAAAGAGGAATCTGTTTCTAGAAAAATTGGAGGAGTGATTTTTGTTGAATGGAGTAGACTGAAGTTGGACTCATAGAAAACCATCAATGTTTCTAGAGTTTTAAAGACAGCAGCTACACTACCTTGCACTAAAAAGACTGATTGTGAAAACTGCAAATACCTACAGAGAAGGATCAGACTGTTCAAGTGCTCAGTTGCCATTTCTTATGGAAAAGAAAGTTCATCAAAGAGAGTGGATCCAAGAGTCTCAGAGAGCAGTGGGTTAAGGGTTCAGTCCTGGGAGAAGAACCAGGTAGGGGGATGTGGGAAGAGGTGCCCACTTGGATTTCTGTGCCCTCTTCCCACTTCCCATTCTCCTCCTTTTGAGTGGAAGTCTCAATTGCAGTTAGCCTGTCTCTGTCTCACCATCTTATCTGAAGAGTAAGGCTGGAGGGAAATAACTTGTCTTTTGAGTTTGCAGGTCCTATGGCCTGACTTAGAGGATAAGATCCTGGACATTGAAGAGCCTGATGCTCTAATAAGGGGTGACTTTTGGTGTAGGGGTTAGGACATTTCAAGAGAATCTCCCGGTCTGTGGAAATGCCTCTCTGGTCAATTGCTTTCAGAGACTCCTGGGCTCACTTCTAGATTGTTTCCCTGCAAAAGCTGATGGGCAGGTTGCTGGAAAATCAAAGTCCCTCCTGGAATGTCCTTTTCTTATCATTATAACATAAATATTTTCCGTGGTGTTATATCATTTAAAATAACTGAATAACATACCCTTGTGTGGTTACCAGAGTTCAATAAACAGTCTATTTAATGTAAATATCCATGCCCTTCTTCATGTAAACAATTACTGAAGCAAGCTTACAAACATTGATGAAGGTTAAAAGAAAAGTTGATGGGAGCTAAGAGGGTAGAAGAAATAAGATGAATATGGAACGTACTTTTCATGGTCCTACAAGCTTGTGAAAATGGTCTTAGGAAGATGAGTCTGAGGTTCCAAGCAGCCCACAAGAAGAGGAAAACAAGGCAATGTGAGATGTTTCACACCACCCTCAAAATAAATAAAACTGAAACAGATGTTCAGAAGTTGCTCTTCAGTTAATGCTGCTGAGACTGGATGTTTCATACCCCTGTATCTTCTAATTGAACTGTCACTGTGAAGACATGGTGTCCTTAACAGTATCCTCCTAGCTCAATAACTGGGAGGGGCAGGGCTGTCTTTCAATTTGCTTTATGCAAATCTATACTACAATCATGCAGGATGGGTTGGCAAAAGCAGGTCCAAGGCAAGTGGAGGAGGCAAAGGATGTGGTTCACTCCGGTCTAGCTTAACCTCTCACTCAGTCCTCAATGAATTTTTCTCAATTTAGAGATGTTTTGTTGTTGTTATTAAGGTAAATTTGCTGATTTTAAAAATTTGATTGTGGTAGCATATATATGTGTGTATGTCTATATATACACATAGATACACACACATTATAGCATAACCTTTTCCATTTTGACTCTTTTTAAGTGTACAGTTCAGCGATATTAATTATATTCATGATGCTGTGCTCCCACCATCTCCATCTTCGACTGACACTTTTCAATCATGCCAACAGAAACTCCACACCCATTAAGTGTTAACTCGCCTTTCCCTCTGTCTTCGTCCAAGGCCTTGGGAACCTCTAATCTCCTTTTTGTCCTCTGAATTTGCTTTTTCTAAATACTTCACGTAAGTAGAAGCATACAGTATTTGTCCTTTTGCCACTGGCTTATTTCTCTCAGCATAACGTTTTCCAGGTTCATCCCTGTTGCCACATATCTCAGAACTACATTCCTTTTACTGGCTGACTAATACTCCATTGTATGACTAGACCACATCTGTCCATCTCTTCATCTGCCAACTGGCATTTGGATTGCTTCCATCTTTTGGCTTTTGTGAATAGTGTCACCACAAACCTCGGTGAGCAAATATCTATTGCAGTCTCTGCTTTCAATTCTTTTGGGTCTACACCTAGTCATGGGATTGCCGGGTAATATGGTAATTCTATGCTTAACTTTCTGTGCAACCACCAAACTGCTTTCAACCTAGTTTTATATGCATTAAGTCGAGGTTTTCAAAGTTTCCCTCCCTGACACCTGGGGTGAAGGTGGCCCCCAAGGCCTTTCAGCTGAAGACAGACACGTGCCACCACTGGCCAGGCTGAAGGCAGGGGCTGAGCCCTGCTCAGCAGTGCTGCCCACGGCACCAGCCTACCTCTCCCAGCTGCCGCCAAACCTCATCCTGTGTGGATTCAGTCCCCTGTGTGGCACTCAGCTCTCTCCCACTACACAGGAAGCTTCTGGGGGGCAGAGCCCAGACCCTGATTTACTTACCATTGCATCTCCAGATCCTGACATACTGACGGGCACAAAGACCAAACTCAGAAAGTATTTCATGAATGAAGACGCACGGGGAGATCTCCTTTACCAGAAGCCCGAATGTGGTCAAAGACCAAGATTTTTATGTGAAAGCAGTCAGTTCAGGGCTGGAAAATTTAAACTAGGTGTCACCAAGGGCACGTGTTCATGATAAGATCCTCGGCTCAGCTCAGCAAAGGCTCATACATAAAAATACATAAATAATAAATGTATAATAGTTGTGAACTTACAAAGCAAACATCTATAACACCGAACATATATAACATCTCACCCTACCACCAAAAACTTGCATTGTTTCTAAACCTTTTTAACTAATGATTAAAGAGCATTGTCAAAATATTACTACTAAACAAAGTATATTTCCCCTAACCAATCCAATTATTATTATCTTTATATCATTTATATATGAACATACATGAACAATTAAGTGTATAGCAAAAGTTGTGAACTTACAAAGCAAACATGTATAGCATCATACAGGGGTCCCATACGTCAACCCTCCACCAACACCTTACATTGTCATGAGATGTTTGTTACAAACTATGAAAGAACACTGTCAAAATCTTACTACCAATCGTAGTTACTATCTTACATTTGGTATGTTTTTCCCTCAACCCATCCTATTATTATTTTTTAAATATATTTTTTTATGACAGAAGTTGTAAGCTTATAAAACAATCATGCACATGTGCAGAATTCCCAAACAACACCCCTCCATCAACACACCACAATGTGGTATGTCATTTACTACAGGTAAAATAATATCATCTGATTATTGCCATGTCCATAGTGTACAGTTGGCTCACATTTTCCGTACTGCCTCAGTATCAACACAGTGCATATTTTACATAGATGCAAGAATATCATATTATTACTACTAACCAGAGTCCATAGGTCACTTCAGCTGTATTTTTCCCATGCTTCTCCACATTCCCAAATACACATTTGTTCTAGCTAACAAAGGACACTCTTGCGTCTGTACCTTCAACCACAATTCTGGCCCACCTCTTGATTTACTGTGCTATCCAGTTCCTAGACTATTCTCAAGCATTCTGTCAATGGGCATTTATATAACTAGACTAGCATTTTCAGTCACATCCCCATTTACAAACTAGCTGTTACTCACTGTGTGTTACCATCTAGGCTACACATTTCCACAATTTTACAATAAAGCTAATTAAAACTTCTACATACATTAAACTTCAGTAGTCCATTCTGTCCTTCTCTTATCTCCTTTAAGAATCCACCACCTACCACCAGGTCTTGAAGATATTTTCCAATAATTTCTTCTAGAAGTTTTATGATTCTTGCTTTTTAGTTTTTTATCCATTTTTGAGTTAGTTTTTGGATAAGGTGTGAGATAGGAGTCCTCTTTCCTTCTTCAGCTATGGATGGCCAATTCTTTCAGCACCATTTGTTGTATGGATTGTTCTGTCTGAGCTGTGTGAGTTTGACAGGCTAGTCAACAATCACTTGACCATACCTGTGAGGGTCTGTTTCTGAGCCATAAATTTGGTTCCATTGGTCTATTGTGTTTGTCTTTAGGCCAGTACCATGTTGTTTTTACCACTGTAGGTAGGTATTATCATTTAAAGTCTGGGGAGGAGGGTTCATTTTTCCTTTTTATGATATTTCTGACTATTCAGGACTCCTTACCCTTCCAAATAAATTTAATGATCGTGTTTTCATTTTTTCTTTAATGCTGGTGGAGTTTTTATAGGGATTGCAGTAAATCTCGATATCAATTTGCATAGATTTAACATCTTAATATATTTAGTCTTCCAATCCATGAGCATGGAATGTTCTTCCAGTTATTTAGGACTTTTTAAATTTCTGTTAACATTGTGTTGCAGTTTTCTGAATACAAGTGCTTTATGTCATTGGTTAAGTTTATTCCTGACTATTTGAGTTTTATTGTCATATTTTATTTCTGCCACCCTTTTGACACTTTTAGTTACTTTTATTGATATGATCTTCATTTCTAGACTCTCATCCAGGCCCCTCTCTCCTGTCTTTTCTTTTCAGGCTTAGTATACCCTTTAGTGTTTCCTGAAAATTTGGTCTCTTGCTTAGAAATTCTCTCAGTTTCTGTTTATCTGTGAATATTCTAATTTCACCCTCATTTTTGAAAGACAGTCTTGCTGGATATAAGATTCTTGACTGGAAGTTTTTCTCTTGTAGTATCTTAAATATATCAGATCACTGTCTTCTTGCATTCCTGGTTTCTGGCGAGAAATCAGCGCTTAATCTTATTGGATATCCCTTATATGTTATGCATTGTTCTCTTGCTGCTATCAGAATTCTCTCTTTGTCTTTGGCCTTTGACATTCTGATGAATATGTGTCTTTGAGTTGGTCTATTTGGATTTTTCCAGATGGCAGTACGTGTGCTTCTTAGACAGGGATATCTATGTTCTTCAACAGGGTTGGGAAATTTTCTACCATTATTTCTTTAAATATTCCTTCTGCCCCTTTTTCCTTCTCTTCTTCTCCTGGGACACCCATGACATGTATATTTGCATGCCTTTTGCTGTTATTTAGTTCCTTGAGACCTTGTTCAATTTTTTCCATTCTTTTCTTCATCTCTTCTTTTGTATGTTCACTTTCAGAGGCCATTTCTTCAAGCTCATCAATTCTTTCTTCTGCCTCCTCAAAGCTGCTATTACATGATTCCAATCTTTTTAAAATTACATTGATTGCACCTTTCATCCCATAGTATCTGCTATTTTTCTATGTATGCTTTCAAATTCTTCTTTGTGCTCATCCAAAGTCTTCTTAATATCCTTAATCTCTTTAGCCATCTCATTGAATTTATTAAGGAGATTTGTTTGAACATCTATGATTAGTTGTCTCAACTCCTTTATGTCATCTGGAGGCTTATCTTGTTCCTTTAACTGGGCCATAGCTTCCTGTTTCTTGGTGTGGATTGTAATTTTTGGTTGGTATCTTTGCATCTGGCTTACTAGAGTATTTATTCTGGGTGCAGTTTTTCTCTCTAGTTTAGGGCTTCCTATCATTTCTCCCTTGTTGCTTATGCAGTAGGAGCCAAGCATGTAGTTGGTGCTGTAAGCTATGGAGGCTCAAGCTGCCCTAAATGCACCAGGAGCCAATGAAGCTTCTTCCAACTTTCTCCTTTGCCAGGGGTAGGGACAGAGTCACGGCTGTGTGGAATAAATAATCCACGTGCAGGGTAGACTGTAGTTGTTGAGAGAGACTGAAGAATCTTCACATCACTTTCTTCCCTACCTGGGGCAGGGATGGAGCTGCAGGTGTGGGCAGCAATCTATGCAGTGTGGGTCCTAAGATGACTGCAGTTGCCCTGGTAGTCTTCTGATTTTCAGTCTATGCCAGCCAGAGTTCCCTGTTGTTGCCTGTCTAGGCTGGTGCAGGGCTCCTCAGCCTCCTCCCTGCCAGAGGTGGGGCTGAAGCCTAGGTGGGCTGCAGGCTGATCTACATGGAAGAAACTGTCAACCCGGCTTCCCCTCAGGCTAGGGGCAGAGTGAGAATGGTGGCTACTGGCCTCTTTCTGGCTTGGGCTGGTTCTCACTCCAGCTGTTCCCAGGGATATCTCTTAGCCAGTCAAGTCTCCCAATCAGTAGTTGAAATTGGCAGCCAACAATCTCCTCCTCCCCTGTTTCTGGGAAGTGGATCTTCCAAATTCCATCACAGAGCAGCTTCTAGGGTGGCTCAGGCCACCAGCGCAGGATAATGACCAGCTTCTGTGGCTTGTCTGGTAATTTCCTGGAGGGTTTGGTGCAGGTCCCTGCCGCTTCCTTCCTGCTGGAGGTGGCACCGGGGCCCAGGCTAGAGCTGCAATACGATCTGGATGGGAAGAAGTGGGTCCCCACCAGCACTAGGCTTTTCCATCCACCCCACCTCCCCTCATGCCAGGCACAGTGTTCAGATTGTGGCTCCCAGCCTCTTTCTGACCTGGGCAAACTCAAACCTTAGCTGTTCTCAGGATCATACTGTAGCCCACTGAATTTCCTCATCACAGCTGAAATTGGTGCCCATCCATCACCTCCTCCCCCATTTTGGGGAAGTGGAGCTTTCAATTCCAGCCACAGAACAGCTCCTGAGGCGGCTTGTGCCTCCAGTGGAGGATGGGCACCAACCTCCGGGGAATGGAGCCTGTACTTATGAGTCTTCTCTGCAGATGGGCAGTCTCCACCTTGCACTCCTTCAAGGACATGTCAGGATGCCCTTCTGGTCTCCTGGAACCCCCAAACAGGTGCTTCAGCTAGCTCCAGAGAGCTCTGGGTGTTTGCTAACTGTCCTGTAGCAGGAGTCAACTAGGAGCGCCTTATTCTGCCACCATCTTGCTGGTTCTCCTGTCAGCCTTACTTTTAATGGCTAATAAATACTTCACAGCAGATTATGAAAGAACTTACTTCATCACCACATTCCCTGTGGTGGGACATTCTGATAGTTTGCAAGTTTGTGTGAACATAAATGCAACTGCAATAAATGTCTTTGAGCATAAAGCTTGTTTTCTGTGTCACATTATTTACTTTGACTAGGTTTCCCAAGGTAGTCTGCCTGGGTAGAAATGTCATGAAACTTGGCCTTCTTTTAAACATCTATTTTTGAAGTTTCACATTCATCCTCATTGATGTCACAGAAAGGCCTGCCCAGTGAGATTATTGTACTCTTTCCTTAATGGTGAAAATTCAGGTGGCCCTTGGCCATCATCCTGACTCCTGGCTATTCTTGTCCAGCACCATGATGAAATAGGCCAAGCCCCTGAAGGCCATGCCAGCTTGGGAGGCCTGCAGGCCTGGAGCTGATGCCCCTTTTCCAGGTCTCAGGCTCCAGCCATTGCTTCTCCATCTAAATGTCAGTGCCTGCAGTGACCTGGGCTCTTTTCAGCCTTAGATACCAGATTGGAATGGATGAGGAATGCCCTGTACCCCCCTTGTGAGGGTGTGAAGTTTCTTGAACCCCAGAAAAGTATGTTCCTAACGCTATTCCATTCCTATTGTAAGTAGGGCCTTTTGATTAGTTTACTTCAGTTACAGCATGGCCCAGGGTAGATCTTAATCCTCTTACTGGAATCCTTTATAAGAAAATGAAATTCAGACAAAAAGAGAAATCCACAGAATCAAGAAACTAAAAGCAACAAAACCTAGAAGAGAAGGGAAAGATCAGGAGATGCCGCCATGTGCCTTGCCACATGGCAGAGGATCCCAGGTCACTGGCAGATGGTCTTTAGGGAAGAAGAATTGCCTGATGATGCCTTGATTTGGACATTTTTATCAGCCTCAAAACTGTAAGTCCATAAGTTAATGAATTCCCATTCTTAAAAGCCAACCCATTTTACAGTGTCTGCATTTTGGCAGCTTAGTAAACTAAAATACCATCCATGAAAAACACCTCTATTGGGTCCCTGGGACCCACACAGCTCTTTCTTGCCATATCTTCCAGAACTGTCCTCTAACCCATGGCTTGGCTTACATCTGTGGGAGCTGGGGAGATATCTGATCAGCCCCAGTAGAGATGCATTCAAAGTCATTCTTATTTCTCCATCTCCAAGCCCAAACCAGGCTCCAGGCAAGACTTCCTCCCCCGAGGATTTCTGTCCATAACAGCACTGGGGGAGATGTTAGCTGGTAGTCCTTCCCCCTGCTGGGGGGCTTTAGCCCTGGGAATGACTGTCAGTGCCTCCCACCTGGGATGCTTCTCCCATAATAGACCCCATCCCTGCTGCAAGGCCAACACCAGCTGGCTCTCCACACATGCCGCCTTGGCTGCCCGGCTCTGGGCACGTGTACATGGATGTGTTGAGGTAGTTGATGCTCGGACCAGACTTGAGCCACGGACATTTGGTGTCACCCAGGAGATCTCTGTTGTGAAATTTCTATCTATGAACCTCCTAAAGCTGGAGAGCTGGAGTGGCCTGGTCAAAGAATGTTCTGAGCGCTTCCTGGAGAAAACCGAGAAACCCACATCCCATTTACCTGGCATCCCAGCCTGGCCTTCATCTCCCAACAGCTCCTTGAAGGCCACATTATTCATTCAGTCCACGCACATTCATCAAGCTCTTTCTACAGCGTCTTGTCTTATATTATTTGGGGGGTGGGGCAGGAGAGTGATGTCTTCAGGATTTTTTTCATCACTTGTAATTCCATTTCATGTATTCAGCAAAGATTTCTGAGCAGCTACTAAATGCTGAGCATTCCCTGGGGACGCTGAGTCCTTCTCCTTACACCACCCCCACCCCAGAGAGGGCTGGCTTTGCCGGCTTACCAAAGACCTGGTCTCGGCGTGTCAGACAATGCACGACGCAGAACGTTTAGAGCAGGCTAGCTGAGATCATTCTCATCTTCAGGGTGTGATATCCAAGAGGTGCTTCACATACTTCCCCACTTCCTTGCCCTTCTCCCTGCCTTCTTCCTCTTGTCCCTTCCTTCCCTTCCTTCCCCAGAATCAGAAGGGGATCCCCTTCCATAGCCTTCTGATGGGAGGGGGACCCCCTGAACCCCAAGCTGCAGTCAAGAGAAATGCGGCCCAGTCCCGCCCCCCACACTAGGGACGGTCCCACATGGCCTCCTCCACAAAGCCACTCCCTGCTCCTCGGTTTCCCGTGTGCCCGTCCCTCTTTTTGGCCTGAGAGGAGAGACCCTTGTTTCCCCTCTCTTGCTTCCAGGTGGCTGTCACATGGTGACAAAAGAACTGAGGGAGAAACCGCTGACCACGTGTAGCCTCTCCACACAGCCACGCAGTGGCCCTGCACACCCTCAGTCCTGCCTTGCCCCAGGCCTCTCTCAGAGGTCAGCCTTGGGAGGGGAGGCCCAGGTTGGATGGGCAGGGCACCTGCCCCAAAGCCGAGCTGCCAGGAGGAGCCAGGATTTCAACCTGCATCTGCCTGCGGAGCCTTGCTCCCTGCCTGCTGGTCACTCCGATGCAGGACTTAGCCATGAGGACATCTGTTGTGGGAAAGAGGTGTGATGGGTGAATTCGGTCCCCAAAGAGACATGTTCATGTTCTAACCCCAGGCTCCTGAAGGTGCTGGTTTGGAAACAGAGTCTTTGGAGATGGCGTTACTTCAAGCGAGGTCATGTTGGAGAATGGTGGGTCCTTCATCCAGGATGTCTCGGGGCCCTAGAAGGAGGAGAAAGGAGGGAATGCCCCGGGCAGTGGCCTGGTGGAGATGAGGTGGGTGGAAAAGCTCGGAGGGATGATTGGTCCCTGCTGTTTCCGTCTCCCAGGCTGCGTACTTTGTCTCAGCAGCCCTGGGAAATGAAGGCATGCTGCCTCAGCCATGTCTGGAGCCACCTCACCCTGTCTTGTGGGACGTGGGTGTGGAGAGGCTTCTGTTCTCTCATGAAGGAGCAAGATTGAGACTCAGCTGCAGAGTAAATTAAAAGAAAAGTACTAAAACATTGAGCGCACGCTACACATACCCATTGGGAAAGCTGAAAAAATTCTGACAATACCAAGTGCTGACACAGATGTGGAACAACCAGAACTCTCCTACGTTGCTGGTGAGGATGCAAAAGGGTACAGCTGCCATGGTATGCAACATGGCAGCTTATTGTGACGCTGCAGGCATGTGTACCACATGCCCAGCAATCTCACTCCGAGGTGTTTACCCAAGAGAAATGCAAACACCATCCTGGAGAAAGACCTGTTTACATGTATTTATAGCAGCATTATTTATAATCACCAAGTATTCGAATCAACCCAAAGATATCAGTGGGTGAATGGATAAATAAACTGCAGTGCATCCATTCCATGGACTACCACTCACCAATAAAAAGGAGAACCTGTGGATACAGGCAATAGTGGGGCTGAGCTGCAAATGCATTAGGCTATGTGAAAGGAGACCTGCAGAATCTACATCCTATGAGGACATTCTGGAAAAGGCAAAACCAGGGGGACACAGAACAGTTTGGTGATGGGCAGAGGGGAGGTGAGGGGGAGAGGATTGACTACAAAAGGACGTGAGGAAACTTCTGGAGGAAATATTCTGTATGGAAAAAGTTGATGCAATACTGCTCTAAATAGATGGGGCAGAAATTATTCAATACCTTGATGGGGACGGTGGTTGCCTGACTGTGCACATTTGTCAAAATTCACAGGAGAGCACATCTGGAAAAGAGAAATTGTACCACATGGAAAATGAAACCTCAATACATGTGTTTTTAAAATACCTAGCTCCGTGACTTCTCTTTGTCTGAGACTGAAGGAGTCCAAAATCCATCTTAATAAGGTGTTTTTCAATTAATTTTTTCATTAGAGCAGTTGTAGGTTCACCAAAAAATGTACAGATAATACAAAATTCCCCTACCCCCACATACCTCTTCCCCTCACATACACACATATTTTCCCCATTTTTAGCACTTTGCATTAGTGTGGTATCTTCATTATGATTGATGAAAAGATTAGAACTTACTATCAACTATAGTCCATATTTTACATTAGGGTTCACTGCAATGTACAGTCCTATGCTTTGGGGTTTTAAAAAATTTTTATTCTAGTGACAGTACTTCAACCTAAAATCTCCCCTTCCAACCACATTCAAATATATAACTCAGTGGTAACTGGGCTCGTGATGCTGTGCTGCCGGCACCACCACGCACTTCTAACAATATCCCATCCCCCGAAATGGAAACGCGCACCCCCATTCCCCAGCCCCACCCCGCCCCTCCCTGGTAACCTGTCTTCTACCTTCAGACTCCATGAATTTGCTTATTCTAGTTCCTTCCTTCCAGTGGGTCATACAGTATTTAATCAGTTGTTTAGATGCACGTAGCTCCGTGAGTACCCAGGGGAGGGTTGGGGAGGGGGCCAGCCGAGGGAGAAAGGCTGCATGGCCCAGAGGTAAGTGGCTGGCAGGACAGGACTTGGACCTGCCAGGGGCCCAGCAGCAGGGCCCACAGGTGAGGAAGGGAGGCACTGGCAGGCCCAGGTGGGCTGGACGGGCTTGTCCTGGAGAGCGGGGCAGGTAGGCGCTGGGCAAGGGGTTGAGGCCCTGGCTGGGGTCTGGCTCGCAGCCCACCATAAGCACAGAGTGAGGGTCAGCCACAGCTCAGAAGAGTCCATTGCCTGATGGAGAGCAGGAAGAACTGCTTCCCCTGGAACCCAGATCCTAGTACCTGGGCCAGGGGCACCAGGTCCATTCCCCGTCCCGTCTAGTCCTCTCCACAGCCCCGACAGCCAGGTGCAGTTCCCCGCTGTGGTGGGAAGTCAATGTGGGGAGAAGGAGGGGGCCTTGCCCGAAGCCATCTGCTGCTCTCCTGGCCGCCAGCTCCAGAGCCTGCGCTCGGCCGCTGAGCCACCTCAGTTCCTGGCTGGTCATGTGTTGAAACCCAGTGCCGATCTTATCTCAGCTAGCAAGACCCCACCTGGACCTCAGGCTGGGCTCATGGGGCTGCTGGATGAGCCTCCCTCCAGGCTCCAGGGGTGGGCATGGGGGGCGGGGTGCAGCCCTGAAGGGGGTGTTGGCTACTGGGATGGGGGTGGGGCTCATGCCCTAGTGGACCATTGAGCTTTGAATTTCTAGCCCCACCTCCCATGTGTGCTTCCAAGCCACAAGGTCCAAGAAGCAGTCGTTCCCCTGTGAAGGGAGCCCCCTTGGACACTCCACGTCCCTGCAGGAGTGGGGGTCCCACACAGCCCTGGTAGGAGGTGAGGTGGAGCGATTGGCCCCCTCTGAATTTCTAGGGCTGTGCCCTGCGGTACCCCTACGGGCACAGCGCCAAGGGCCTCGCCACCTAAGCACTGCCCATTCACCTCACACCCAAGGCCCACCTCTTGCTAAGCACCAGCAGGGAATGAAACCAGGTCCTTGTGTGGAGGCCAGCTCAGGAGCTCGGGTGAGAAAGTCACCTGACACTGCCTGTGCCCTGGGGGCCATTGCCCACCCCACCCCCCACAGGCAGTCGGTCAGCCAGGCCGTGGGCTAGGGCAGAAGTTACGCCTGCCTGCGTGTGGCGGGAGCACCACTTCTGTTCTCTGGTCTACTTGTGGCTTGCCCTGCACCTGGACATGGAAAGGTTCAGGGTGGACACTTCTCCTTGGGGGTCCTGCTCGAAGGTCCCTGGTGTTTGGCACACTCCTGTGTCTGCCGGGGTGGCCACCCCACTCGGTGGCAGCCCTGGCGACCTGTCTCTGGCAACACCCCCTCCTGCTTGCTACCCTTGCAGAACGCCCTCTGTCCCCCCAGCCATGGTGCTGCGGCCCTGGTTGCCCCCAGTTTCTGGGAAAGGAGATGCTCTGGGTGGCGAGTTTATTCCTTCCGCCTTGGAGGGACCTCATGTACTGTGGCCGGATATCATAATTCAAAACTGGAAATTCTTATCTGGCTACAGAGCCCCCCAGGAAACACAAGGTGCCTGGGAAATACAACCTGTGACAGGCTTGGACAGCTTCAGATCCTGGGCATCTCTCACACAAAGAGCCAAAGATCACCTGGGAAGGCCACCACCCGTGGTCTCGGCAGGGGGGTGGATGGGACGGGGCTGACGTTGTCAATTAGGGTGCACTGTGGCGGTGTGTCCCAGATCCCCAGAACTCTGGAAGGCTGAGTGAGGAGCTGGAGCAGGGGGAGGCTGACTTCAACAGGTCCCCCTGCTCAGGTGGTGTGTGGGAGGCTGGGCTCCAGGACTACCAGGCTGGCATTTCTCTGTAGCAAGACTGATTAAGCCAGATTCCTGTGGCCAGATCTCACACCCATGGGAAATAAGGTGGAGCTATGGTGGGGTGGGGTGGGGTTGTCCTTTGGGTCCAGGGTTTGCCTGTGGGGGTGAACTATGAAGGGCAGCTGTAGGCCCCCAGGGCAGCCACGGCAAGCTGTGGGTATATGAGGGGCTCCCTCTTATGTGTCAATGCCCTCCAGGTGAGGCTCTGAACTGAGACTCATCAGGTGTCTTATGATCTCTGTCCAGCCCCACACAGCTTTTTGGCAAGGGAGGCGACTGGTCAACCCATATGTTTTCTTACTTAAAACCTTGCTAAGTGAGTTAGGCTCTTACTATTCAAGTCTAAAATCCTTGTGGCCCTGGCTATCTGGCCCTTAAGTCCCAGACACTTACAAAGCTGTGTGATGCTCCGCTAACCTAAATTATCCAGTGCCAAGGTCCAATTTTCTATTATTTACTTACTATTTTCTTTAAATGGATTCACTATTATTGCTTAAGTAAATGAACTTTCAAAGGAAAGTATACATAGAAAACTATTAATACTTGCCCCAAATAGAAGGGAATTGTATTAAAAAGACAAAGAAAATAAAACAGGTTTTATTAAATTCCTGCACGATATGTTTGGCCAGGTTTGTCAGACTGAAACTGTTCTCTCTCCATTAAAAAGTGAAATCATCATGTGTCAGAGCAGTAACAGACAGGCTTACGTGGATTTAAAAAATGCCTGAAAGAAGATAATATTCACATTATGAAATTCAATATTATTTTATTCATTCATTAATTCATTCCATGTCTGTTGGGTGCCTGAGGGGATTGTTTACGGAACCACAAATGCAGCACTATTTTAACTGTAAGACACATTTTCTTCCCTGGTAGAGTTTATGATCTAGCAGAGCAGATGATATGGAACATGCAAATAAATTCAAGAACTCTCTATTTTAGAGTGCCAGAAGAAAATCAAGAGAATACAGTGTATTTTAAATAGGGTGTGTTCTGTGCTGGGCCTGCATGGACAGGTGGGGGCCGATATGACTAGTGTCGGGATGCTAACTAACTGCGTAGACACTGTTAGAAGGCACAGACTAGCCTGAAAAGGTGTGCCTGATGGCGGAGTCCTTGATCACCCTCACATCAACAGAGGTGAAAGAAGAGGAGGTGCTGGCCAGGGCACAGAAGAGAGGCAGACCGTGGGCCCACGGGGGTGCTGGGGAAATCTAGGGGGGCATCAGTGCTCATGAAGGTTTGCACCATCAACTGAGAACATGTCATGGGAAGTCAAGTGTGATGAAGATGTGAAGAGCCGGCCACTGGGTTTCACAAGGCGGCGGTCAGTGGAGCAGTTCTGGTGGCACTGGAGGGAGTGGGCAAGAGAGAAAAGGGGGCGAGGCAGCACAGACGACTCTGAGCTCCTGCAAAGAGCTGTGCTCGTGTTCAAGGACCCATTGGTGTAACTTCCCTTGAGATGATCTCCCCAGTGCATGTGGGGACTGTGTGGTCTGCAAATCCATCCTGGATCCCGAGGTTGGTGGAAGCCCCTGCCCCAGCTGGGGATACTGCTCTCTAGGCTCATCCCCCCAACACACCTGGGGCAACCCCACCCCAGTGCCCCTGCAAGCAACACAGACATGCAGAGCGGAGGGGCAGGCCCACACTGGGCCCCACGCAGCCGGGGCCCTGATTCCCAAACACAGCTCCCGCCCTGGTATTTACTGATCTTGAGTCACACGGTCCAAGAAAAGCTTGGCCACAGAGCCTTCTGGTCCAATGTTAGGGATAGGGGGGTTGGGCATGGGTGAGGGAGAAGGAAATGGAATTAGAAAAAAAATCCGTCCTTAAGAAAATAACTCTTTGCAAACCCAATTTCTGGGAGCGCGGTGAGCTTCTGAAGCCCGTCGGCAGTGAAAAGGGGCTCTGTTAGCAGCAGCCGGGGGCCTCCAGAATCCAGACACGCGAGAGGGCCGGGCAGCCCCTCCAGGGCCGACTGGCAAGCAGTCTGTGTGTGCGAGGAAGTGGCCCTTCCTCCAGCTGTCTGCTGCAGCGGTCAACAGCCCGAGGGGAGGGGGAAAAGCTGCCCCCTTCCATGCAACCCTTTTCCTTTTTTTGGTGCTAATAGCACCATGAAAATGCACCCCCGAGCCCAGGTTTGTGCTTTCTTCTGGGCTGCTTCAGGAGATCACCTTTAGGCTGGCCTTGTCGGCACCCACCTTCCCTTCTACAAACTTGGCAACTGGCAAGCGTGACCCAATCAGGAAAGCTGTGCAGCTTGCCTTTCATTCCAAGTGTGGGAAGAAAAAGACAGAGACAGCCTCCCACCGCCTTCCCCCTTCCGTGAGGCACCGGTGATGGCTTTCCCCAGGAAGGCACAGCTTGAAGATGGGCAGGGGCCACCCAAGGTGGGGGTGAGCATGAGGCGTGCCCTGACAGGCGGCTTCTTCGGAGGTTTGCAGACGCATCTGGTGACTCGATGGCCGCGGAGATGGAGGCCTGTGCCCTGAGCGCTGGGCGTGCACCTCCCCTCCCATCAGGGCACATCAGGGGACACAGGAGATGGAGCGCTACTGTGAGCCCCTGCCCAGGGCAGGACCCTTGCTCCCCACGGGCTATATTTGGCCCCAGGTGGGCACGGGGGGCTCCTGCTGCTGGTCGCGGGGGCGTGATGACAGTGCAGGCAGATGCTGTCAGTTGGGGTGCGCCCCATCGCCCCACATGGGCTCCACTTACCGCCTGCATCCACCTGGCTCCGTGAGTGCCTCTCTAGAGTGCTCCCCATTTCCACATCTGCTTTCTCACGATTCCCCGGGACAGCCCTGTGGTGCCAGGACCATCCGCTCTCTTTTCTGCTGAGGCCTGGAGAGGTCTACCAATTTCCCCAAAGCCACAGAGCTGAGACTCACTTAGGGGTTAAGGCCTCCAACTCCCCAGGCCAAGCTCTTGCCCTGCTCTGCGCGGCCCCCTGGCTGCCCAGGCCAAGCTCTTGCCCTGCTCTGCGTGGCCCCCTGGCTGCCCAGGCCAAGCTCTTGCCCTGCTCTGCGTGGCCTCCTGGCTGCCCAGGCCAAGCTCTTGCCCTGCTCTGCGTGGCCCCCTGGCTGCCCAGGCCAAGCTCTTTCCCTGCTCTGCGTGGCCCCCTGGCTGCCCAGGCCAAGCTCTTGCCCTGCTCTGCATGGCCCCCTGGCTGCCCTCCAAAGACCCCTGTGCTTTACTCCATACAGACACGCTAAGGCCTGACAACTTCGTGTAGTGGCCAGTGACCACAGCCCGCTCACATGGCCCCCACGTCCTACCTGCCTGCCAGCAGGAGGCCCAATGCCACCTTCACATGACATTACCTTTCACTAAGCACTTTGTGTATGTGTCCTTTTATCCTCTGTGGCATTTTGATATTATTTATGAATCGCAAAAATAGAAAGGCTGTGTTTGTAAACTGATCTCTTGCTCTTTGATTGCCTTAAATTCAGCTGAGATGTCTCAGCTCACCTCTTAAGACTGGGCTTTTTGAATTGACTGCGTCAGTGGGCATGACACTGACATGGACAGATGGACACAAGAAGACACACAGGAAGAGAGAGATCCCGGGGCCTTGGGGAGAGATGAGCCCATCGCCTGAGAGTGTGCCGCTGACCTTGGGAAGAGATCAGAGCAGCTGAGACTAAGGGAGGAGGCCAATAAGAAAGAAGCTCTGTGCTGGGAGAGAGTGGCCTAGGAGCCGCGGGCACAGAGAGACCAGTGAAGGAGTAGCCGCCGTCGTGCTTCAACACGTGGCGTTTGACTTTGATCAGCCCTGGGCTGACTCTTTGAGAAGCCCTGGGCTGGACTCTTCAGGGCCTTGTAACTGCAAGCTTTTACCCCAAAGAAAGACCCTTCATAAAAGCTAACAGATTTCTAGTACTTTGCACTGGCACCTCTTTGGTTGACTGAATACACCCTCCCAATCGCTCCAAAGGTTGACATTTTTATACCCATTTTACAGAGGAAGAAACCAAAGCAGCAGACTTGCCCAAGGTCGCATGGCTGCCAAGTGGGGGATTCAAGAGGCAAACGCAGACCCGTCTGGCTCCAAGTCTGCTGCCTCTTTGCTCCACCCGGTGGGGAGCCTTTGTCCTAGTCTTGGGTGGGAGTGAGAGCAGTTGTCGGGGCTGTGGATGCACAGGCTTCCTTCTTTATACAAAGGCTGTGTGTCTGCGACTCAACCAGGTGGGAAATCTGGATGGACCCTGCACAGCATGTTTCAGGCTTTTTCTGGAATGCTCTGTCTTAAACAGGAAGTGCAGCCTGCCTTATCCTGGTGATAACCTAGCTGTCCCCCTCCCCCCTTCCCGTTCTTAATGCAGGGCTCCCCAGAAAGCGCCTGCCTCCTTCTGCTGTTGTCTTCCTTCCTGGTTAGTGCTGCTAGGCTGGAGGGCCTGTGTGAGGTTGACTCGTGTGCCCTGCATGGCACGGTCAACTCCTAACCCCTGGTCCTCATCTGGAAAAGCAGATCTTCGAAGAGCCTGTCTGGATGAGGCCAAAGCGAATGAGGGAGGGCCTCAATCTTCTAGGACCAGAGTTACTGTAAGCAGAAATGTGGATGCAGAAATAGAAGCCGCAGGAAATGAAAAGAGCAGACGGCTGTGTGGCAGGGCCAGAGCCCGAGTTCTGCACAGCTGACAAGCCAGCCCCAGAGTGCGCAGGCTTCAGAGAGCACGGCCCTGCCCACGCCGAGCTGTGGACTTCTCGCCTTCAACCCCGAGGTGATAAGGCCCTGTTATTTAATCCAGCCAGTTTGTGGTCTCTGGTAGAGCAGCCCTGGCAAGCGAAGGCAGGGTCTGGACAAGATCTGGAATCACATTCCTCAGCAGTTGTGGATTTCACAGGCTGACACTTGGGGGGCTGATCCAGCCCTTTAGCTTTGGGGAGCAGTATACCCCCTCCCCTCCTGCTCTTGACCCCAATGCGTCACCTCAAAACCAGAAGGCAAGATCATCAGTTTGCTGCCCAAAGCTTCAGTGCCACCACCCCTAAAGTCCAGCCACGACTGGCGAGACCCTCTCGGGAACGTCCGTTTACTCTTAGATTCCGTTTAAACACCGCGAAGGCTCCAAGCGAAGCTGCAGAGGGAGAGCATGAAATATGCAGAGCCTGAGGATGTAACGGCTCCAGCCATTCCCATGAAAACTTCCCCTCTGAAGTCCTGCTCTGGGCAGAGCTGAGGGATCACTTTCTCTGGGGCTGAGCTTTGTCTCGCATTACAGGCCTCAAGGTCATGGGCCCAATGAGAGCCTGCTCCAATTCATTTACTCTTGGCAAAACCCAGCTTCCTCTCTCAATATAAATGAAAGCGTGGAAGGCTTGTAAAGTCGAGTCCAAAGGCATCATGCATATCTACAAACTCTTATAAAATCCAACATTTGGATGAGTTGCATGGAGATAGATCAGAAACACATGAGGTCGATTTTCTTGAAATTGCACATGGGCCTCCGGATTAAGGAAAAGCGCTTGGCATGGTCCATTTGGGAGTTACGGATCTCAGAGCATTTGAAGCATCAGCATTTGTTCCCCAGGCAGAAGATTATTTGGCCAACTCCCCTCAACTCTCCTTTCCCTCCCAGTGGGACCTGGTAATGGGGAAAGGAATCAAGAAGGAAATGAGCAGCCAGGGAGAAAGTCCTCAGGAAAGTGGGCAGGGACATGGGGATTGTAAAACCTGGTGGACACTTTCAGAGGGATGGAGGGAGCTCACGTGGGTTTTTCAAAGCCACGTCTGCAACCAGTTTCCCCTGGCTTCTTCCTCCATGAGCTAAGTGGTGTTCCCTCTGGGCTGACTGTGGATATCACACACCATTTGGAAACGCTTCCCGTCCTGTAGCAGCCTGTGCCTGGAAGCACTTCTGCTGCTGCATGGAAGTACAGGCCTTTTCCACGAAGCCCGGGAATGGGTAGGGCATAGTTGTCATGTGCTGTGACTTGACCGAAGTTTGAAAGTCTCACCTGTCACTTCCCCCAGTTTCCTTTTCAAACAAAGCTCTGTTTACTAAGTGAAGTCTACTTTGAAGATCTCAAATGATACTTTGAGATCAAGTCAACTTTTGACCCATGGCCAACAAGAGATTCCATCTGTTCAAGGGAAGATCCCATCTATTTCTAGGAAAGACAGAGGCTGGTGGGTGCTTGCTGCTCTCTTGCCCACCAGAGCCATCCGAGGACCTGCCACGTGGCCTCTGACACTTACAGACCCGTCGGAGGGCTGACAGCCCCTTCACTGAAGCCAGCACTGGAGTCGCCCTGATGCGCAATCATGCCTCCACACGTCGGGCTGCATCCCAGCAGAATACCACGTGCGTGTTTGTTCCTGGGTGGGGAGCCATGTGGGATGGTGGGCAGTGCGGGAGGTTACCTATCAGACTGGCCTGG
Organism: Dasypus novemcinctus; assembly: GCF_030445035.2. Classification (NCBI taxonomy): domain Eukaryota; kingdom Metazoa; phylum Chordata; class Mammalia; order Cingulata; family Dasypodidae; genus Dasypus; species Dasypus novemcinctus. The sequence goes on along the minus strand of NC_080678.1, from coordinate 99,083,834 downwards.
GGTGAAGTCTCAGGTGCCTCTGTCTTGGGTCTGTCTGTAGTTCCCTGGGTATCTGTCCTGCTCTCTGTGGCATGCCACTCCACTGTCCTTGACCCAGGTCGGTTGTCTGGGTTCAATCACCTTCTTCCTGGAGCCTGTGGGTTTCAGAACCAGACTTTTCCGTTTCCATCTCTCCAGGCCAAATATCTTCAGCAGGACGACTGCTCTGGGCTCTGGATGTATGCCATGAAATTGATCTCAGGTGTTCCTTCCTCCAAACCTTCTGAGTAGGATGGGGGTTTGCAGTGTAAGGCCGTTTATGCACCCAGGACTCTGTAGAGCCGAAGCATGTAGGCTTTTGACGTGGGCCTCACTCGCCTGTCCCTAGCTCTGCACCGCCGACTGTTGCCAGGCGGGGCTACAGAGTCGGGGAAGGTGAGCCGCCTGTGCCAGGAGCTCTCCAGGAGCATGGGGGAAGAGAGACGTAGGCACAGAATCACTGTGGAATCTACGGAGCGCCTGTGACATAGCAGGGTGCCGGGGCACGATCATTCTGTAACTCGTGCGTTTTGCTACTTTCTAGTTTATAATAAACAGGTAGCTCTTTGGTAATTGGAAAGGAAAAATGAAAGGTTTATAAAAGGACCAGGTCAGACACAGAGTGGTAAAAGCTTAAGAAGCAACAGTATATTATGGTGGTATATGGAGGAGTGGGGGATTGAACTGCAGAGGGCAGGAAAGGCTTAGAAGGCTGAGGAGAAGAGGAGGGGGCTGGTGGGTCAGGAAGTCAAGGAGAGGAGGCTCCTCCCCAGTTGTGCGGACACCCCTCCCCTGGCAGGGTCCTGCTGCTGGAGACAGGATAAGGCCGGGGATGAGGGTCAGCTCCGGGGGGCTGAGAGTCAGCTCCGGGGGCAGGGGCCGGGGACCTGGAGGACACGGCGGCGCTGACCAGAAAGCCCGCATGTGCCAGCAGCAGTTTCCATCGCAAGGGGAGGAACGAGAGGCGTAAGGCACAGCCTGGCAGCCGGGGCCACGTTTGCACTTCGGAACCTCTTTGGAGTCTGTGGAAGAGGCTTGGGGAGCAGCTGGCTGGAATCAGGCCGAGAAACCCAAATGGGGTTTATTTTTCACCCGCTTCCAAGGCCAGCAGGAAGACAGCCTCTTCCGCTAAAGGGCCATCGGAACCACGTCCCAGATGGCACCCGCCTCCCCCGTAAAGCCCCCGCTGTCGTTTCCCCACAGTGGGGAAGGGGGGCTGGGTGTACGCAGCCCATCTATCTTCATTAAGGGAAGCCTTTGTGTCCAGGAGGGCAGGCGGCCTTGGCAAAGCGGCTTGCTGGAAGGGCCGTGACCCCCGGGTGTTTAGAGTAAAGGCCAGTGGACACGAGGACAATCAAACACAGCCCGTCACTGGGGCTTCGGCTCCTGGGCCGCCTCTCGCTCCTAGCCACCAGGGCGCTCCTCACTGCCCTTGCACGGTGCAGATGCTGGCGGGTGTGCGCCCCCCTCTCTTGCGCTGGAGCCACCCGAGGACCCGCAGCTGCCCCTTCCCGTGGCACCGCTCCAGTGGCAGAGGAGTGGGATGGACAAGGGGTTGCAGGAGAGGGGGTCGTGGAGGGCCACCTCACATCGAGCCAGCGTCGCCTCGCGGACGCAAGGCAGCCCCATCCGCGCGGAGACCTCTCCCCGGGGCTGAAGTCGCCTCTGCTGGGAGGGATTTGCCGGCAGGGAGTCCCGCTGCTGGCCTTCTCTGCGGGATATCTGGGCGCGGTGGCCGCGGGCGGAGGGCTTTCTCACCCGGCATTCAGTACATTTTCCCTGACCTGGGGCTGGTGATACGGAATGAAGGCTCATGGTTCCTGCTGGTGCTTGCATGTGTGCACATGCATGATTATATGTGCACGCACGTGTGAGCATCGAGGTGTTAAAAAGCAAGACTCAGCAGGGAAATCCTTGGTCTCTAAGGGAAGCTCAAGGAGGGATTGAGGGCAGTAACTAGGCCGGGACTTCGTTTTTCAGTAGGGGAAACTGAGGCACAGAGTGGTTAAATGATGGTGCAAGGCCACACAGACGGTCAAGGAGGGGATTCTAACGCAGGTGGCTGGGTGCAGCTCCTGTGAGCGTAACTCCTAGAGTGGGGGTCCTAAGGCCGGAGCCGCTCCCACCCCCATGTTCGCACTGAAGCTTTAAGCGCATGTCCGTGTTCAGGGGCCAGCGTGGAAACCGCGGGATGCACAGCCAGGCGGTCACTACTTGTCGTGGACTGAACGGGCCCCCCAAAATGACACGTGGGGTCCTTCTCCCCAGCACCTCTGAGGGTGGCCCTATTGGAAAGAGGCTGTTCCTGGTGGCACCTGGGCGGACCTCAATCCAGCCTGACCGCTGTCCTGGACCCAGAGATGTGGACAGACAGAGGAACAGCGCCGTGTGGCGACCGATGAGCGAGCACCAGGGATGGCCGGTGGCCACTTCTAGATGCCAGGAGAGAGGAGGGGACAGTCTTCCCTCCAGGCTGTGGAGAAGGCACGCCCTGCCCACACCTCGATTTCAGACATTTGCCTCCAGAACCGTGAGACGATAAATGCCTGGCATTTTATACCGCCCTTCTGTAGGATTTCCTTTTTTTTTCATTTTTAAATTTAATTGCCTTTTTTTTAAAAAGATACATAGATCACAAAAAATGTTACATTAAAAAATATAAGAGGCTCCCACATGCCCCACACATCACCCCGCTCCTCCCACACCAACAACCTCTCATCATCATGGCACATTCATTGCATTTGGTGAATACATTTTGGAGCACTGCTGCACTGCCTGGATTCTAGTTTACATTGTAGTTCACACTCTCCCCCAGTCCATTCAGTGATTATGGCAGGATATATAATGTCCTGCATCTGTCCCTGCAATATCATTTAGGACAACTCCAAGTCCCCAAAATGCCCCCACATCACATCCCTAACTACGGGAAACCAAGATGCCACTCATCTGTGCTAGCACCGGGGCAGTGGGGAGAGCTGTCGCTGCCCTCCAAGGCTGCTGCTATGAGTGAGTGCAGTTGGGGAGGGGGCAGGCATAAAACCCCAGGACCCCTGACTTTCCATGCTTTGGCAGGACCGTGAGCCATCTCACCACCCCAAGCGGGGGCTGTAGCTCTTCAGGCTGCTCAATGTGGGTCACACAGCATCGTATTCAAAGCAGGCACCCTGATGAAAGCGCTTCTCCATTTGGCTAGCCCGATTCTCCTGGGTGCACCTGATGACCGTGAGCCATTTGTGGATCGTACATGACTCATCCCACAGATTCCCACTGAGCGATTAATCCTGGCCAGCTGCCATTTTAGTAGTGATCAAAACCACCCAGGTGGCTGCCTCTGAGCACCCATTCCAGCAGGCAGCAGCGGGAGGGCAGGGAGACTTAGACGATGCACCCTGAGGCATCGGTGCTGGGGAGCAAATCAAGTTCGGGAAGGGAGACAGAGCACGGGGGTGAGGGAGGAGCAGCAGGAGGGGTTTGGAGACAGGGTGGTCAGGGAAGGTGAGAGATGAGCAGCCATCGAAGAAAGAGTGGGTCTGAGGCAGGAAGACATTGGTGTAAGGGCTGCCAACAGGGCCAGCCAGCGTCAGACTCAAGGTCGGGGAAGTCATCTCTGGAACTTCCGTGGAGTGTAAGCAACAGGCCCGGTGCTACACTGAGAACTTGTGGCCCTGTCCAGGGGCCTCAGGTTCCTAGCTGTCCCTCACGGAAGCAGCAGCTCTTAAGCATGCATCAGAATCCCCTGGGGAGCTTGCCGGGACCTGGCTTAAGGGACCCCCCCAGAGGTTCCCGTCAGCAGGGCTGGGTGGAGGTGGCGAACTCGCACCTCCAGCAGGTCCCCGGAGGATGCTGTGGCCCGCCATGAGGCCACGGCCCGGGAAGCACCACCCCGGGGTGCTTTTTCAGGACAGGAATCCAAGGGGGCTGGTGAGCTGAGGACTCCCTATAGACAGAAGAGGGTGAGAGGAAGCGAAAGCAAAACAGGGTTCCCGTGTGGCTTCCCTCCTCTGGAAAGCCGCCTCTGGTGTGGATCCCGCTGCGGCCGGGTATTCCAAGGAGAGGATCACTGAACATTAGTAAATGCATTTTACATTTTCAGGAGTCCGCAAGGGAAGAGGTCTAAGGCTGTCCTTGGCAGGGTAAAAGGAAAGGAAAGACCTGGGAGTGGATGTTTGTGGAGCACACGCCCTGCCATGAAGAGAGCTGCCTGCTTGATGGATATTATCTAATTAATCATGATAACCTTTAGTTCGGTGCTATCACCCCATTTTACAGATGTGAAAAGTAAGGCTCAAAGCAGTAAATGGCAGAACCAGGACCAGCACCCGTGACCTTACCCCTCCTCAACTCTACTCCAGCATCAAGGAGCACAGACCAGGGCCACCACTGTCTGCTGTAGAATGGATGGCTCTGAGGTCCCCCAAAGCCTTGGTGAAGGGTTGTGCCCACAGCACTGAGGATACCCAGGAAGCAGATTCTGCTCTCCTCCAGGAACAGTGGCCACTGCCCCAGGGCCTGCTACTCCGAGGCACACTCCAATTATGTAGTGGTCCCTTATGTGAGGAACCGATTTAAACCCAGGCCATCGAAGGACTTCCAGGTGGTGGGGCAGACTTGAGTCCCAATGCCCTCACTCACCTTTATTCACTCTACAGGTATGGTCCCATTTGGCTTGAGAAGGGACACCTTGTCTTTCAAAAGATGGCTCTCTTCTCCCTGCAGAGTTAATTGGTCACCTTCTTTATCCCAGTGCAGTCCAGTTCTTGGTTGTCACACTGAAGGTCAAGCACATTTTTTCCAGCTGCTGCCAGGGGACTCTACACACAGCCTAATGTTGAACTGTTTGCCGCCCGGGGGCACATCATAAGTATAGGCTTAGTGGGAGATTTCATTGACTTTGCAATGAGCTTTACCTTACTGACATGACTTGGTGATGACAAAGCTACCTAAGGTTACAGAGTTTTGCTTTTAGATCATGAGTCAGATTTGCAGAACCTGTACCATGTGTCAGTAGGAATAGATAAAACCTTACGTTTTTCCAGCAGTGATCTTGGTTCAAAATGGTTGAAATGACCATAAAAGAACACAGACAGGAAACATTTTATCATAGCTGTGAGAGTAGGAGGAGGCTGTATCAACAGGCTGAAATCTCTGTGTCCCGGTTCTTTAATGATGAATAGGAGAAGACCATTAAGTGCCACCAGATTTCAACAAACTCAGCTGCACTTCCGGCAAGTCTTCCCTTCCCTGCCCTTCCTTGCCTTTACAGCAGAGGTCTCTGGTGCCACCACTTCCGGGACCACGCAGGTTCACCGCGTGAACTGGATTGCTCCTGGAAGTCTGATATTCTACTCAACCACGTCTCAGTTTGTTGTTCAACTTTTTAGCTTCCAGCATTTTGTTGCTATTGATTACTATCATCTCTTTGAGAAAAAAAATATGCACGTGCATTTTAAAATCCCTTTACTGTCATTTTAGTGGGGTTTGGTGAGGGAGCTGGGCTAAATGAATGTTCAATCATAAATTTGCTCAGGGTATTTCCAGATCTGAAAATAAACACTTTCTTTACATTCTTCTGAGAAAACTGCTTGAAGATGTACTCTAGCAAAATGGAAAAGGACTTCAATGAAGTGGAGGAAATGTTTGCTTTTGAGCAAATGAAAATATAATGCAGTGCTCAATAATGGGAAAATATTCAATCTAGAAATCAATGGTCCACCCAGAGGGCCCCAAGAAGAATCTTTTCAGAAAAAAAAAAAAGTGGATTCCTTACAACATATGAAGGATTTAGGGGCTAAACTGGAGGCAAACTATTCTATAACAAGAAAAAAATCTACAAAGACATTTCAAGAAAGATACATAAGAAAGTCACCAATCAATATGAAGTTTAAAACTCTCACATGATTTAGGGGCAAATTATAGACTATACAAGAAAAGAGGATCTGTTTGTCATAAAACAACTTTGTTCAAATAACACTGATTTGGGGACAAAGTCTTACATTCCTTATCACTACTGAAGTATTACAAATATTACAAAATGATGATATCATAAATGCAGTTCATTCTTAGTCTTAGAATTATTGTTATTACAAAGTAGAAGAGACCAATGATCATCTTTCATAAATTCTAATGGAATTTCTGACAACACTGAAATTAGGATACAGTTTACAATCAATAGAGTATCATAGTTTAATTGGCGGGATCTTGTTTTTAAATTAAGAGAACATAAAATGATGGCGTGTCTTAGAATTGATGGCATGTTAAGTTCAATGAAATATGACTCTGATAGACGAAAATGGTAATACAAAATTTAACAGTTTGAGCTAAGAATCGGATTGACAGGAAGATGAGGTGAAGCAGGGAGGTAAAAAGTAGGGAAAGCAGAGGTTTAAAATCCCTTATCTTCTGTGATGGGGAGTGAAAAGGCACCTCTGTAAATAGAGATCAAGAAATAGCATATTTTAAAAGAATAAAGGTAAACACTGGAAGAATTAAAAGAATTACATATATAAAGTTTGAGATACGTAAAATCTGATGTAAGTGATTTACATTTGCTACTTTTTGTGGGGGGAAGTTTTAGTTTGCTAAAGGCTGCCTGGAGCAGTATACCAGAAATGGGTGAGCTTTTGTAACGGAAATGTTCTAAGTTAACTGCTTGTTGTTCTGAGGCTGCAAAAATGTCCAAATCGAGGCATCAACAGAGATGCCGACTCCCTGGAGATGAGCTGGCAATCCTGGACTCCAGCCTCGTGGCCAGGCACAGTGGGGCCAGCTGGTCTGGCCTCTGCCTTCCCCGCAGGCACACTGTCTCCCTGAGCCCAGCTGTGGGCCATCGGGCATGTGGCTTTTCCCGCCCCTCTCCTGGGGTCTTGTCTCCTCCGGCCTCTCGGGGTTTCCCTGTCTCTGTCCTCCGTTTACAAAGGACTCCAGCAAGAGGACCATGACCCACCCTGGGTCATGCCTCACAGCACAATCCAGTCAAAACCCCCCACCGCCCACCCCCCACTGAATCCAGTGCAGTCGGAGGGCCCCACACCCACAGGGATGGACTAGCTTCAAGACCGTGATCTTTCCTGGAATCCACACGAAGTGTCAAACTGTCACAGGAGAGAGAGACACTACTGAGAGCTGTTAAAGTCAAGAAAAAGAGCTCTAATTGAATTATTGAGTGCAATGGGGGCACTACCAAGAAACATAAAACGAGATGCTTTGAAAAGTCACCTTCCCTGGAGAGAAGCACAGGAAGTGAGGGGAGAAAATTTTATTTTTTCTTCTCTCCATTGTTTGGATTTTATTTCTAGGTACATAGCTTTTATAAAATTCTGTTCCCACTTTTCTTCTTTTCCTTTTCTTCCACTTCATTCCACCTTACATATCCTTGTAAGTCACTCTAATGTTTTGTAACAAGACTAAGGAGCCCTGAATAACTATGGCTAAGAGTCTCCCAAAAAGAGTCGGGAGGTCATCAGAGGGGTCACTCTTATGCACACCTCACAGGACCCCAGAGAGAGGCAAGTATGTACAACCCTAGGTGCTGGTTCTCCTAAAGGCTACAGAGACCCACTGGGTATATAGTCATGGCAGAGGGATTTGGAGCTCAGTGCCATGTCAGAGGGCCCTACTTTGGAATTTGTGCTCCTGAGTGTGATGGAGCTGGACTCAGAGGTGACCTTCCTACACATGCCTCTTTCACTTTTACTGAACCTGTGGTTGGTGCTAGGGATGGTCCATACTCAGGAGACTTGAATCTCTGGACTGCCCATGTGCCAGCTGGACCCTGAGCCTCAGCAGAGTGGTGGCTCCTACTCTCTGGTTCATTGGAGTTACGCAGGTCAGCTATCAGGGAGCTGAAGATGGTCAACCACCACACCAGGGAATCAAGAGTGCCTATAACTGTAAGCGGAGGAATTGCATCATCATCCATGTGGAATCTAAGCCCCCTCTTGATCTAGAGGTGGCAAGGACATCACCATCCCAGAGTCCACAGAATGGAGGAGCAAAATATGGACCAGAGTGGACTTACTGATATTCTACTATAAAATTGTTGTGATGAGTAATAGAAGAAATTTTAGCATCGAGGTGGAGAAAGTGGCCACAGTAGCTGCTGAGGGCAGGGAGAGGGTAGAAAGATGTGATGTGGGGGCATTTTTGGGATTTTGAGTTGTCCTTAATGATACTGCAGGGTCATATGCTGGACTTTCTATATCCTGCCATAACCCACTGAATGTACTGGGGGAGAGTGCAAACTCAGGGTAAACTATTATTTGTGTAGTCCAACAGTGCCCCAAAATGTGTTCACCGAGTACGATGAGTGTGCCATGATGATGGGGGAGGTTGTTGGTGTGGGAGAAGTGGGGTGGGGGAGTGGCAGGTATACGGGAACCTCTTATATTTTTTAATGTAACATTTTTTGTGTGATGTATATATCTTCAAAAAATACAATTTACAAAAATGATGTGGTGGGAGGGTGGGGAGTTTGTTTTTCATTTTTTTAAAATGTTTTTTAATGTAACATTCCTTGTGATCTATTAACTTTAATTTAAACAATTTAAAAATAAATAAATAAATAACATCAAGAATTAAAAATAGGTGGGGGACTTGGCCCAGTGGTTAGGGCATCAGTCTACCACATGGGAGGTCCGTGGTTCAAACCCCGGGCCTCCTTGACCCGTGTGGAGCTGGCCCACGTGCAGTGCTGATGCAGGCAAGGAGTGCCCTGCCATGCAGGGGTGTCCCCCGTGCAGGGGAGCCCCACACACAAGGAGTGCACCCCGTAAGGAGAGCCACCCAGCATGAAAGAAAGTGTAACCTGCTCAGGAAAGGCACCGCACACACGGAGAGCAGACACAACAAGATGATGCAACAAAAAGAGACACAGATTCCCGTGCCGCTGACAACAACAGAATTGGACAAAGAAGACACAGCAAATAGACACAGAGAACAGACAACCAGAGTGGGGGGGGGGAAGGGGAGAGAAATAAATAAATCTTTAAAAAAAAGAATAAAATTAAATAAATAACCCTCCATAATCTAGGATTTAAAGGGCATACTGACGATGGAGATCTGTCCATAAACAAGGTGCAATCGGAACCTTTGCAGCTTGGTTCCGAAGTCCATTGCTCTTAGCATTCTTTCCTGCCATCTCCCAGCCCCCATGACATGTGCCTGGTCACTGTCGCTTCCCAGAGAGTGGACAGAAATGAATAAGGCCGTGACAGATATTTGCATGTAAGCCTCTAAACCAAAGCACCTGCACAGTGACCTCTAAGCTTGACCTCCTCCCCAGCCACGACACAGGGAGACAAGCCGTCTGTCCCCGTGGGCCAGTGCGTGGCCCGAGGTGGAGCCAGCCAGGGCAGGGGGCCTGTGCATCCCCACAGACGAGATCCACCATGCTGGAAGCCCAGGCCCCAGTGCCAGCCTCCCTCCAGCCCCTTGGCCGCCCCTCTTGGCCCACCCTGTGCCTCTGCTCTCCCCCTGGAGCCCGGGCCTGCCTTCACGGGGACTCCCTCCCATTCCACTGTGCACCTGGGCCCAGCTTCCTCTGCCAGGGGGAGAAGAAAACCCCCTTCTTTGCTCCCATGGCAGTGGGGAGAGGAGAGCATTGCCGGGGACAGCAAAGCCCTGCCCTGGTGGTCACAGTCCGCCAGTCCCCTCTGGCACCTTGCAACTCTGTGTCGGTGAAGCCATCACCCACTGGAGCCTGCTGTCATCTTATTTCTCTCTGGCCCCGGACTTGGCCTTCACCAGCACAGAGCAGGTGCTCGGGACACACCCACCTCTTCTTCTCCCACCCCCCTGAGCTTGGCCCTCTGGCTGCCGCGTGGTCCATCCCCAGCCGCCCTTGCCCTTCCCTCTGCCTCGGGATGGACCGTCGGGGACGCCCAGCTCCTTCTGCCTCCGGGTTGGGCGCTCCCACTCTGGCCCCAGGGAAAGCTCCAAGGCAGTTTGTCCAGCACCTGCTCTGCTCTGGGCCCAGCCCCGGGGGCGTGGGAAAGGAAACAGGCTCCATGTGGTTCCAATCAGAGCTCTGAGCTCATCGCATCCTGCTCTCCTGAGCTGGGGGGACGCGCGGCGCCCTGGAACAGCTCTCGGCTCTTGGTGAAGATGTTTTTCTTAGAAGGGGGAAGTTACATCCTGCCAAGAAGAAATGAAAACAAAGCCCCCCGGGGTTCATTCAGGGTTCTTCGCAGAGCTGCTGCACGGCGCTGGGTCCTGCCAGGGAGGAAGTTGTTAGGGGGGCCTGTCTGGAGCCCCGAGGAAGAGGGCAAGGTGGACCTGGCAGGGCGACTGACAGGAGCAAAACGGAGACACACGTCCTCCACCTGCCCCCCGGTGGCTCCCCGGTGACCGCGACAAAGCCCTCTGTTGCCCTCCTTCTCGCACAACAGTCTGGCCGCTGCACCCCGTTCCGCAGAATCTCTGTAGAGCCTGGGGGTCCACATGGGAAGAGCCCGGGGAAAACCCAGAGACCACACCCTATCCCCAGCCTGCTGAGCTGTGCATCCCTGGACAAATGACGGCCCTCTCTGGGTGCAGGTCTTGGCTCTGCGCACTGCCCGTCACTTCCCTGAGCTGCTCACCATCAACCCCTTTGACTTGGGGTCAGCTTCGGACAAGCCTGTTTATTCAGTCTTTCCCTGGGTGTTTCTGGGGGTAGAGGGCCTCTGGGTTGAAGAGGGTGTTCGGGCCTTCCGGAGGAGGTGGGCATCCTTTTGGTGGGAGGCTCCCCGGGGCTTGGCTGCTGAGCAAACCCTGCTCAGGAGAGGTATATGTTCCTCTCCCGTCTCTGGAGAAGCTTCTTTGGCTGGCAGCGTGGAACGCATTTCTGCCTTTTTCATTCATTCAACAAATATTAAGAACCTTCCATTTGCTTGATAAAAACGCTTGGGTTTTGGCCTAGTGTCAAAGCCAGTCCTGCCATCTGCTGCCTCACCATCTTGGGCAAACAGCCTAAAATGGGGATAAAAATCCCTACCTTACTGAGATCTCGTGAAGGCCCAGATGGCCTGATGTCCCCTGTCCCTTGCCAGAACCCGTCCCCGTGCTCCTCTGGGTCCCCCGTCCACCAAAAAATAACAAATGGAGCAGTGGGGCAACAACGGCATTTATTTGGGATCTAGAATTGCAATGTGGGGAGCACAGAGCCAGGGAGCACCCCAAATCATGTCCCCTCTTGGCATTTCCAGGCCAGAGTTTTTAAAGCAGATCAGGCAAGCTGACTGCAGTTGGTGGATATTTGGGTGCTGCAGTTGGCCTTCAGTTCAGGCAGGTAACTGGGGTCCTTCCACTGGGGTTTGGTTCTGGTGTCTGGGTGTCCTTAGGGCTTTGAGGAGCCTGTGCCTGAGGCTTGCTTTTTGGCAGCTTGTGACATCTGAGACCTGCCTAAGAGCACCCTCCAGCATGGCCCTCTGACTGCATTTGAACTCTCAGCCCTGGAGATTCTATTTTGCTTGATTACTTTGAACAGCCCACAGCTCTTGGCACCTGCAAGCATCAGGCCCCCTTTGCTGCATGGCTGCACGTTTGCCCCTTAGTTGTGTTTCTGAACTCCTGGAGGACAGGGCTGCGTTTTATTCCTCTGTCTGCCCCAAACCCTGGGAGAGGGCTTGCGCCTTCCAGGGTGCATTGAATGAATAAGGTAACTGACCAGTTTCCTCTGTTGGGTCCCGAGGGGCTACCTGGGCTGCAAGGATGGACACAGCTCAGGGTCGGCCAGCCCTGGGACCACTCAGGGACAGCCGAAGGGCAGTGGGGTTGCGAAGGGCAGACATGAGGCTGGAGGCCGGGCAGTGAACCCCCAGGTTCCCAGAGGACAGCTCTCGCTCAGCCTGTTCCCGGGTGGTACTCACGGGCTGGGCAGCACCCTGAGCTCTGGGCTGGACCCCAGCACTCAGACCAGGGAGGGGCCTTGCAGCGCAGCCCAAAGGTGCCTTAAGCCGTCGAGCTGTGAGGTTGGAATGAGCTACCTCAGGAAGTAGCGCGTTTCCCAGCCCTGAGTGTGTTCCCATGAAGCCCAATTCCAGGAACAGCTTGTGAGAGAGTCCCAAAGTCATGGATGGTTGAAGATTGGATTTCGTTCCAAAGAGGGGTGCACATGAGCTAAGTTTAGAAAGCAAGCAGACACATATTTTCCAAACTAATTCTGCATTTTGTTTAGCTTAAATTTTATGTATTTTTGTGGTTATTTTTCTCTATGCAAGGCAAATGATACCTGGTTTTCATTTGTGGATTAACATGAAGTCTTATTTTTTTTAAAAATATATAAAATACAATACCACTTACAATCACACACACAAAAGGAAACACTTAGATATTTCTAACAAAACATGTACAGACCTTGCATGCTGAAAACTATAAAATGCCGATGAAAGAAATGAATGAAGATCTTAATATGTGGAGAGAGACATATCATGTTCATGAATCAGGAGACTCAACAGAGTAAACATATCAGTTCATCCTGTGCTGATGTAGAAGTATAACACAATTCCTACCAAAATCCCAGCAAGACTTTGTACTTAAATATACTTATTAAAATTCATATGCAAAAGCAAAGGAGCTAGAATAGCTATTTTGAAGCAGAAAAATAAAATGTGAGGAATAAAACTACCAGGTTCAAAACTAATCATACAGCTCAATAATCAAGACTGCTGAACTGGCAAAGGTATTCCCAGGTCAGCAGAATAGGGCAGCGAACTAAGAAACAGATCTGCACACAGAAGCCCTTTGGTTTTTTTGCAAAGGTGCAAAAGCAGTTTGGTGGAGGAAAGACAGGCTTTTCAGTATATAGTGCTGGAGCAACTGGCCATCCATAGGCAAAAAAAAGAAACTTGACCTAAGCCTTACACCTTGAACAAAAATGAACTTAAAATAAATCATGGATTTCAATGGAAAATGGAAAACTATAATTAAAAATAAGAAAGGAGGATATCTTCAAGATTTAGGGATAGACAGAGTTCTTAAACTTGACACTGAAAGCATGACCTATTAAAGGAAAAATTGATAAACTGGACTTCAGCACATTTAAAAACTTTTAAAAAGACAAGTGATGTGCCAGGAGGAAATATTTGCATACCACATACAGACAATTATTTAGAATATATAAAGAACTCTCAAAATTCAACAGTAAAAAAACAAGCGATACATTTAAAAATGGGCAAAAGACATGAAGGAACTTCTCACCAAAAAGGATTTACAGATTGCAAATAAGCATATGAAAAAATGTTCAGCATCAATTTCTATCTGGGAAATGCAAATTGAAACCACGATGCGATCTCACATAGAGCTATCAGCATGGTGAAATAAAATAGTGACAATACTAAAAACCGGCAAGGATTTGGAGAAACTGGATCACTCCTGCACTGCTGGTGGAAATGTAAAATGGAGCAGGCAGTCTAAAAGAAAACTGCTGACAGTGGCTTAAAATTCTACCTGTGCAATTTTCCTGGGACCCAGTAATTGCACACCTGGACGTTTATCCAGGGAAATGAAAGCTTACCTTGCACGCACATGTTTATGGCAGCTTTATTTGACGTGACCCAGACATCCTTCAACAGGGGGAGGACAAACCAAGGGAAGACATCACGGAATACAACTCGGCAAGGAAAAGAAACTGATTCTTGATACGCAGTAAAACCTGGATGAAGCACCAGAGAACTGTGGGATGGTGATTTCCATTTGCTAAAGGAACCCCGTGGGGGGGCCCAACCTGGCCGGGTGTGTTAGAGAAGGAGAAAGCGTCATGCAAAGTGAGTGTAAAAGGCTGGCAGGAAGACAGATTGAAGAGGAGGGAAAGGAGGAGTGGGGTGGGGGTGGGCACCAAGTCTCTTCATCCAGAAGGTTCTCCTGGACTAGGATGCCCGGGCAGCAGTGAGGAAAGCCCTCCTGGGGTGCTGCGACCCCCTCGACCCCATCACCCGAAGCGCATCGCCCAGGCCTGCCCTGGGGGCAGAGAAAGACCCCCACAACAGGTGGCGGCTTTGTCACCTGCTGGCGGTTAAGAAGCACAGCCGTCCCCACACAGCATGGGAGCGCCAGCGCCCCGGCTCCTGGGCGCCCCGTCCTGGCTCCTGGGCGCCCCTGGCCTGGCTCGCCCCTCGCATCCCTTCCTGGAGGTTGTTATCTGGAACTCGAGCCCAGGGCCTCATGGCCCAGGCTGCAGGCAGCTCGCTTCCCTGGGGGCGTTTCTCAGGCCGCTTCTGCTCTCCCGGCTGCAGTTTCAAGTCCGAAAGTGGTCAGAAGGCCAGGCCACGGCTTCAAAGGTGCACGGACGTGTCTTTTCTATTAAGGTGGCTGGGAATGGAGGCTACTGAAGCCCCAGTCACCCCAGCCAGCCCCTCCAGGACGGACAGTCCCACCTCTGCCTGGCCCTCGGCCCCTGTCCCTCAGGACACCTGGCACGGTGAGCCCTTGGCCCTTACGCCCTGCCTGGTGGTCCCTGGAGCCAGGGGGCCCGAGATGGACATGGCCAGGTTTAAGAGTACATCCCGCCCCACCCAGCTGGGCCATTTTCTGCCTGGAGAGTGTGTACGGTGAGGACCCGGAGGTGTGGGATGCACGAAGAAACACAAACAGCCTGCAAGCCACTGAGAACACCCGCAGCGTCGCGTCCCATCATGCGTGCCCCACACATGCCGAGGAGCCTTGCCACCGCCTCCTTCAGGGGGCAGGGCAGTCACCGCCACGACAAAAGGGTGATGCCAGGGAAAGAAAATCAAACAAGCAAATAAAAGAGGAAGAGAAACAAAAAACAGGAGATATTTTTTAAAGATTAAAAAATACAGGCGATGCTGGAAGGCCTCACTTTCCCACACATCCCAAGGGAGCTGAGGACCTGGCTTCAAAGGAAACCCTCAGCCCGGGCACGGGACCTTGCATGGCCCAGCCCTGGGCCCCTGATGTGCGTGACGATGCAGGGCACTCCGTGTTCTGGAACTTGTGCGTCAATACGAGGAGCGGGTTCAGCCAAATTCATATTTCTTTTGTCTTTGTTTTTTTAATGTTACATTCAAAAATATGAGGTCCTCATATACCCCCCACCCCCTCACCCCACTCCTACCCCCATAACCACAACCCCCTCTGTCATCATGAGACATTCATTGCACTTGGTGAATACATCTCTGAGCACCACTGCACCTCATCGTCAATGGTCCACACCATAGCCCACACCCTCCCCCAGTCCACCCAGTGGGCATGGGAGCACATACAATGTCCAGTAACTGTCCCCACAGCACCACCCAGGACAACTCCAAGTCTCGAAAACGCCCCCACATCACATCTCTTCCTCCCACTCCCTACCCCCAGCAGCCACCATGGCCAGTTTCTCCACACCAATTCCACATTTTCTTCGATTACTACTAATCACAATAGTTCATGAATGGAATATCAGTAAGTCCACTCTAATCCATACTCTATTCCACCATCCTGTGGACCTTGGAATGGTTGTGTCCACTCCACATGTATATCAAGAGGGGGCTTAGATTCCACATGGAGGCTGGATGCATTTCTCCTGCTTTCAGTTGTAGGGACGCCACATTCATATTGAGAGCAACTTAAGAAATGGCGGGAGGAGGGAGGCAGTTTGCTCTGACTCCGTGGCCACCTGCCCACAGTCCCAGCATGTGCTGCCCACAGTCTCAGCATGTGCCCTGCCAAACAGCAGAGCCTTGTGGGGACTCAGTCCTCTGGCTGAGCGCCCTGCGGCCAGCCAAGGCCCAAGGACACTGCCCTGCCATGTGGACAGGAGCAGCACGGGGTCAAGTCCAGCTTGGATTTGCGGATACTCCCAGCCAAGCTGTACCCAGCACACCTCCCGGGTGAAGGCAAGCCTCCTGGCCTGGCAGCCAGCTCTCAGCTATTGCAACAAATGTTTTCCTAAATCGAGAGGATGTGCCGGTGGGGGGCTGATGAAAAGCAGATGAAGGCAGGAGTCGGCGATCAGGGCCCTCCTGGGACGCGCTCCGCTCTGGGCAGAGGGGCCGGCCTCATGGGGGAGGGCTCCGCATCACCTGCACTGCATGAGCGATCTCTGCGGTCCAGCTCCAGATGGGCCGGGCTCATGGGAAGTGCTCACAGTTGGATGAGCCTCCGCGTCGAGGGTGGAGCATTCTGACACTGAAGGTCGCTGCACAAGCACCGGCCACTGCACCTCCAGATTTCACTGGGTTGGGGCAGGTGACTGTCAGCCCAGCCAGACCAAAGGGCGCCTCTGCTGCTGCTCTCTTCACCTCCTTCTTCTCCTGGCAGGCTCTTATTAACGCTTCAAGGCACTGCCACCTCTCCCATGATGGCTTCCTGGATTGCTCTCGGGCTTTGTCACACTGGCGCCAGCACAGGGCCTCAGCCCTGCGGGGACACAGGCTTCCCTGTCTGCTGGGAAGCCCCTGGTGGGCCTAGATGGCTTCATCCCTGCAGCACCCCATCTCCCCTGCCAAATTCAGTCCTGGGACAAAATAAGTGCATTCGATCAATAAGTAAATGTTTTTGTCTTATCTCTTTGATGTCAGAATAGTGGTGGGAATTCACCAGCTTTGTACACAATAAAGTCTTATGTCTTCTAATATTTAATTGCAAATCTAGGGGAGCAGATGTGGCTCAAGTAGTCGGGCATCCACCTCCCACATGGGGGGTCCTGGGTTCGGTTCCCAGTCACTCCTAAAGAAGATGAGCAGATGCAACAAGCTGACACAACAAGCTGATGAATGAGCAGATGTAAAAAGCAGAAAGCAAATGTGACTCAAGCAATTGGGCACCTGCCTGCCACATGAGAGGCCCTGGGTTTGGTTCCTGTACCCCCTAAGGATGATGAGCAGACACAACAAGCTGGCACAATAAGCTGACAAATGAGCAGAGACAATGAGCAGACAATAAGCAGACAGAGGAGGAAGCCATCTTGTGGCGGAGGTTAGAAATGCAAATCCAGCATAAAGCGGCAGCTTCCCCAACACTCTGTGCTGTCCTCAGCAGTGAAGGATCCAGAGACAGCAGGCTGACCCCTGGCCCCTGTTACAGCTATTTCCATCTACCTGTCCACATGTGAGCATGACACACACCTTGCCCTGGCGCTCACCTCTGCTCCCCGGGACATGCCCACAGAGGCTGGGCTGGACGGTGGTCCTGGCTCAGCCCGTCCTCTCCTGCCAGCCTGGGGTCTGTGTGGCCGGGGCAGCAGGGTCCTCTCTCTCTGCCTCCTGGTGAATCCCCCTTGGCAGCTGCAGTCCATTCCCTGCTCTTACACCTCCAGATCAGGGGGCTGGGGGCCCTGACTCCTGCCCCCAACCACGTTACACGGGAAGGACGGCCTTCTCTTTCCAGAACAGCAGGGATTGCCCCCAGCTGCCTTTCCTGGCCACACATGGGGTTGCCAAGGGCCTCCCCAGGAGTTCCTCCCAGAGGAGAGTCTGCTCCAAGGTACGATGCTGCCCTCGCCGGTGAGCAGCGGTTAATCTGACTCGAGTGAATGCCAGACCCTGGCAGCCCGTCAGAACAGGTACGTGCAGAGTCGAGACCTTCAGAAGCGCAGACGTGGCTTTCCTCTACTGCAAAGGCCGTGCTCTTGAAGGGAAGGAGCGTGTGAGGTCACACTTCACTGACAGCGTCTGCTTCTGCTGTGCTCTGCACACGGCCAGTGGGGGCCACTCAGCAGCCTGCCCCAAGGAGAGGATGCCCAAGAGCATGAGGGAGCAGCAGGTCAGCAGGACAGACATGTGGGCTCAGTGGGGGGCCCGTGTTTTCAGATGTCCAGAGATATTCTCACCCACTTAGGGCCACGCGGGAGGGCGATGGAGCTAAAATGCACAGCAAGGGCAGGAGCCTGAACCTGGCTTTTGACTTTCAAAATGGAATTGTGAAATTCATGGATGTGGCAATGAGGGGGTTAAAAAAAAGGAGGTGTTAGATATATCTTTACAATATTGACAACGCAGAGCCACACTCACCAACAGGGTATGACCATGGACCAGAGGCTCAGGGCGAACCCACATGGCCAGGGGCTGAAGCCACCACTGGGACTAGCAGGGACGAGCTCGCCTGCTGATGGGAGGGCGTCGGGCTTCCCAGCACGCGGGCATGGAATCACAATGGAAACCGCTGCTTGGGCTGCAGAGAGCACGAGCTGGCCTGGGGCGGCGGGAGAGGACATGCTTTGGGAACCGAGCCGGGCCCTGCCTTGGCTTCAGGACTGGGTCTTCAAGAACCCCGCAGGGCACAGACCCCCGCCCACCGGTGGAAGAGCTGGGCAGTGGAGGCAGGAGCAGCAGCAAATCTGCAGGATGGAGGAGGCGATGCGGGGGAGGAGAAACAGCTAAGCCGGGGAACACCACCGCTCGCTGGGCACCCACCAGGGAAGCTGCCTCTGTAGTGGTCAGCCAGTAAAAATGGGAGGCTCTATGTCAGAGGAAATGAAGTTAGCATGGACCACTCATGAGGCGTGTGACAAATACAGCGGGCAGCCGATGAGGTAGGAGTGGACAAACTAAAATCCCTGCCATAGTGTGTGGGGGGGTGAATCAACAAAACATAAACAAGGAATTCAGACAGCATGCAAAGTTTGATAAGGACTATGAAATAAATGGAGCAAGGTCATGTGAATTGGGACAATGGGGCTGAAGGGCAGGGGGAATTCGAAATAAAGACGTTTAAAATTTTCAGATAGATGAGAGAAATCCTATGAAAGATGAAATAAAAATAGATGACTATGAAAAAAAAACAAGTGGATGCATAAAAGAAAAAAATTAGAAATACGTAAAATGAAAAATATAATCCTTAAAATAAATGGAACAATAATAAACTGGACCTCAGTAAAAGACAAAATTAGTAAAATGGAAGACAGTATTTAAAAGTTTATACAGAATGCCATGAAGAAGCAAAACAATCAAAAATTGGATTAAAAATGGAAAAGTTGGATAAAGCAAAATGTTGGTGGGGAGCCCCACACATCATGCATAGCTGGAGCCCCATACATCATGCATAGCCAGGGGAAATATAAGCTATTATAAGTATGATGAGGGAAGCGAACTTGGCCCAGTAGATAGGGCATCTTTCTACGACATAGGAGGTCCATGGTTCAAACCCCAGGCCTCCTGACCCATGTGGACATGGCTCATGTGCAGTGCTGATGCATGCAAGGAGTGCCCTGCCATGCAGGGGTGTCCCCAGTGTAGGGGAGCCCCAAGTGCAAGGAGTGCACCCAGTAAGGAGAGCCACTCAGCGCGAAAGAAAGTGCAGCGTGCCCAGGAATGGCACTGCACACACGAAGAAGCTGATACAACAAGATGATGCAACAAAAAGAAACACAGATTCCCATGCCGCTGACAACAACAGAAGCAGACAAAGAACACACAGAAAATAGACACAGAGAACAGACAACCAGGGGATGGGGGGAAGGGGAGAGAAATAAATAAAATAAATAAATCTTTTAAAAAAACTATTATGAAAGGCAATGTTACAATACTTAAATTAGGTATGTTCCTAGATAGATGACTGATAGACAGGTAGGTAGATAGGTAGATTAGATAGATGGATAAATGGATGGATAGATAGATAGATACATAGATACATAGATAGATACGTAGATAGACAGATAATAGAGAGATAGATAATAGGTAGATAGATAATAGATAGGTAACAGGTAGATGATAGATATGATAGACAGTCATAGATGGGAGGATGGAGAAAGGGGTGGGTGGACGGATGGTATCTATAAATAGATAGGTATAGAGAGGGAAAGATGCAGCTAATGATGTCTTAAAGAAATTCTCACAGAGGCCAATAAGGGGACAAACACTCGTGGGTCAGGCCTAGAGCCAGGGAGTTGGCGGCATGGACAGTGGCCTGGAGGTGTGGCCAAGACATGCCAAGCATCATTACGCCGCAGTTAGAAGTAGTAGGTTCGCTGTACACACAACAACACGGATGGCTCTTATGAAACAGTGCTTAGTGAAAAAGTAAGGAACAAGATGATTTAAAGCACACAATACCATTTTTATAAATTAAAAATACATGCTCAGAAAACAGTACACATCTCTAAGATCACATATGAACCAAAAGACACTCATTAAACAGATGGAGTGGTTTCTCCTGGGGAGTGGAGGAGGGACCTAGAGCTTGTAAAAGAAAATAAACACATGAATAAGATGAGAGGGGGCTGTGGTGGACCGAGGTGCCATGGGGAACGGGTGTGATTCATTCAGTTCTTTGTATCTAAGGTCTATAAAAAATAAAAATAAAAGCAAGGATATTTGAACAAGAAGTTAAGTGATATGGACGGGAGGTTGAGACTAATATCCAATATTTGTCTAATGCAAGTTCCGGAAGTAGAGTAGAGCTAAATGAGACAAGGCAGTATTATGCAAGAATTAAATCACAGGCAACGAGAAAGGGGTGTTTTGGGAAGCTAAGAACAGTGCCTTATTTCAGATGAGAATAGAAATCCTGAACAATTTTAGACATTGCTAGAAAATACAAATGTGATTTTGTAAGGTTAAAATGCTAAGGCATTATGATATTATAATTTAATTCAATTATAATCTCTAGAGCAGCCAATTGGGAAAAGAGGAAGAAGGAAAGTATTCTTAATTCAAAATCCAATAGAAAACAGGAAAGGAGAACAAAAATAAGAAAAACAACCTCTCCAAACCATGATAAAAGAAACACAATATTGAGTGAAAGAAATATATAAAAATATATCAGGAAACATAATGAATGTAAATGAATTAAATTCTCCTACTAGAAAACAGAGACTATCAGGCTGGATTTTAAAAAATTACAGTGTAAGTGGCCTACAAAAGATGTACCTAAAACCAAACAACACAGAATGGTTAAAAGTAAGTTTGTGTTTTGGGTGAGGGGTTAAAAAGAGATAATCCAGAAAAATCGCAACTCTATCAAGTGGTTAAATGATCATGAACTTGTAGACACGTAAAGATATAACATCAATATGTATTTATTGAATTTATATATTTATAAATGTATGAAAACATACGTCTGTGTGTGTGTATATATATATGGGTGTGTGTACAATGCATTACAATAAGAAACTGAAGAACTAGTCGTCACAGTGGAGGATTTTAAGAACACCTTTCTTAGGAGCTGGTCCAGGTCAGGATCTTTTTCAAAGGCCAAGGAAACCTTCATGGAGGGAGTAGAGTGTGCATACAACAGTTCTCTGTGGCTGGCACACTGCCCATCAGATTTCATTCTTTATTCTTCCACTCACTCATTCATGCAGGAATGTGTTCTGTGTGGCCACTCTGTGCAGAATCTGTGTCCAGGCACTGGGGGAATGTTGGGTCCTGGAGGTAGAGAGGAGAGTTGGGCCCTGCCTCTGCCCTCAAGCTGCTCAGAGATCTTCCAACAGGCAATCCTGTTAGAGATAAGCATGGCATTCTGATGGGCAGAGATTATGAGGCCTGGTCAATCCTGGAAGACTTCCTGGAGGAAGTGTCACTTTAGCTAAGTTTGGGGACAGGTAGGGATTAGCTGGGTGAGGAAGCTGGATGGGAACAAAGGGGAGAGGGATAGGCCTAGAGGCATGAGAGCATGGCATGAGAGGGACCTTGACTGGGTTTCCTGGAACACCAGGGGGCAAGAGAGGAGGAGAGCAGTGAAGAGGCAGCCACTTGGGCAGGAAGAGACAGGTTTGTCTTGATGAAGATTATCAGCTGAGAAAAAAGGGGGAAGGGACAAGAGCATGAGGAGCAAGCCTGCCCAGAGAATAGGGTCTCCTTCCAGGTATTTGCTTTCTTTCTTCAACAACTTCTTAGCACCTGTGTTGTGCCAATCCTTTGCTCGGCACCAGGGAAACAAAGAAAAATAGGACCTGGTCCTGTTGTGGAGAGATTCGCATGTGAATAGGTGGTGGCCAGGTTTGGGGGATTCTTGAGAATGAGCTGGTAACTCTAGCTGGGGCAAACCTGGAAGGGCTTCCTGGGGGAGGCAGCATACCGGCTGTGTCGTGAAGGATAAGGAGTATCACGGTAGAGCACAAGGGGCAAAGGGACCCTCCCGTGCAAAGACAAAAAGTGCCTACAAGCATATGGCACTGAGTGGGTTCTAAGCAGCTGGTGGTGGAGTGCGAGTCCCTCGTTCATGGGCCAACTGCTCAAGGGCGGCGCCGCCTTCCATTAGGATCAAGACGAGAACCAAGGGCTCCTGACGCCAAGCCTTGCCTCTTTCTATTCCCCCAGCTGCATCTCTTCCTTAATTTTATTCAAACAATGAGAAGGTGGTGTTTTCAGGAGCCATGCGGCTGAGCTTCGTGTGAGTGTGCACTTGGGGGTTTGGGTGTAAATGTGTCGTGAATGAGTGTGGTTCCGGGCACGCTGTAAAGGAGACAGCTGTTAGCTGACTTCTGAAACCGCGCATTGTGGGTGAGAGCTGTTTGGATTCAATGATCGTAGCGGGAAGGGTGCTTTCCCGTCCAAGGAAAAACAGGCATTCAGTGGAGGTGAAAGGCAGCCATACATAACTTTGGTGATGAATATTGTTCGGTGCCGAAACACTCTCAAAGTGCCCTGGTGGAACAGAGGGTAATGCATCCAGAAGCTTTTAACCCACTGGATTTAACTGCAGCTGAGTGCCAAAGTAAACCCCCTGGTAACAGACCTCTGACTTTCTGCTGATTTCTCGCACTTGCTCCCAGCTGTGAGCAGAGAATGGAAGGCAGATGCTTGGGTTACTTGCAGCGCAATTGAAGAATTCACATGCGAGCTCCCAGCTGCTGTGCAAACAGGAAAGCCTCCTTCACGAACAGGATGTCCAGGCGGTGGGCAGGCAGGGAGAGTGCAGCGATGTGGCATTATCCGCGGAGCAGCTCCAGGGCCCTGCGTGTAATCAAGACCTTGCTAAATAATCACCCTTCACTGAGCTGAAGATGAATAGTGTGCAGCTCGCCTAAGCTTCCTGAAAGGTCAACATTTTTCATTAAACATCTAGAGTGATATTTTTTTTCACCAAGTTTCCAAAAATTGTCCCAAAGGGCTTCACTTCACTTCAATGATATAAAAATGAAATTTTGTCCATTTTAACAGGTAATCCATTGTTTTGGTTTCTTGGGCTGCTTGAGCAAATACCATGAAATGGTTTGGCTTGAACGATGGAAATTTATTTGCCCCTGGTGTTGAGGCTGCGACAATGTGTGAACTCAGGCATCACCAAGGTGATGCTCTCTTCCTGAAGACCGGCTACTGTGATCCTGGGCTCCTCTGCCACATGGCAAGGCACCTGGTGCCGTCTGGTGGGCTCTTCCTTTTCTTCTGACTTCTGATTTAGCTCCTTGCTTCCTGTGGTTTTCTCTCTGTGTCTGAATTGCCTTCTCCTATAAAGGACTCCAGTTATAGGATTGAGACCCATCCTGATTGATCACACCTTAACTGAAGGCACCTCATCCAAAGGGCCTACTTACCATGGCTTCACACCCCCAGGAGTGGATCAGATTTAAGAACATGTTTTCTTCTGGGGTTCCCGCAGCTCCAAACCCCCATATTCATTCATCCATGAGTGCCGGACCCTCTGAGCTGCCCAGTCCTGAGAGAACTGCCAGGGCTCAGGACAGGAAAATGTACTTTATTGTCAACCTTGATTAATTCATTGACTGACCTCTAAAAAATAAGAGCAGTCTGGAAAGAGAAGAGAAGGAAACAATTCTGCACTGTCTGGTTCACGGTCCTCCAAGATGCTAGCAGCTGCGGAAGCAGAGCTGCCTTCTTTAGCGTGGCATTTAGCACCCTCTGTGGTCCAGTCCCAGCTGCTTGTCCGACTTCTTCTCCGCACACCAACCCTCTGATTATGCCCAGTGGCATTCCCCACTGCCTGTCTTCTTAGACAAGGCACCCTTCAACACCCAGAAAAATGGGACCTTTCTTTGCATTCCCACTGCCTTCTCTGTACCGAGCATGCGTGCAAGCTCAATAAGTATCTGTTGAAGGAATACAGGTTCATATCTTATTTTCTGTGGGCTCTAGGGCCATTATGATATCCAATAAGTAAATATCAACTGTAGTGATTTTTAGATTCAGAGTCCATAACTTTATAACTTGGAATACACATAAGAAAAGGCTATGGGCATTGACCTATTACCCACGGCATGCCAAGCCCTTTGCCAGGTCCTGTGCCTGCATCCCTTCATCATTAAACCTCCTAACTATCATGTGGAGGGGGCGACGGTCTCCACTGTGTTGATGAAATTTAAGGAAGTTAAGCAACCTGATCAGGACTCCCCAACAAAAACGGCGACACGGTGAGGTGGAGGATCGAGCTATCGGCCTGATTCAGCTGCAGTGCTCTGCATCCTCTAGAGGAGGTGGAGAGCTCAGGTCATGTGGTCCCTGGGGGTCCCTCTGCCATCTGGGAACTGAAGGGACTGCCTGTTCTCCCTGCGCTGGGGTCATCACTTTCATCCCTGGGGGCCATGCTTGCAGTGGGCTCCGGTCAGTGCAGCTGAGCGTGCTGAGGTTACATATTCTGGACGCCCCCAGGACCTGTTTGGCTGAGCACTTGTTTTCAGCCCTCCTCCCATTTGGGCAATCAGAAGGGGACAGCCATAGCCAGGAGTGACATCTCCTTTTCTGTAACAGCAATTGGCTTCTCTTCCTATTTTAAACAGGTAGCCTGACTAGAGGTTTATCAATTTGGTTATTCTTTCCAAAGAGCCAGTTTTTTATATTTTTTTTAAAGATTTATTTATTTATTTAATTCCCCCCCTCCCCCGCTTGTCTGTTCTCTGTGTCTATTTGCTGTGTCTTGTTTCTTTGTCCGCTTCTGTTGTCAGTGGCACGGGAAGTGTGGGTGGCGCCATTCCTGGGAAGGCTGCACTTTCTTTTGTGCTGGGCAGCTCTCCTTACGGGAGCACTCCTTGCGTGTGGGGCTCCCCTACGCGGGGGACAACCCTGCGTGGCACGCACTCCTTGCGTGCATCAGCACTGCACATGGGCCAGCTCCACACGGGTCAAGGAGGCCCGGGGTTTGAACCGTGGACCTCCCATATGGACGCCCTAACCACTGGGCCAAGTCCATTCCCCAAGAACCAGTTTTTGATATCCTTGTTTTTTCTTTATGATTTCCCATTTCTTTGATTTCTATTATAATTTTACTATGTCATCTTATCTGCCTGTCTTATGTTTAATTTATTTTTCTTTCCATAGTTTTCTAAGGTGGAAGCTTAGATGACTAATTTTACATCTCTCTTCTTTTCAATATATATATTTAATGCTGTAAATTTTCCTCCTCTAAGCCCTGCTTTAGTTGCCTCTCAACAATTTTGATGTTTTATTTTCATTTCATTCACAATATTTTTAATTTCTCTTGAGACTTCTTCGGTCCACGTGTCATTTAGAAGCATGCTGTTTGACTTACAAATGCTTGGGGGCCTTTCCAGCTATCTTTCTGCTATTGATTTCTAGTTTAATTAGGTTGTGGTCTGGGAAAATATGTTGTAATGTTAAGACTTTTATATTTTTAAATTTGTTAGGTTGTGTTTCCTGTTTCTTGGGGAATATTGCATGTTCTCTTGAGAAGAATGTGTATGGACTGTAATGTAATTGTGTATTAGACCTAGTTGACTGGTAGTGCTCTCTGGGTCTCCTGTATCTTTTTAATGTTCTGCCTGCTTGATCTATCAACTATTGACCAGAGAGTGTGGATGTCTCCATATAATAGTCTGTTTTTCTATTTATTATTGCAATTGCATCAGCTTATGCCACATATATTTTGATGGTCCGTAGTTACATGCATACATCTGGAATTGTTACATCTTCTTGGATAATTGACACCTTTATCATTATCCAATACCCATCTTTATCCCTGATCACCTTTCTTGCTCTGAAGTCTGCTTTGTCTGAAATTAATATAGCTACTCAAGCCTTCTTTTGTTTAGTGTTATCATGTCATGTCTTTCTCCATTCCTGTACTTTTAACCTATCTTTACATTTTGAGTGGGTTTCTTAAAGAGAAATTATAGTTGAGTCTTTTTTTGAAAATCACTGTTTTAATGGGTATGCTTAGGCCATTTACATTTTTTTTTTAGATCCATGCTTGTAAAAAGGAAGTGGAAAGTGTAGAGGTCCTGGTGGCTAAGTTCATCCACCTGTATGAACTCTCCCACCTGGGAGAGGTCACTCTTCAAACAGAATCGAATGGAAACAAATGTGTATCTACATTAAAGAGGAGACAAGAACCCACTAGCATGGCAACCAAGTGCTCCATGGGAGCTGATCTTTGGCTGGCTATTCTTCTCACTTCTCAGTAATTAACTTTATTTCACATCATTTCCTTAACATGCTCATTGTGTGTTTCTTTAAACAGTATTATTGAAGATTTAATTCACATACCAAAATGTTCACCCACTTAAAGTGTACAATGAGGAGTTTTGAGAATATTCACAGAATTGTGCACCCATAGCAATAATCTCATTTTTAATTTTCAATACCCCACAATAAAGCCCTGTACCAAATATCAGCCACCCCCATTTTGAGCCCCATCCCCAAGCCAAGGCAAAAACTAATCAACTTTTTATCTCTATAGTTTTGTTTATTCTGTGCTTTTAATAATAAAAGGGGAATTAAGCAATGTGGTTTCTTTTTTGTAACTGGCTTTTCTCATGCAGCATAATGGTTTCAAGTTTCATCTATCTTGAACATGTATCAGCATGGCATTTATTTTTTAAACTTTTAATTTAGGGATATTTCTAGATTCCTGTGTAGTACAAGAAATAATAGAGAAAGCCCACGGACCCATTACGCAGTTCCCCCAATGGTAACATCTTGCAAAACTATTGCACAACAGCATGACCAGCATACGGGCTGGACACAGAACAGTCCATCAGCACAGGGGCCCTCAGGTTGCCCTTTTGTAACTACATCCACTTCCCTCCAACTGCCACCCACTCCTTGACCCCTGATCACTGCTCATCTGTTCTCTATTTCTGTAATTTTTTCATTTCAAGAATGTTATAAACAGAAGCATTCAGCATGGAACATTCTGAGATCAGCTTTTTTCACTCATCATAAATGTTTGGAGACTGGTCTACTTTGGTGTGTGCATAGTCAACCGAGAAGTAACAAATGTAGCTGTAAGGCAACACAAGGTGTTTATTTGGGGTCTCAGAATTGCAATTTGGGGAGCATAGATTCAGGGAGCACCCCAAAGGGTGTCCCTACTTGGGGCTTCCAGGCAAAGGATTTTATTTAAAGGAAAAAGGAGGGGGAGGGGGCAAGATGGCGGCTGAGTGAACATCCCTGTTAGAGTCTTCTGCAGGGAATCGGCTGGGCGGCGTTGGAGACTCTTTGGGACCGGATTGTTTCGGGATTTTTGCTGGTCCGGAGGTGTCTGGACATCGATTCGGAGGGAAGGTAACAGAGAGGATTCGTCTGTGAAATATACACGGAGATCCCAGCTACCTGCAGAGGATTCCCTTCTTGGTATACAATAGGTGCTACAGGGAACACCTCACATTTGCTGGGTTTTCCCATCCTCCACTGCCTCATTTCTGTGTGAACTGATTTAGGCTACCTACACTATCCCCCTTCCCCTGCATCTTGATATCCACTATCATCTACTGTCTCTCCTATATTCCACCCCCCACCTCCCGTTCTTTGATCCACAAAGTGTCTAACTCTTAATTTCTAATACCTTTGTTCTGTTTTCTGTCTATTATCCACTCTTGAAACTATTACCTTTCTTTTCTTTTTCCCTCTCTCATGAAAACAATAGCTGTGTAGTTCATACCATATTCCTCCCAAATTCAGTCATCAACTTCATAAAAGGTACTCTACCTACAGCTATAACTCTATACAATCTACATGAATCTAACCTCCATCCTTCCAGATCTCATATTCCTGCTTTATTAACATACATCACCAATACAACTTTACACTTTTCCCTTGCTTACACAATTGCCTTTCCCCAACACTAATACTTTCCTCTAAAGTGAACTTAACCAACAACAAGTAACTAGAATAAGAAGAAAAAAGTGACAAAGAGAAGATATAACACCTGTGCAAAAATAACAACTAATTAACCTCCAAGAGCAGACAAAGAAGCTAAGGAACTGATTAAATTCGTCAAAATAAAGAGATGACCAGAAAGCAACAAAAATCTACGAACCAAACCAATAATCAGGAAAACATGGCTGAATCCAATCAACAAACCAATAATCACGAAGGGGAGCAAAACTTGGCACAAGCAATGAAAGATCTCAGAACATTTATCACTGACAAATTTGATGCAGTAATGAAAGAGGTTAACAACATGAAGACATCACTTGGAGGGGAAATTGCAGACATACGCAAAAACATAACAGATATGATGGGAATGAACACCACAGTTCAAGAAATCAAAAATACACTTGCAGCAAATATCAGCAGACTAGAAGAGACAGAGCAGAGAATTAGTGATGTGGAAGACAGTACATCAGAAATCAAACAGATAGTAGAAGGGGTCAATAAGAAGATAGAAAAAATCCAATTAGGATTTAGGGACCTGAATGACAATGCAAAACGCTCAAACATACGTATTATAGGCATTCCAGAAGGTGAAGAGAAGGGAAAGGGGTCAGAAAGAGTGTTGCAGGAAATAATGACTGAAAACTTCCCAAATCTACTGAAAGAGACAGATGTACATATCCAAGAAGCACAGCGCACTCCACAAGTCATAAACCCCAACAGGCCCACCCCAAGACATATACTTGTCAAATTATCCAATGCTCAAGACAAAGAGAAGATCCTAAAAGCAGCAAGAGAAAAGAAAACCATCACATACAAGGGAAGCTCAATTAGATTAAGTGCTGATTTCTCTTCTGAAACCATGGAGGCAAGAAGACAGTGGTATGATATAGTCAAGGTACTAAAGGAAAAAAATTTCCAACCAAGAATACTCTACCCAGCTAAACTAGCATTCAAACATGATGGAGAGTTCAAAATATTCGCAGACAAACAGAAACTGAAAGAGTATACCAACAAGAAACCTCCCCTTCAAGAAATTCTAAAGGGAGTTCTGCAGGAAGAAAGGAAAAAACAGGAAAGGCAAAGTTGGAGGAGAGTATAAGACCAACAACAACAACAAAAAAGACAAAAAAAAATATACAAACAAAATATGACAAACACAAATCCAATCAAAATATGGCTAACACAAATAATTCCTTGATAGTAATAACACTGAATGTCAATGGATTAAACTCACCTATCAAAAGATTCAGACTGGGACACTGGATAAGGAAATATGACCCATCCATATGCTGTCTACAAGAGACACATCTTAGACCCAGAGACGCATGGAGATTGAAAGTGAAAGGCTGGAAAACAATCATACAAGCTAACAATAACCAAAAAAAGGCAGGAGTAGCTATATTAATATCAGACAAAATAGACTTTAAATGTGAAACAATTGTGAGAGACAAAGAAGGATACTACATTTTAGTCAAAGGGAAAATCTGTCAAGAAGATCGAACAATCATAAATATCTATGCCCCTAACAAGGGTGCCTCTAAATACGTCAGGCAAACGCTGGAAAAACTAAGTGAAAGAATAGATACATCTACAATTATAGTGGGGGATTTTAATACACCACTATCAATTCTGGACAGAACATCTCAAAAGAGAATCACCAAAGACACAAAACATCTGAATAGTATATTAGAGGAGCTCGATCTAATAGACATATATAGATCGCTACACCCAAACACAGCAGGATATACATTTTTCTCAAGTGCACATGGATCATTCTCCAAGATAGATCATATGCTAGGCCACAAAGAAAGGCTGAACGAATTCAGAAAGATTGAAATCATACAAAACATTATCTCTGACCACAGTGGAGTCAAGCTGGAGATTTGCAAGGGAAAGAAGCCCAGATTTCACACCACGATTTGGAAATTAAACAACACACTCTTAGAAAAACAGTGGGTCAAAGAGGAAATCTCAAAAGAAATCAATGACTACCTTGAAACAAATGATAATGATAACACAACATACCAAAATTTATGGGATGCAGCAAAAGCAGTACTGAGAGGGAAGTTTATAGCCATAAATTCATATATCAAAAAAGAAGAAAGAGCAAAAATTGAAGAACTAACTGCACATTTGAAGGAATTAGAAAAACAACAACAAAGTAACCCAACAGGAAGAAGAAGGAAGGAAATAACAAAGATAAGAGCAGAACTAAATGAAATAGAAAATAAGAAAGCACTTGAACAGATAAACAAGACCAAGAGCTGGTTTTTTGAGAAGATTAACAAAATTGACAAACCTTTAGCAACACTAACAAAGAAAAAAAGAGAGAAGATGCAAATACACAAAATAAGAAATGAGAAAGGCGATATCACCACTGACCCCACAGAAATAAAGACTATCATAAGAGGATATTTTGAAAAACTATATTCCAACAAAAATGACAATCTAGAGGAAATGGACAAATTCCTAGAAACACATAAACAGCCCATATTGACAAAAGAAGAAATTGATGATCTTAACAAACCAATCACAAGCAGAGAGATAGAATCAGTTATTAAAAATCTCCCAACTAAGAAGAGCCCAGGGCCAGATGGCTTCACAGGTGAATTCTATAAAACATTCCGGAAAGAACTGACACCAATCCTGCTGAAACTATTCCAAACCATCGAAACAGAAAGAACATTACCCAACTCCTTCTATGATGCCAACATTACCCTAGTACCAAAGCCAAACAAAGACATCACAAGAAAGGAAAATTACAGACCAATTTCTCTAATGAACCTAGACGCAAAAATACTTAACAAAATACTTGCTAATCGTATTCAACAACACATTAAACGAATTATACACCACGACCAAGTGGGATTCATCCCAGGTATGCAAGGATGGTTCAACATAAGAAAATCAATCAACGTAATACACCATATAAACAGATTGAAGGATAAAAATCACATGATTATATCTATTGATGCAGAAAAAGCATTTGACAAAATACAGCACCCTTTCTTGCTAAAAACACTCCAAATGATTGGAATACAAGGAAATTTTTTGAACATGATAAAGAGTATATATGAAAAACCTAAAGCCAATATTGTTTACAATGGAGAAATCCTAGACTCCTTCCCTCTAAACTCAGGAACAAGACAAGGATGCCCACTGTCGCCGCTCCTATTTAACATTGTCTTAGAAGTACTTGCTCGAGCACTGAGGCAAGAACCAGAAATAAAAGGCATTCAAATTGGAAAGGAAGAAGTCAAAATTTCATTATTTGCAGATGACATGATCCTATACATAGAAAACCCTGAGAGATCTACAACGAAGATTCTAGAACTCATAAATGAGTTTAGTAAAGTCGCAGGTTATAAGATCAATGCGCAAAAATCAGTAGCATTTCTGTACACCAATAATGAGCAAGATCAGGAGGAAATCAAGAAACAAATACCATTCACAATAGTAAATAAAAAAATCAAATACTTAGGAATAAATTTAACTAAAGAGGTAAAGAACTTATACACTGAGAACTATACAAGATTGTTCAAGGAAATCAAAGAAGACCTAAATAAATGGAAGACTATTCCTTGTTCATGGATAGGAAGACTGAACATTATTAAGATGTCTATCCTACCAAAATTGATCTACACATTCAATGCAATCCCAATAAAAATCAATGCAGCCTTCTTTAAGGAACTAGAAAAACTAACTATGAAATTTATCTGGAAAGGAAAGAGACCCCGAATAGCCAAAGACATACTGAAAAAGAAAAACGAAATTGGAGGAATCACACTACCTGACTTCAAAACATACTATAAAGCTACGGTGGTGAAAACAGCATGGTATTGGCATAAGGAGAGACATATAGACCAATGGAATCGAATTGAAAGCTCTGATATAGAACCTCACATATACAACCACATAATATTCGATAAAGCCACCAAACCCTCTCAACTGGGAGAGAGTGGCCTATTCAACAAATGGTGTCTGGAGAACTGGATAGCCATATGTAGAAGAATGAAAGAGGATTACCATCTCACACCTTATACAAAGATCAACTCAAGATGGATCAAAGACCTAAATATAAAAGCCAAGACCATAAAAACCTTAGAAAGCAGTGTAGGGAAACATCTACAGGACCTTGTAATAGGTAATGGATTTATGAATATCTCACCAAAAGCACGAGCAGCAAAAGAACTAATAGATAAATGGGACTTCCTCAAAATTAAAGCCTTCTGCACCTCAAAGGAGTTTGTCAAGAAAGTAAAAAGGGAGCCCACACAGTGGGAGAAAATATTTGGCAATCATATATCTGATAAGAAACTTATAACTTGCATATATAAAGAACTCCTACATCTTGAAAATAAAAAGATAAACAATCCATTTAAAAAATGGGAAAAAGACTTAAACAGACACTTCTCCGAAGAAGAAATACAAATGGCAAGAAAGCACATGAAAAAATGTTCCAAATCTCTAGCTATCAGGGAAATGCAAATCAAAACCACAATGAGATACCATCTTACACCCATAAGATTGGCAGCTATGAAAAAAACAGAAGAATACAAGTGCTGGAGAGGATGTGAAGGAAGGGGAACACTCATCCACTGCTGGTGGGAATGCAGAAGGATCCAACCATTCTGGAGAACAGTATGGCGGTTTCTCAAAAAACTAGCCATAGATTTGCCATATGACCCAGCAATACCATTGCTGGGAATATACCCAGCAGAACTGAAAACAAGAACACAAACCAATATATGTACACCAATGTTCATAGCAGCATTGTTCACTATTGCCAAAAGTTGGAATCAACCCAAATGCCCATCAACAGACGAGTGGATCAATAAAATGTGGTATATACACACAATGGAATACTACTCGGCTGTAAGAACAAACACACTACAAACACATGTGATAACATGGATGAATCTTGAGAACCTTATGTTGAGTGAAGCAACCCAGACATTGAAGGACAAATACTACATGACCTCAATGATATGAAATAAACAAGCTGCCCTAGATAGCAAGAGACTGAACGATAGGCTTGCAGGAAATCGGAGGGTGGAGGAAGGATATGAGCCGATGTCTGCAGGGGTGGAATTTAAGACGATATGGTGGTAAGTATGAACACAAAGAAGAGATAAAAGGGGGGCAAGGGGTTGCCTTTGCTTGGGGCTTTGCGGGTTTGAGGGTGGCTGGGGAGGGACGGGTGGGTAACGTTGCCCAAAAGTGGGGGGAGGGAGGGGTAGCATACGAACCAGGAGAGGGTCAGGTGTTGGTGGAGAGTAAAATGCCGAGAAAATCATATCAAAATATAATAAAGAGGGTTACCTGTTTAGAATGCTCGGAGGGGAGGGTCTGATGCAGGATGGGCTCCTGGGGAATGTCTAAATGCTCATTCTGCCAGAGTGGGTGACACCATGGGGTAGAAACCCAAGTAGTGAGAGTGGGGGTGGACCCACATCCTGGGGAGGACTAATGCCATCCAATAGAGGGAACTGTATCCCTCGAGAGAAAGGGTGGCTCCCAGGGCATTGGGGCAGTTGAGCAAGTTAGGCCCTGAACACTATTCCATCTATCTCTGGAAGTGGCTCCTCAGGAAACGGAGGTTGGCTATCACTGAGGGCACTAAGGTGGAAGGGAAAATGGACGTTAAATGTGTGGAACCAAAGTAAATGGGGGGTAAGAGAGGAGTTTCTTGAGAGTACACAAGGATGGATATAAAACATGTAATATTACACCATAACATATAGGAGATGACAGACTGATAATGTAAACCATAATGTAAAACATAGGATAACTAAAAATGTAAAGAACTGTGTATCCTAAAGTATGCACCATAATGTAAATACAGATGTCACCTTGTTAGAAAGCTAATGTCTCAGACTCTGTACATCACTTTAAGTAAATATGACATGAATAGGGCGTAAGAGTATCACTGTGGAAGGGAAAAGGTTTTCTGGTGGATGTGTGGGAGTGCTGTATATTATATATATACATTGCTGTGGTCTAGGACTCCTGTGAAGAAAAGCTGAATAATTAGGGGGGGGGGGAAAAAAAAATAGGATGTGGAATTTTTTCAAGTCAACATTCTTTATCTAAGTTCTTTATCTAACTTTATCCAAGTTCTTTATCTATCCTTTAAACTCATCGCTATATGCCATTCCCTAGTAAGGGACCATGACATTATATTGGGCTTCAAATTTCGGGGAGTTCTGGATCACAGAGTGTTTCAACAATGGCAATGGAGGGATACTGGTATGGGATACCAATGACAGATGATATATGACTGACAGGGAGCTGTACAGAACATATGTCCAGGGTGCATGGTAATGTTTGGATATACTCATAGTGGCAACAATTAAAAATCACAGTAGGGGGGGTACTGGGTTCCCGGCCAGTGGTGCTCTGTCGTGGTCCCTAGGGGAGCAGCGACAGTCTCCCAGGTACAGTGGTGGGGACCGGGAGGGAGTGAGGGTTCAACAGTGAGCCCCTGATACTAATGACTATGCTTGTGAGCTGATAAACCCAAAATAATAACAAGGCCTAGAGCAACTTTGTGCCTGGGAATTTCCTTCTGTCAGCCTTCATGTTACTCAAATGTGGCCAGTCTCGAAGCCAAACTCAGCATGTAAATGCAATGCCTTCCCCCCAGCGTGGGACATGACACCCGGGGATGAGCCTCCCTGGCAACGAGGGACCACTATCAACTACCAACTGATGATGCAACTGGAAAATGACCTTATACGGAAGGTTCAATGCGGATCAGCAGAATATCCATGTCTACATAAAATACCATGACTTTAAAATGCTGTTTGACCTAAAGTAAGGGGGAAATGGAAAGGAGAAATGAGTTTATATGGCTACGAGTTTCTAAAAAAGAGTCTGGAGGCTGGCAGAAGGTTTGCCCTCATGCACAACTGAGCAGAGTCAGAGAGACAGATAAAGCAGATACAACCCCCAGATATTGGTTCCTTTGAGGGCTAAAGAGACCCATGGGAGTTATGGTCATGGCCGATGGGGTTAACTACCAGGGCAGATGGCCCCTCTTTGGAAATGGAGTTTATGTGTGATGAATCTGGACTCAGATGGGATCTCCCTTCATAAGACTTTCATGCTAATGTGCTGGAGGTGCAGTTAATGTTGGGGTTTAAGATATATTTAGGGGATTTGAATCTCTGGACTGACAATGTGATAGCCAGATCCTGAGCCTCAACAGACTCCAGCACCTACAATCTGATTTATTGGACTTACCACACTCAGCTAAGATGGAGGTGAAGGACAACCACCACACCATGGAGCCTAGAGTGATTACAACTGATAATGGGAGGATTGCATCCAGCATCCAGGTGGAATCTGAGCCTCCTCTTGACATAAAGGTGCAATGGACACAACCAATCCAGTGTCCACATAGAAGAGGTGGCATTGGATTGGGAAAAGTGGACATAATGGACAAAGGGTATGGGGAAAGGCAGGAAGAGATGAGAGGTGGAGGCGTCTTCGGGACATGGAGCTGCCCTGGATGGTGCTTCAGAGGTAATCACCGGACATTGTAAATCCTCACAGGGCCTACATGATGGAATAGAGGAGAGTATGGGCCATGATGTGAACCAATGTATATGAGGTGCAGAGGTGCCCAAAGATGTACTTACCAAATCCAATGGATGTGTCATGATGATGGGAACGAGTGTTGTTGGGGGAGGGGGGAGAGGGGGGGTGGGGGGGTGGGGTTGAATGGGACCTCACATATATATTTTTAATGTAATATTATTACAAAGTCAATAAAAAATAAAAAAATTAAAAAAAAAAAAAAAAAAAAAAAAAAAAAAAAAAAAAAAAAAATAAAGGAAAAAGGAAAAGATTATACAAGTGGGTTGTGGTTGGTGATTATTTGGGGTACTCCAAATGTCCCTCCTATTAGCTTACTGGGGTCCTTATCTTGGGGTTTGTTTCTGGTATTTGGGTGTCCTCAGGGTTTTGAGGAACACTGTGGCTTGAGGCTTGTGTACTTTGGCAGTTTGTGGTATCGGGCTGAGATTTTTGTAAGAGTCATGGCCAGAACTGCGGTCACCCCTCGGGCTGAAGTGTGGTTTGCTGGCCTGGCGGGGGAGCAGCCGCGGCAGGCCAAGCCGCTGCCCCCATAATAGGGTGGCTGGTCGGACTCACCGCCACCCCTGAAGGAAGCTCGGCATGGACGCAGAGTGCCCTCAGGTCTCCCCTTCTCGGCAGCCATGCTTCCATGGCCGCCCCTCCTCCCGGATGGCGCCACACGATGCCTGTGGGGCGGCACCCTTCTTCTTCTTTCTCCCTGCGCAGGTGCAGGGTGGAAAATTCCAGTCTGCCCTTTTCCCCTCCCCGGACAGCAGCAACAGCCAGGTGTGGGCGGGAAACTCAAGTCTGCCCTCCACCCCAGCAACAGCAGACACCAATCCCTAAACCCTGCCCCTTCCCCCAGCAACAGCGACAGCCAATCCCTAACCACCACCCCTCCCCCGTCCAGTACCGCCCACTGACCTTTCGCCAGCAACCAATCAGAACAGGGCGTGGCTTCGACCAATCAGCCTTCCCCAGCCCCTATAAAACTGTTGCCTCTCCCTCAATAAAGTGGACTTGCGTGTTTACCTTGTCTCCGCGGTAGTTCTTCTGCTGTGTGCCCACCAGTCCTTAGAGCCCCCGACAAGGGCCTGGCCTCCCTTGTCCCCAGTTCGTCGCCTGCTTCTCCGGGTGACCCCTTCGTCGCCGGCTTCGCCAGGCAACCCCGTCAGCCGAACTGCGCAACCCCTGTGAGACCGATCCCTCGTCTGCTGCCGGACTGACCCCTCGTCCCAAGTGGGACTGACCCCTCGTCCCAAGCAGGACCGACCCCTCGTCCAGAGCTGGACCGACCCCTCGTCCGCAGTCAGACCCCACCTCTACCGACCGAGCAAGCCGCCGCACAGAACGACCCCACATGACATTTTAAATCTCTTAGCCAGAGTAACTTAATTTTGTTTTACTTCTGCTTACACTATCAGTACTTCATTCCATTTTATTGCTGAGTAGTTCTCCGTGACAATATTCCGTTGTTCAACCCTTCATCTGTAGATGAACATTGGAGTTGTTTCCAGCTTTGGGCTATTGCGAGTGAAGTTTACATATCCACGTGCAGGGTTTTATGTGAAGAGAAGTTTTCCATTTTCTGATATAACGGCTCAGGGGTACAAGTGCTGTGTATGTTAGTTGCATGTTTATATTTTTAAGAAGCTGCCAACCTGTTTTCCAGAGTGTTGAATTATTTACATTCCCACTGGCAATGTATGAATAATCCATTTTCTCCACAAACTCTCCAGTATTTGGTGTTGTCACTTCTTAGAATAATTTTAGCCATTTTGACAGCTGTGTAGTGAGAGCTCACCATGGCTTTGACTCAGATTTTCCTAGTGAATACTGAGATATATATTAGTATCATTACTCATTTTTATTATTGAATACTATTCCATTGTATGGATAAGTCACATTTTTTAATGTTTATCCTTCATTAGTTTACAGATATTTGGGTTTTTTCTCTACTTTTTTGGCCATTTTGAATAATGTTGCTATGCACATTTGTGGCCAAGTTTTTATGTGGACACACATTTTCATTTCTCTTGGGTACATACTTAGGAGTGGAATTGCTATAGATTGTTCACATTTAAAGTGATTATTGATCATTGGATTAAAATCTAACAACTTTTTATCATGTTTTCTATCACTGCATTTTCTTTTTCTTTCTCTTCTCCTCTCTTTTTTTCCTGACATCTCTGGTTTTAATTGAACACTTTATGCTTCTCTTTTATCTCCTTTCTTAGCAGATCATTTATACTTCTTTTTTTAAAAAATTCATGCTTGCCCTAGGGTTTACAATATACATTTTTAAACAATCTAAGTCCACATTCAAATAACATTATAACACATCACTTCACATGTAGTGCAGTTACTTTATAACAGATTACTCAAGCATTTCACTTATCCATATGTTATAATCATCTAATGCATTGATATTGTTATTGTTTGTAATAGCCAAAGGGGTGCCAATGCAAAGTACCAGAAATCTGTTGGCTTTTATAAAGGGTATTTATTTGGGGTAAAGGCTTACAGTCCCAAGGCTGTGGAAAGTCCAGCTCAACGTACCATAACAGGTACTTCTTACCAACATCAGATGCCACATGTTGAAGCAAGATCGTGGCGATCTCTGAGGGGGCTCAGGCTTCCCCCTGGGTGTCCTCTCTCTCAGCTGCAGGCTGGCATAGAGCTCGTTTCTTTATTGACCCTCTACATCAGTCTTGGCTGTTCTGGTCCTTCCCATGGTCAGCTGCAAACTATCAGGCAAGTGGCTCATCTCTGCCTGGGGCCCCAGGATCAAAAATAACAGAGCTCTCTCTCTTCTCATGTGAGTTCTGGTATGAGTGTCAATTTATATCAGACCCACCAGGAGGGTGGGGACTCTCCTGAGTCACATACTATTGACGGGGTCAAATCAAAGAAAGCCCTCAAAGCAAACTTAACAGGTAATCTAATAAGGGCCCCTCACGGAATTTAATATAATTAAAGGGTATCATAGCCATAGGAATAGATTCATTTATAAACATAGTATTTCCCTTTCTGGGATTCAGAAAATAATCTCAAACTGTCACATTGCTTTAAACAGTTACATTTTAGATCACAAAAAAATATGTAAAAGATAAGAGATTTCATTTAACCTTTATTTATTCCTTCTCTGAAACTTTTCTTTATTGAGATCAAGTTTCTGATCATTATCTTTTCCTTGAGGATTTCTTTAAACCTCTTTCACAGGCATGTCTGCTTGCCATAAGTTTCATCAGGTTTGTTTGCCTCAGTATTTCTTTATTCTCCCTCATTTTTGAAAGACGATGTCACTGGATAGAGAATTCTAGGTTTGTGGATTTTTTTCTGTCAATACTTTAAATATTTCATTTTATACTCCTCTTCCTAGCATGGCTTCCAAAGAGAAGTCCACTGTGATTCATGTCCCTCTTTCTCCACAGGTAAGACAGTTTATCCTCCCCCTCTGAATCCTTCAAGTTTTTCTCTTCAATTTTCTTCCATTTAAATATGATATGCCCAGGTGTGGTATTTTTGTTGGTGATGTTTGCTTGTTTTTGGTACTTATCCTGCTTAGTGTTTTCTGAGATTCCTGAGTCTATGGCTTGGTTCTCAGACAGTGCTTCAAATATTTCTTCTGCCTTGTTCTCTTCCTTCTCCTCCTTGCATTCTAAGTATGTGTACTGTGGTCATTTAAGACTTTTATGGACTCCATAACATCATGTCCTTAGAGGTAATACATTCCTGTAGGTGCATCTGTTGTAGGTGGGAGCTTTTGATTAGGTTACTTCAGCAGTGGCCCAGGGTGGGTCTTAATCCTCTTTCTGGAGTCCTTTAAAAACCAGATAAATGCAGAGAGAAACACACAGAAGCAGAGAGAGAGAAAAAGCCACTGAAACCAGAAGCTAAAGCAACGAAACCTGGAGAGAAGGGAAATACCAACAGATGCCGCCCTCTCAGTCTCTCCTCCAGAGTGTGGTCAGCACCTCCTCTTTCCTGCTGTCCTCCCCCACTGCAGCTTTTCCAACCCATTGCTTTGACGACCTGCCCCTTTTGTGACTATGGCTCCACCACCACCACTACCACTTAGGTGATACAGGAAGGCTTGAGGAGGCTGGAGTGGGGAGGATTCCCATCCCCCACCTAGGAAAAGTTTCAGATGACCCTCTGGTGAAGTCCTTTGTCCAAGTCCCAGAGTCTGGGCATCTGTTATGGAGAATGCTCTGGTGGTTCCCAGTGGCTACTCTCCCCTCCTCCTGCCAGAGCGAAGAGGGGCTCTTTCTGTGGGGTTCCTGGAGGAAGAACCCAGGATAG
The DNA here is from genome assembly GCF_030445035.2 of Dasypus novemcinctus. Taxonomy (NCBI): domain Eukaryota; kingdom Metazoa; phylum Chordata; class Mammalia; order Cingulata; family Dasypodidae; genus Dasypus; species Dasypus novemcinctus. The sequence goes on along the minus strand of NC_080678.1, from coordinate 99,043,998 downwards.
GGTGAGGACCCCTCTGACTAAAGGCTCCAGACCTTCTCCCCTTATGCCAGTCCATAAACTCAGCCTCCACGAATTCTTCAAAATCACACCACAAGTATCTCACCAGTTTAGAGGTCCAGGTGTGCAGTTCTCAGGTTCTCAGGTGCACTCTGGAAGGGCCTTTCTCTCCAGAATTCAGGGTGTCAGGCTCCCCTGCAACCTCAGTTCTCTGATGGACCCAAGCAAAGTTGTTGATTTTAACTTTTCTTATTGGAAGTACAGGACCAACCACTTCTAAGCTCTTTACATTTCAGAGCTAAAAACAAGTCAGTGGTAACTGAGATAAGGAACTCAAGGTAAGAACTGGTATACAGGATTACACATGTCAATGGACGACCATGCAGAGATGTCAAAGAGGCTGTTGGCTGTAGTGATTGGTGCAGAGGAGGAGGCCCTGAGCTTGAGGCATCATCAGGGTGAAGGAGCCACGTGAAGCCATGGAGTTGGAGATCCTCATGGGAAATTGTGAAGTGAAGAGAGTTGAAGGCCCAGCCAGAGCCCGCGGGATGCCCAGCAGTTGAGCTGTGGGCAGGGTAGTGGGGAGACTGAGAGGCAGCAGACCACAGAGCAGCTGTGGCTGTCAGGAGAGAAGGCAGCACAGGGCAGGGTGGCCAGCAGGCCTGGATGCAACAGAGGGGTCGTGCGAGGTAAGCCCTTACAACATCTTCTTGGTTTTGACGTGAGACCATCATCGAGGACACTTACAGAACAATTTCTAAGAAGGTGGAGGGGGAAAGCTTGATGTCTGTGGCTTGAAGACTGAAAAAAAAAAGGAGTTAGAATGTCCACTCTACTCAGGTTTGGGGAAGTTAGCTGTGACTTATGCAAGGTCATTCAGCTTATAAAATAGCTCAATGGGGAAATAAATCCACATCTCCTAAGCCTAGCCCAGGCTTTCCATCCCTGCATGCCTCTCAAAAGGGAAGGAGAGAAGGATCAATGGTAAGGTAGATCCTTGGCTAGGATGACCAGGACTCCAGGGGAATCCTGGCTTATGTCTGTTTTTCTTACATATTTATGAATAGTGGCCCACCTTTCACTTCTGGAAGTGTTCCAAGGTGATCAATAAATTTTAGGTCCACTCTGTCCATCACTTCACCATTTGGCTTGAGCAATGTACTGTCCAGACATCCCTACAGTTTATTACTGTTTAATAAACCACCCCAAGCTTCATGGAGCAAAACAAAACCATTTTATTATTTTGTGGGTCAAGACTTTGGATCGGGCCTCATGGAGAGCAATTGTCTCTGCTTCACGATATCTAAGGCCCCAGGTGGGAGCTAGGGCTTCTTTGTCCCTGTGGCTTGTGCTGGTGCTGAGATGACCAGAAGGCTGGCCTCAGGTGGGCCATCAACACTGGGCACCAAGAGGGCATGACCACTGCAGGAGACAGGAGATCTGAGGCTTCTGAGCTGACTTGCAGTCACACGGCATCACCTCTTCTGCTTTCCATTGGTAACAAGGAGCCACGAAGACCAGTCCAGATCCAATGGGGGGTGAGAAGGTGAGCATCCACTCCTAGTTGGGAGACTGGCCAACTCTCATTGCCAAAAAGCACGTGGATAGAGGACACTGCTGATGTAATCTTTGGAAAACACAACCTGCCACAATGGCCCACTCCTCTCAGCTACAGACCGACTGGAAAGGGCAGTGAAGTGGGAGTAGAGCCAGCCTGGTTACCATGAGCAGCGGAACAACCTTACGTAACCTTGCCCTCAGGTTTAAGGGTTTCCTGGCAACAAAACTGCTGTGTTTGTGCAGCTCAGAAAAGTGGCTATGGGAATTGGGGAAGCTTGCATTCTGTACGCCAGGAAAACATGTTCTTAATCTTAGCCCCATTCGTGAGGATGAAGCCACAGTACAGAGGACCTTTTGAAGACAGAATTTCTGGTGAGGTGTGGCCCAGCTGGTTGGGATGGTCTGACTCCTAATCCTGGAGACCTTGGGAAGAGAAAGCCAGAGGGAGTTACCAGAGGCTGGAAGTCAGTGGAAGAGCAAGCAGAGGGTGTTGCCATGGGACAGGAAAGCCAAGGAACCCATGGATTTCCAGCCAGCCAGAATGCAACTGTCCCTGGGAGGAAGCCAGCCCTTCAGCCTCCAAAACCAGGAGCCAATACATTCCCACTGTGTAAGTCAGCCTGCTGTGTGGTATTTGTCATAGCAGCCAGAAGGCTAAGCCAGATGGGGTGAGGTACCCCCCAGTAGCCAGCTCCAAAGCCCTTCCATTATGTAGCGCTTCCACGCCTGCCGTGCCCCAGCAATTCATCTCTGAAAGGTGACTTCATTCCCAGAAAAAACCTTAAAAAGCATAAAGTCAATGCACAATTTCCTCCAGTTGTAACAAGCTGTCTTCTTAAAGCAGACAGTGGGGCAGCACGTAGAAGGCAGGGATCGCATACCAGGTGCTTTGCTACCTGTGACTGTTTTGAAGCTTTCTGTGAATCCCAGAAAAGAGCATGTCCTTAGAGCTAATCCATTCCGGTGCAGGTAAACCTATCGCAGGTGGGAAGTCTTGATGGCATTCCTTCTGAAAAAGGCCTTCGATCAGATTGCGTGACCCAGGGTGGGTCTTCGTCCGCTCCCTGGAGTCCTCTACAAATGCAGAACTAAAAGCAGCAGACAGAAAAGCAGCAGAGATGGAGAGAGACCACCAGAAGCTGATGAGCCCTGGAGAGAGAAAAGCCAGAGGCCTGGGGGAGAGAGGAGGTGTGAGTGGCCTGGCATTGCACCCACCATGTGCCTGGTTGCCCACAGCTGCGCACAGTGAGACAGCATCTCTTGCTGATCAGGCCTTGATTTGGATGCTTTCCAGGCCTCAGAATGGGAAGCTTTTAACCTAATAATTTCCCATTATAAAAGCCAGCCCATTTCTGGTACACTGCCCCCAGGAGCCTTGTCACATGTTCAGGCTGAGGACACGGAGGCACAGAGGTGCAGGTCCCAGGCGCAAGATGGTGGCCTGCCTCTCCCCCCACCTGTCACGCTGTCCTTCTTGGTTAAGTTCTGCTGCTTCTCAGAAAAAGGGCAGAGCCACAGGGACTCGGGAGGGCCTGGGGCGGGCGGGCCGTGGTGGGTTTATAGGAGTCTCCAGCCCTTGTGTGTGGCTGCGCGGAGCGAGCCCCAGCTTCCAGGCCCCTCCTCATCTCAGAAGCGCCGGCGCACAATTGGCACATTCAAAGAGAAAGCGTGTTTCGGGCTCCAGTGGGGACCTCAAAGAGCTTCACAGAAGTTCCCTTATTCAGTTTATGGGTCTCTCAGGCTTCCCGTGTCTTTGTTTTTTTGCACTAAGTGGTGGAGAATGTAATTAAACGTGAATACTAACGTGGCAGGTCGTAATTAGCAGAGAAAAAGGGCCTGTGCTGCCTGCAGGGCCCCAGCCTTCAGCCGGCCCCAGGGAGCAGGCGAGGCCCAGCCCCCCCCACCCCGTGCCCCCAGCCCAGTCCCAGCAGGGCCCCTGGAGGCCCTAGCACTGGGGTGGCAGGTCGGCCATTCCTGGGCCAGCCTTGGTGCTGCCGAGGGCCACACCATGCCCGGGCCTGAGTGGGCTCAGCCTCAGAGGCCTCGGACTCACCCTTGCACTCCAGGGCCAGACTGCCCAGGCCCCTCAGGGGCCCCCATGGCCTCCCCACTGTCTCTGCCTCCCACAGCCTCCTTGCTGCCTCCCAAGGTCCCCCCATGGCCTCCCTGTGGCCTTCCTCTGGCCTCCCCATGGCCTCCCCACAGTCTCCCTGCCTCCCCATGGCCTCCCCGTGGCCTCCCTGTGTCCTTCCTGTGGTCACCCCGTGGCCTCCCCGTGGCCTCCCCACAGCCTCCCCACAGCCTCCCCACAGCCTCCCTGCCTCCACAGGGCCCCAGGGCCTTGGCTGCATCTTGCCATCTGTCCCTGGTGCTCCTCCCACAGCCTGCTCCATCCACCCTCCCCCTCCCCCTGGGGCGCCTCCCTGTGCTCCTCAGGCCTCGCCCTGCCCTCTGGGGCACCCTGTGGCTGTCACATCACCTTGCCTGAGCAGCCTGTCTGACATCCTTCAGTGGCTCAGGATTTGCCCTGCCACACTTCAAGCACATCTATTGGCACCATTTTCCCAGAGCACGTGCTGACTTCGTCTCTGTCACATTTCAGTCAAGGCGTGCAAGTTGTTTTTTTAGACATAATGCTACTGCACACTTAAGAGGCTCCAGTATACTGTAAACGTGACTTTTAGATGCACTGGGAAACCAAAAGGTCACGCGACTCGCTTTGTTGCGATATTTGCTCCATGGCGATACTCGCTTTTTCGCGGTGGTCTGGAACCAAGGCTGCGACGTGCCCGAGGTACGCCTGAGATAGAAATGGAGCTCGAGAGACCCTCTTCCTGGTGCTAGAAAGCCGTGGAGCCGGCAAGTCCCGACCCGCCTCCCAGCACCGGGCACGCCCTCCCCTGCCGGCACAGGGCGCCGGCTACGGGGTTCTGTCCCGTGGGGTTCGCCACCCAGCAGGGGAGCGAGGCAGATGCTAATTCAAGTAGAGCAGTGACGGGTGCCACGAGCGAGTGGGCTTGTCGCACGCACGGCCACCAACCCCGTGAGGAGTCACCCCCTCGCCGGGGAGCCCGAGAGTCTGAAGGAAGAGCTGGAGTGAGCCATGGGAAGAGTGGGGAAAGAGAATCTGAGGGACCACAGAGCCATGCGTAAAGGCCCTGGGGCGGGCAGAGGGTGCTGGTGACGATTCGGGAGGGTGAAGGCCTGGGAGGCGGAGGGACGGGGGCTGAGGCGGGCGACGCACATGCAGGGACGTGCGCGAGAATGAGGGATTTGCCTCCTTCCCCCGTTAAGAGACCCAGAAGGGGTTGAGCAAGAGACTGCCCAATTTGATGCAGCTGTGGCTGCTGCAGGGGTGGGGAATGGAGAGCACTTGCAGGGGTCCTGGACAGGAGGACAGACTTGGGCTGGTGGTGGGTGGGGGGGTGGCTGGAGGGGTCTAAGGGTGATGCCAGCTGCTCCGGGTTGGCTGGGTGTGGGACGTTGGGGATCAAGGGGCCCAGGGTGTCCTCAGGGCTGACGGACACCTGCTCACAGGCGGGGTGCCCTCCACCGGCCTTGGAGAAGTTTCCAGGAAGCAGGAGAGGCCCCTCACCTCTGGTTGGGAATCCTCCTTCCCCGGGTCACACCCCCCATTCTCTGACGCCCCCACACACCCGGGACAGTCCATTCTTGTAGAGCCACCTCTCAGTAGCCATAAGAGGACGGCATCCCCACCCTCGCTTGGCGAATGGGGAAACTGAGGCCTGAGCCGAGGCTGCACACTCAGGTGGGAGCAACCCCGGAGCTCCTGCTCCCCTCTGCCGGGCTGCCTGGAGGAGGTGTGCAGGGCTGGAGGGACAGGCGCGGGGCCCTGGGCGCAGCAGCCTGCCCTCTCCGGGCCTGCCCTTCCCTGTGGAGGCTCTGCGAGGAGGGAATGGTCCCCGAGCACCCGGCCCTTGGACCAGGCCGTCCCCACCCCCGGCTCTCACCTCGAGAGCACTTCTCTTTTATTACCTGACTCCTCCCCGGGAGGCCTTTTGGCTACGGTGCGTTTCCACCACATCCCGCATCCGGAGCGTGTTGGGGAGATCCCGCAGGCGAAGGTCAGGCTTGATGTGCGCCGCGTCCTCCCTCCCAGCCCCCCGGCGTCTCGGGACCTTCTTCCCGGGAGGGCCTCCGCCCTCACCTGCTCACCAGGCCTCAGAGAGCGGCTGGGAGACCCGGGAGGGGCCCCGGAGGTGGGCACCTTCTCAAATGAGGGGCACGCCCCTCTGACCCAACCTCCGGTCCCGCGGTGCCTCAGTTGCCCCATCCGTCAGGTGGAGGTGCGTGGCACTGACCTCGGGGGAGGCGGCGAGGGCCAGCCGGTGTCTGCGCAGAGCAGCCTGGCGGGTGACAGCCGCCCACGCGCGCTTGTGGCCGTCGGGGCAGCTTCGGCTGCGCCAAGCCCCGGTTCCTCCTTCACAGCGCCCTGGGGGCGGCCGCTGCTCTGGTCCTGCTGTGGATCCCCCGCACTGCGAGCGGCTGGGGAGAGCCGGCGCTGGGGGGCCCACGTGCCGCTCTGGGGGGGCGCAGCCTGCTGGCTTGTGAGCCGGGGATCTCGGGCTGCCGCTGCGCTTGTCATCACTGGCCTTCCCTGGGGAGGGTGGCAGCAGTTTCCCCGTCTGCAGAACGAAGTTAGGTGTGAAATAAGGCTTGGACATGTCTGCGCAGATTTTTGCAGAGGCTCAGTGAAGGGAACCCTCAGGGACGGGCAGAGCCCCAGGCAAGAGGCCTCAGGGCCGGGCGTGCTCTTCCCGCAGCCTCTGGCCCCAGCGAGGGGCAAGCCCAGTGGAGTGAAGGGCAGGATGGAGGGATAGAGTATGGATTAAAGTGGACTTGCTGATATTCTATCCATGAACTATTGTGATTAGTAATGGAAGAAAATGTGGCATTGGTGTGGAGAAAGTGGCCATGGTGGCTGCTGGGGATAGGGAGTGGGAGGAAGAGATGTGATGTGGGGCATTTTTGGGGCTTGGAGTTGTCCTGGGTGGTGCTGCAGGAAGTTACTGCACATTGTATGTCCTCCCATGGCCCACTGGGTGAACTGTGGGAGAGTGTGGGCTCTGGTGTGGACCAGTGACCATGAGGTGCAGCGATGCTCAGAGATGTATTTACCAAGTGCAATGAACATCTCATTGATGGAGGAGGTTGTTGTTATGGGGGGAGGAGTGGGGGGAGGGGGGTGGGGGGTATAGGGGGACCTCATATTTTTTTAATGTAACATTAAAAAAATAAAGACAAAAAATAAAAATAAAAACATACATACATTTAAAAAAACAGTTAATGTAAAAAAAAAAAAAAAAGAAAGTGGGAGCCAAGGGCTCTGCGGTGCCACCTCACCTGCATGCCTGTCGGTGGGCCCCCTACAGGGCAGGCTCTCTGCCACCTCCCTGTCGGCGGCCCGGGAGGTGCGGGGCCCAGGCTTGGTGGGGGCTCCTGCTTTGGGCTCGTGACAGAACACCTCTGGGGCCCACTCCCCACCCTGGCCGCTCAGGGGCCCCACGGTCAGGGCCCCGGAGGCAGTGGACTTTTTCACTATTCTTCCTTGAGGGTGGCCTCTCCGCGCAGCCTCACGTAACTCTGCAGACCCTGCCCGATTTGTGGACTGGCCCTTGCTGGGGGCTCTGCTCTGGGTGTCCAGTGGGGAGGCTGGCAATGCCACCCCAGGACACCCACATCTCATTAGGGCAGCGGGCCTGAGCCCACCCTGCCAGCAGGCAGGGCACCCAGGTGGGGCAAAGCAATGGAGAGGCACAGGTTCCCTGGTTTCCCTGGGATTGTGGAGCCCCCTTTCGAGGAGTGGGGGACAAATGGCCTGGGCTGTCACTTGTCCCAGCCCCGCAGCAGGGCGGTGCCCAGGTTTCCCTGTTCCCAGCCCTGGCCCTCTCCACTGCGGACACCACCCCAGCGTCCTTTCTGCAGATCTCTGTGCCTTTTCCCATCTTTTCCTTCAAAGTCGAGGGCACTGGAACATACTTACCAGGACTGCTGAGGCCCTGCCCCACCCTCCGACCAACTGCCACCGTCAAGACCCAGAAATCCCGCTGGGAATCGCCGTTCCAGGCTTTCTTCTGAGCTCAGTCAAAAATCAGTTGTGTTTTTCGCTTTCTCTCTTTGTTTTGGTCAGGAATAGAAATATGTCAACACAATTTTTAAAAAAAGAAATCATTGCGTTATCATCATAAGCTTCAGCCGTGTGTGGTAGGAGAGGCTTGTTGTGTTGCTTAAAGCTTGATTACAGAATAAAGCATTTATGAAAGATGGTAAGTTGTTTCTGGAACTAGAGCATCTCATGGGAGAATTGCCTTAGGAGTCAATTCTCTGTTTCGACTGCCTACTGGGGAGGGGATTTCAGTGGGGACAAGAATCCTGGACCAACCCAGGTGTCGTGAGCAGGGGGAGCTCCGGGCAGCTGCAGCCTGGGCCCACCGAGTCCTGGCCTTAGGGGCTCCTGAGGCTGGGAGGGAGGTTTACTGGTCAAGGGCTTGAGGGGACAGTTATTGGGTGAATAGTGTTGAAATAGAAGAACAAGAGGAAAGTGTTGCACACGTCTGAGATACCTTCATAAATCAACCTTTCAACTTTGATTTCCTCCCTTTGATTGAGGTGCACAGATGGCATTTGCTTTGTCAAAGGTATCCAGTTAGCAGATGGAAGCACCTGGATTCAAACTAGATTTGCTCTCAAAATCTGTATGCTCATGAAGAAATGTCAACTGCCTGGTGTGGGAGAGAAGGAAACACATCAAGACAAATATCTTTATCTGGATAATTTGAAAGAGTGAATCAAGTGTGGTGTGGGGTTTGGGACACTGCAGTCATGGTTTTCAGAAGGGCCCAGGGGATAGGAGGAAGGGGCTTCTGGGGCTGCTGTCCAGTGGGAACTGTGAGAAGCTGTATCCTGCCTGCTCTACTGCCTGCTGGCATCCAACACTGGTCTGATCTATGGGAGGAGTTGGGAGTGAAGGCAGGGCTGATGACACGGCAGTATCTTAGATCCCAGCTCCTCAGCCCTGAGCAAGGATGGTGCCCTCAGGAGAGCAGGTGGCTTAGGCTGAATGGGTGGGAGGAATTGATTTCTTGGCCTTTTCACTTCCCATCTTGGAGAATCTGTAAGCCAACCCGAATCACAAATGCGGAGGGAAGGAGTTCACACTGGGTCCACAGGAGCTCCCTGAAGAGGTCTGAAATGACACTTTCCATGACTCAGTGGGTTCCTGGGCTTGTTTTTGCCTTCCCTTGGAAAGCCAGGTGAGGGCAGGTTGCACTTTGAGATTGAGTCTCTCAGACACACCTAGGTCTTGGAAGCTTACAGAAATTTGTGAACAAATTTTATAGACTTGCCTGCCACTGTCCCCAGAGAAATTAGTCTGGAACAAACATTTGCTCTCAAAGATGCCTCTCTCAGCCTAAAGGATGCTTCCAATGTTGCTTGACCAAGAGTCAGTGCCTATAGCAATACTAAACCTACATGAGCCAACCTCTAAGGTCTCTACTCTGTCCTGAATCTTTCTCCTCTGGAGAAGAGACCAGAGTCTCTAGAAACTTTGGTGCATTTCCTTGGAATCTGTTGTCTTGGAAGAAGACTTTCTTCCAAGGCCATGAGAATCATTAAAATCATAGGTGCAAGGGGTGGGGGCTTAACAAACAGTGCCAATATGTGCCAAGAGCCCCCAGAGCAAGGAGTCAGGATGGACTAAAGGCAATGTGGGCTCTAGCCTCTGCCTAGGTTTGGGAAGTTGGATGGCTCTTTCAGGGAATCCAAGTTTTGCTGACTCACTGTTAAAATGAGAAGCCAGAACGGAGAACTTGACAGCTTCCCTGGACAGAGAGTGGAGCTACAGGACAGGAACCCAGATGTAGGGTGGTAGTAACCAAGAAACCGAGCAGACAGATCTGTTTCTAGACCTTTCTTTGTATTTGTCACAGCCTTGAGTCACTGGGGAAGGGGTATGTGAGGGGTCCTGGAATGTTAAGTGATTCTGTAAGCCCATTAACTACAGAGAATCGGGTGAGAAACCTCAGCTGGCGAATGTGGCCACATGCCTCCCATGCTGGCCCCGGGCTGTGGGGCTAGAGAGGACCGGCCCTGCTAGGTGAGGCAGTTTTGCTGCCAGGACCTTGCAGCTGAGGCCAAAGGGAGCCACAGTGCTGAGGCTAGCAGACCACCTGCCAAGCTGGAGATGCTTGATGAGTGATAACAAGACCGAGAGGTTCGGCTTGGCCTGGCACTCAGTCTCCAGGAGAAAACCAAACAAATACAGAGTGGGTTAGGTTTCTCCCAGGTTGCTCTCTTGCTCTCCTGCACAGCCGGGGGGAAAGGGTCCTTGTGAACACGGAGGCAGGAACTAGGAGTCCTTGGCACATGTTCAATGTGAGCAGTGCAGGAAGGGTCTGCAATCAGGACCAGTGAAGAGTAAGCCTCCCCTGGACAGGCGGGACACTGCCGGGATGCACATGGGAGCAATAGTGGAAAGGGCTCCATGGCCCTGAGTGGATCACCCCAGAGGAGCAGCGGCCCTGAGCGGATTAGCCCAGGGAGCAGCTGCCCTGAGCGGATCACCCCAGGGGAGCAGCGGTCCTGAGCGGATCACCCCAGGGGACCTCGGAGTCATAACCTCCTCTCCCTGATCACATTCAAGCAGAGGCTAAGCAACTACTGTGTGGGCTGTTGGGGGTTGGATTATAGGGCCACGTGGGCCCTCGGGGGCTGGAGGTGGGAAAATGCCGGCCAGGAGCAGTAACTGGGAACCTCGATCCCGCCCCCTGAGTGCCACGCCCACGCTGGGGCCAAGCCAGGGCTCTGGTCAGGGTGGGGTCAGTCTGCAAGTGAGATGAGCCCACTGCTTGGAGGCAGAGTGGGAGGGGACGCTCCCGTCCACTGGCCTGAACTTCTGCCTCAACATATCAACGTCAGCTCTTACTGGAGTTCCCATCCTGCAGCTTCCCCTGAGGCATGTGGATTTAAGGCTTCCAGTTCCCTCCTCAGGGTGGGCCAGCGATGCCGTGAAGCTTTTCTGTTAAGGGATCTCCTAAGAGGCCTGTGGTGGTGGCAGTGAGGGGAGGGGGGCAGGGAGGGAGCCAGGAGGCTTGGCGAGCCCTCAGAGCCAGCGCAGTCTGGTGGAGGGCCACTGTGCCCCAGCCCAGACAAGATGGAAAGCCTGGGGGTGGACCCCCAGAAGCCGGGTTTTACCTGCCCACCCCAGACAGAAGGCAGTGGACTCCCCTCCTCGGTACTGGCTGACCTGAGCACAGCAGGCCTGGACCCTGGTGGTCCAGAGACTGGATCCAGGGTGGGGGGTCCTGAGAAGCCCACTGCTATGTGAAAATAGTCCTCAGATGACTCCCAGCAGGGCCCCCGGGAAGGGAATAGCTGCCTGTTGTTCAAGGAAACATGTTGAAATTAATTAAGCCTTTGTCCCCAAGTCAAATATGGTATGCCTCTCTGCACAAAATAAAAAGACATCAGGAGCTGGCCCAGAAGCAGCTCTGCCACATCCCAGGTGCAGAAAGATGGGTAGCTCTCTAAGCCTTGGTTTCCCCATCTGCCAATGAGTGTAAGAAACTGATAGTCAGTGCCACACACCGAGGGCCGGCTTTGCCCAGGGCAAAATGAGAAGGTGAGGCCCTTTGTTCAGAAAGTACTTAGAATTTCAAGACAGGGAAGAGCAGAATATTAAACCAAGCCTGGAGCCCCTTTAAATGTGGGGTGCTGTGTGGCCCAATAGGCTCCATGCTCAGAATGCAGTCCCTGCCCACATACGTTGCCCACACAGGGGTTTCTAAAGCTTGTGAAAATGTGCTGGCCATTTGAAAAGGTGGAACTATGTATATATAGGTATGTATATGCAGGTGTATATGTCCATAAACCTAAGTGTGTGGGTGTGTATATATATAATATCATATCTACCTATAACTATACATAGGTACTTAGGTATATATGCTATGTGTATATATATGTATATATATATACATATATATATGTAACTGTATATAACTCTCTATATAAAACTATATATAACTCTTAAGGGTTCCAGGGTGACCAAGGACTCTAGTGTGAGACACACTAACTTAAGAAACAAAAATTTTATTTAATCAAAATGTCTTCCAGTTGCAAACTGTCCTTCTAAAGGGATAAATGTAAATGACAAATGTAAGGCCACCGAGTGAACAAATGCTCATAGAATATGTGCACCACTGAGAAGACATCTGTGACAGAACAGGGCCCTGAGAGTCTCACTTGCAGGACGAGTCCATCACGCTCTTTGGCCCCATTCATGGCCGGCCTCCTCCCGTGTCTGTGGGCTCTTCTCTGGCCACAGCCCATCCCCGGCAAAGCCCAACTACCGCTGCCATTTCCATGAAGCCACATGTTACCTCCTGTTTCTGGGCCCGCGCACATGCTGTTCCCTCTGCCTGCCATACTTAACCACTTGGAAAACAGTTATTCCCCATCATAATTCAACTGCCACCTCAGCTCCTCCAAGAAGCTTTTCTAATTGCCCTAGGGTTATCATTAATAATAAGATAAACTAATATGAATGTGTAATTTTACTGAGTACTAGCCATGGATTACTCACTATTTTAAATATTTTACCTGTATTAACTCACACATGACAGCTAAATATATTGTATCTTAAACAAAAAGTTTCATTCAAATTAATTCCCATTGTCCCAGTGAGGAATATAAGGCACAGAGGAGCTCAGGCCCCACTCACACACGGCTCGAAGCCCTGCTCTTACCCGCGGCCTGATTCTGCCTTTCTGTGCTGGCAGCCCTTTCCCCTCCGCTCCCGGATGCCTCCGTTCACCTGCCTTCCGTGCACTTTTCCCGTGGTGTGGTGTCTGTTGGCTTCTCAGGACCCCTTACCTGGGAGCAGGTGCTTTCATCTGTTCACTGTGACTTCCTCCGGGGCCAGCAGAATGACCGGTCCTAAAAGTTTCTCAACAAGAACTCGCTGAAATCGAGGCACTGGCATGCAAATACCGAGGAAATGCCGAGGCCAGCGGCAGGCTGTCATCGTCCTTTAGCCCGTCATCGAGCCGATGGCCACGGGCGTGGCCACGGGCGCACCCTGGCTCTGTCTGGACGATGCCAGTTCCTGCAGGGGTTCTCCCCACACAGTCCTCTCACCTGCACAGCAGCGACCCTGCCATTTAATTTAATTCAATTTAATTATTTTATTCTATTTAAGAAGCTTTAGATTACATAAAAGTTACACTGAAAATATAGGGGATTCGCATATACGTCCCCCCTCCCCGCCACAGGCGCACTTTCCCTATTAACAGCATCCCTCATTAGTGCGGTACGTTGGCTACAATTGATGGACACGTAGTGAAGCACTGCTGCTCGCCATGGACTAGAGCTTACACTACAGTTTACACTTTGCCCCACACAATTTTATAGGCCTTGACAAACTGTATAATGCCCTGTACCTGCCATTGCCACCATGTAGGACAATTCCAATGACCCCCAAATGCCCCGTGTTACCCCTCCTCTTCCTCTCCCTCCCCTCAGAGGCCTGGGGGCCACGGCCTTCACGTGGGAGGTACAAGCGCTTCCACTGCTGGAATAGCAGCCCATCTCCCTTAGTGCACAGGAGCCTCCCCCCTTCTGTTTGCCCCTTCCACAGTCTTGCTTTAAATCGCACCTTGCTTGGGCTTGGCCCGTGAGCAGAGCAGGACGCTCTGGGCCCTGGGCAAGCAGCTTGCTGGGGGAGCTGGGTGGGGACATGCTGCCTCCAAGGGCCAGGAAGGAGACGCTGGGCCGGTGGCGTGCTCCCCTCTGCCCTCAGCGGGGTGTGAGCTCAAGCTTGCCCTCCTGGCCGTGCTCGCACCCTCCTCCTCAGCTCTTCCTGGGCTCCCTGTCTCTGTCAACTCCTCAGGAGTATTTTTTAAATGCTGATGTCTAGGCAAGTTAGATCAGACTCAGAGTCGGGGCCGCAACATTGATTCCCAGAGGAGGCATTTATGGAAGCTTCTGGGGAGGCCAGTGTGCAGTCGAGGCAAAGGACTGGAGCTCCCGGAGCCGCCTTGGCACTGATGCACCTGCCCTGTGCGGGATTATGTATGCTGCTGCTAAATGCACCAAAGACGTGTTCAAGAAATGGTAAGTGCATGATTGTGTTTAGGATTATACTTATCTGGTTTCCCTTTAAATTCTCTAATCTTTGAGCAGCTTTAATGAGTGGGAAGCGATTGTTGACTATGTGTACTTTGTAAACATCCACTCTTTTTACTGTGTGACTGCATGAGTACAGCAATTAGTATTTCTTTTGAAAGGTAAATAAACATTCCCCCAAATATTTGGTTCGCACTGGTGCTGGAAAGCATTTAACCTTGCCTGAAGAGAGGGCTGGCCTTTGCCTTGGCTTCTGGGAGGGGCCTCTAAGCCTTGGAGTGTCTGGTCTGTATTCAGGGTGGGGATGGCCACGCCTGATAGTCTAACAGTGTGATTTAGGGCCAGGCTCTGTGTCTCCCCACATCAGGCCAGCCTCCGGAGGGCAGGGAGACAGCAGTCAGCAAGGCGGGCAGTCAGCCCTGCTTACGTGAGGAGCCCCCGGAAAACCTGGACACCAGGGCTGCGCAGGTTACCGCGGTCGGCAGTGCCCCCTGCATATTGCCACGTGTAGACACGGAAAGGAAGGCTGTCCACATGCCACGTGGAGGGGCCCCACGTGTCTCTTCCCTTGACTGATTTTAATCAGTTTCCTTTCTCTGTCATTGACCATGACCATGAGGAGAACAGCTTGCAGTGAGCTCTGTGTTCTTCTAGCAAATCACAGAGAGCAGGGGTGGTTTGGGAACCCCCCGAACTTGCAATTCCAGAAATGTGGTGAACTCGTGGATGATGCACCCCCTAACTTCACCACGCTCCTTATGCCCCATTTAACACATTCCATTTCCCTAGGCATCAATTATGGAAAATGTAAATACGATTGTAATTTAATTAAAATGAGAAGTCTCATTGCCTGCCCTGCCCCTTCCTATTCCCTCAGGTCCCTTTATTTTTAAAGGTAGATTTTGTCCAACACACCTGGGGCTGTCCAGGTTCTTGATGGGCCCTGTTCTGACAGGTTTTGATTTTTTGTCACCCTAGTCTTCCCTCTTTGGAGATGCTTGTTCTTGGTATTGTCTCCCCATCTAATCTGGTCCCCAAACTGGTCCTCTTCTCTAACCTCCAAGGCCAGAGAGGTGACACAGGCTCCTGCCACCTGCTCCCCCTCCAGGACATTCTCACCCCACACGGGAACATTCTACATCTCAGCATGCTGTTCTCATCACTGTCCCGTGTGCTCCTTGACCCAGGGCTGCGCATTTTGATCACTTTTTAAAGGATACTTTAGAAAAAAGAAACAGGAAAAATAAATCTTAAATGTACAATTTGATGAGTTGCAGCAAAAGTATACGCTATGTCACCACCAACCCTCTTGAGATAGAGAGCATTTCCACTGCCTGTGAAAACCTCTGGCCCATCCCCAATCCCAACTGGCACCCGCTGAGCGGATTTCTATCACCATAAATTAGTTTTGTCTGTTCTCCCATTTCATCCGAATGAGTAATGCATGAAATGCTTTTGGTATCTGACTTCTTTTGCACATTGGCGTTTTTGAGATTCATCCACACTGTTGCACGCTTGTCCTTTTATATTGCTTAGTAGTGTTCTGACATATGAATATGCAAGCTTTTGTTTATCCATTCTCCTGTTGATAGATATTTGGGTAGTTTCCAGTTTGGAGCTGTTTTAATAACATCGTTATGAACAACCTCGAGTGTGATTTTTTCATGGACATATGTTTTTATTTCTCGTGGGTAAATACCTACGTGCACTTTGTGAGTCATAGAAGATAGTATGAGCCAGGAATTTGTGAGTGCCTTGGGTTCTCCACATCTTCAATAGCATTTGAGTTTTGAGTCTTTTTAGTTTTAGCCATCTACTGGTAGTCAGTCATATGCCAGAGCGTGGCGCAGATCGACTCACTGAAGTCGAATGTTAATATCTTTTCCTAACTCCGTGTTTTCTGACATGCCATTGGTACACCGAAATCGGTAGGAAGAGTTTCACCACCAATATCAGCAAATGCTATGTTTCAGAAGTCCCCACCCATGCAGAGCCTGCTGTTACACATGTACCAGCACACCACTGCATCTTTGTGATGCCTATCCTAATGCTTAAGTACTTACTGGTCATTTGCATGTTTTCATTGGTGAGGAAGAATTTTCAAGTATTTTGTGCATTAGTAATTCCACTGTTTGCCTTTTTTTCTTTTTACTTTCTGAATCTTTTTTTTTCATTTATTATCTTTTTTTTTTTAGAGATACACAGATCACACAAAATGTTACATTAAAAAATGTAAGAGGTTCCAATATGCCCCCCCACTCCCCCCCCGCCACTTTTCCCACATCAACAACTTCTTTCATTAGTGTGGTACATTCATTGCATTTGATGAGTACATTTTGGAGCACTGCTACACAGCATGGATTATAGTTTACGTTGCACTTTACACTCTTCCAGTTCATTCAGTGGGTTATGGCAGGATATATAATGTCCTGCATCCATCCCTGTGATATCATTCAGGACAACTCCAAGTCCCCAAAATATCCCCATATCACACCTCTTTTTCCCTCTCCCTGCCTTCAGCAACTCCCATTGCCACTGCCTCCATACCAACAATACAATTTCTTCCATTGCTAGAGTCACAATAATTCTATAGTAGAATACCCGCATATCCACTCTAACCCATGTCTTATTCCTCCATCCTGAGGATGCTGAGGACCCTGGGATGGTGATGTGCACACCACTTCTATCCATTCCACTTGGCCAGTGGATAGAATTCTCCTGCGTGAGTTGTAGACTCTCTTGAGGATGGTGGATAACCATCCTCACCTCCTAATTAGCTGACTTGGGTAAGTCCAATGAACTGGAGAGTAGGTGTTGCAACTCGGCTGAGGCTCAGAGCCCAGCTGGCACACAGTCCAGAGATTCAAGTCTCCTGATTATAAACCAACCCCAGTACCAACCACAGGTCCAGTAAAAGTAACAGAAGAGACATGTGTAGACAAGTCACATCTGAGTCCAACTCCATCACATTCAGGAGCACAAATTCCAAAGTAGGGCCCACTGACAAGGCAGGGAACTCCAGAGCCATCTGCCATGACCATAGGACTTGTGTGTCTCCATAGCCTTCAGGAGCACCAGTACCTGGGGTCGCATCTACTTTGGCTGTCTCTGGGATCCTACTGAGACAGGTGTAAGCACGACCTGTCTGATGACCTCCCAACTCATTTTGAAGTCTCTTAGTCACATAAGCTCATTTGTCTTTACCATTTTCCCCTTTTATTCAAGGTCTTTTTCTAGTTGCATCACCAGTCGTGTTCCCTCCTCTCATACAGTCTTAAAGAGATCATGTAAAATTGATGTTAATTCTTTTTGAAGTGTTTGGTAAAATTCTTTAGTGGCACCACTTGGACACTGGGCTTTCTTTCAGGGAAGCTTTTTAATTATAAATACATTTCTTAAGTCACCAACAATGATTTTTGTGCAAATACATTAATTATTTTATACTAAAAATTAGAGAGCATATGAATTTGTTATTTGACATCAAGGAACTGTGACTTGTCCTACAATTTCTATGGGGTGCTCACTTTGTTGTCAGCTGAAACTTCTACTAATATTCTGGGTTTGTTTAATAAAGTTTTGGTTGGAATATTAAAATAAATAAATAAATAAATAAATTTCTTTAATGGTTATAGAACTATTCAGATTATTTCATTTTTTTTGAGGTCTAATAGTTTGTGTTTTTTGATTAATTTGTTCATTTCTTCTAATTCCTAGAATGTATTTATATAAACTTGTTCATAGTAGTTCATTAATATCCTTTTAATGTCCGCAGGGTCTGTAGTTATATCCCCTGTTTCACTTATGATATTGCTAACCTCTTTTATTGATTTTTTCCAAAGAAACAGATTTTTTTGTTTCACTGATTGTCTCTATTTTTCTCCTTTTACAATTTCATTGATTTCCGCTCTTATCATTAATATAGCTTTCCTTCTGCTTACTTTGTTTTTCTCATTTTTAGATTCTTAAGATAGGAACTCATTATTATTCTCTCTCAGGATCCCTTTAGCTACAACCTACACAAGGTAATAGGTTATATTTTCATTTTGATTTAGGTATATGTATTTTTTGACAGTCCATTAATCTTTTTATTTTATTTTACTGTGATCTCTTTATTTATTAATTTATTTTTGGATGTTACATTCAAAAAAATATACGAGGTTCCTTTCAGACTTCTCTGAGCCATGGATTATTTAGAATAGTGTTGTTTAATTTTCTACTGTTTAGAGATTTTCCTGTTTTCTTCATGTTATTGATTTCCAGTTGATTCTATTATGGTTTGAAAATATGCTCTGCATGATTCTAATTCTTTCAAACTTATTGAGAGTTTTCAGTGACCAGTTCATGGTTTATCTTGGTAAGTGTTCCATGAGCACTTTAAAAATAAGCCTATTCTGCTGCTGTTGGATGGAGTGTTTTATGTGTGACCATTTGATCCACCTGGATGATTGTGTTTTTCCTGTCTTCTAAAAGAGAGGTGTTGAAGTCACCCATCGTAATTGTGGATTTGCTGAATTCTCTTTTCAACTCTATCAGTTTTCGCTTCATATATCCCAAGGCTATGTTGTTTGATACACAGACATTTAATGTCATTATATCCTCCTGGAGGATTGATCTTTTTATCATTATATAATGTTCCCCTTTGTCTCTAGTCATTTTATTTGCTCTGAAATCTACTTTACCTGATATTAATATGTCACGCCTGCCTCTTAATGGGTGTATTTAGACCATTTTAAATGTAAAGTAATTATTGATATGGTAGAGCTTTTTTTTTCTCTGTTTCTCCTGTCTTGCCCTACTTTAAGTTTCTTGAACTTTTTATGAGTCAATCCTGGTTTACTTAGTGTTTGGGAGTGTATCTCTGTACGATGTTCTGAGTGATTGCTCTGGGTATTACACTGTATTTAGGTGTCTTATCCCAATCTACGAATATTGACATTTTACAACTTTGAGTGAAGTGTTGAAAGTTCCATTATGTCCTTTTACCTTTCCAGCCTCTGAATATTATTGTTTGGGCATCAGACAGTTTTATATAGCTTTTGTTTCCGTCATCAAATATGATTTATAAAATCATGAGGAGAACAATAGTCTAATGTATGTGCCCCTATTTCTGCCCTTTTCATTTTTCTTCATTTCTGTGCTTCAAGACAGCTACTTTTATTATTTACTTTCTGAGTAAAGAACTTCCTTCAGCTGTTTTTTATTTAAATATGGGACTGCTGAGGTTCCACTTCTAAGTTTTTTGTTTGTTATTTTGTTTAATGTCTTTTCCTTTTCATTCCTGAAGGTTGGTTTTGTTAGATATAGAATTCACAGTTGACAATTCTTTTCTTGCAACACCAGAAAATGCCGTAACACTTCCTTCTCACCTCCATGGTTCCAGGTAAGACTTTCACTGTTATTTGAATTGGCACCCCCTATAGGCAATGTGTTGCTTCATTCTGACTCTTTTCACGATTTGTTTCTTTTCTTTGGTTTGCAGAAGTTATATTATGGTGTATCTTGGCATACATTTCTTTGGATTTACCCCATTGTGAGTCTTCTCAGCTTCTTGAATCTGTAGGTTTATGTCTTTTGATAAATTTGGAAAGTTTTCAATCATTATTTTTTGAATACTCTTCCAGTCCATCTTTCTTTCTTCACTCTTCTGGGACTTTGATGAAATGAGTGTTGAATCCTTTATAGTCTCTGAGGCTCTATTCATTCTTTTTTTTTTCAGTCTATTTTCTCTGTTGTATAGGTTTTTGTAAATTCTATCCATCTGTCTTCACTACCACTGATTCTATCCTCTGTCATCTCTACTCTATCACAGACCACATTCAGAAAGATTTTTTTAAAATTTTTATTTTTTCAGTTCTAAAATGTCCATTTTGTTCTTTTCATAACTTCTATTTCTCTGCTAAAATTTTCTATTATTTCAATTGTTAAAAGAGAATTTGTAATTGACTATTGAAAGGTTTTTTTTTATGGCTGCCTTAAAAATCTTTGTCAAGTAATTCCAACATCTGATCCATCTCACTTTTGGCATCAGTAGATTGTCTTTCCTCATTTAAGTTGTGATTTTCCATATCTGTGGTATGATGGGTAAATTGTTACTGGCTCCTGGAAATGTATGGCTATTCTAACACTCTAGATTCTATTTAATTTTTTGTATTTTTTTTTAATTTTTAAGAACTTTATATTATATAAATGTTATGTAAAAAAACATAGGAAATTCCCATATTCCTCACCCTTTCCCCCTCTCACAGTTTCCCTCATTAACGACATCCTTCATTAGCTGGTAGGTTTGTTACAATTGATGAACATATTGAAACATTGTACTAATCAAGGTTTGTCATTTACATTGTAGTTTACACTTTGCCCTGCACAATTTTATGGATTTTGACAAAATGTATAATGGCCTGTATCTGTCATTGCAATGTCATGCAGGACAATTCTAATGTTCCAGAAATACCCCATGTTACACCTGTTCTTCCCTTCCTCCCCCCAAAACCTCTGGTGACCCCTGCCTTTATATCAATGTTACAAGGTCTTCCATTGCTAGAATAATAATAAGTCTACATTAGTACATAGTTACTTTCCCCCCTTATGTGTATTCATTCCTCAGTCTTGAGGATTTGGGGATGGTGATGCCCACCCTGTCTCTGATTGAGAGTGGGCTTCGATCCCATGGGGCAGATGGGTGGAGCTGTCTTGCTTGCAGTGGTGGATATTCTCCACTTCCTGGGACATGCATTGTCCATTATCATCCTTCCTATTAGTTGTCCTGGGTGAGTCCTATGAACTGGAAAGTAGGTGTTGGGCACAATTCTGCTAAGATTCAGGACTCAGTCAGTGTATGAACAGACCAAAGATTCTCTCAGACATATATTTAACAAGTATGGTGCTTATTATAGGTTCAAATAAAAGAGGCTATGCCTGACATAGCATGCAGTGCCCCTGTTCAGGTTTAGCCCACAGGTCTGGTTTACTTTTGTGTGCTGCGATTCAAATGACAATATAATTCCCAGGGCCTTTGTGGTTATTTTGGTCTCTTTGGTTCATCTCCTTTCTCTGGGGCTTCTACTGGCCCCTTCAGAAGCTACCTGATGAGGTAGAAGCACTTTTTCTCAGACCAGACCACCTGGTACTACTGAATGGGGGAAGAGAGTCTACAGATTCAGGACTATGAGTCTACCACACCAGGGTCCTCTCATTTGGGTGGGCTCCCCCTTGCCTGTGGAGAATGGAGAGTGCTTCCAGCTCAGACATTTATTGTGATGAGATGCCCCCACCCTTTCTGGTGCTTCTCTGCTGCTGTGTCTCCCCTTGAGGAAGAGAATCTTGGGCTTGCAGGGACAAAGGGGCTTTCTGAGCTGGCAGCACACTGAGGTGAGACACCTTCCTTGGCCATACCTCTTCTTTTGGGATCTCCTGATGAGGGAAGGAAGAAGGCTTCCCTTACCACTTGTCATCACCAGGGCTCCTGACTATTCTCCCTTGCTGGAGCAGCTGGAACCTGCCTGATGGAAGGAAGACTTGGGAATGGGTCTACCTGGGTGGTCTGTTGCTAGGTTGGATTTGGGAAACACTGAGCCCGGATCTGTCTCTTTGGAGTGGGGTGGGGATTCTAAGGCACCCTGCCTCTATGCTGTTCTGGAACCATTTTTTGCCTTCCTCTTACCAACTTTCAGAGTTCTCTTGGGATTTCCTCTTCTATTATTTCCAGAGTATATAGTTGTACTTAATGGGGAAAAGCAGGGAAAAATGAGTCTTTTCCATTTTGTCCAGATGTTTTATTTCTAAATGAATATTTTGATCATAAGAAAACTTGCATAGAATAAAGGTTTTGGAGAATCTGTAAACAGATACCAAGTCCAGAAGACACCTTGAGTCACAGAAGCAAAGGAAAAGCCAGCATCTACGTAGAGATTTATGACATCTTGACTGAGGTGATTGGAGGAAAGCAGAGAGAAGATGCTTATCATGGTTGTAAGAAAGATGGAAACATCTGTGAAGAGGGGGCAGCATTTTTATTGTGAACATCATGATAATAAAGGAGAAAGATATTTTTATGATATTTGAAATGATGATGACTGTCAATAGGAACAACCATTGGGCACAGAAACTTAGACTTTGAGATAAACCTTTCCTCAAATTCACCTCTGCTATTTATGATGATTTCCACATATTCCATATTCCATTAAAAACAGGAATTTGAGTGGACTTTTGGCCTTGATATATAATCTGCACACTTCATGGCTGTTGTGTATTTGTCTCTCTAAATTATTCTCTTTCTAAAACCTTATTATGACTCATATTTACAACTGGGGAGGGGACATGATTGGCAAAACAATGTTTTTCCTGAATAACAGATATTCCCAGGAGCACTGGGCAGGGACATGCTTGCGAAGTTCATGTTTTTATAACCAGGAAGTAGGATCTTTGTGGACAGGAACGACTAAAGGATGGCTTTGAAACTAACATTCGAGTTTCATTTTCTGAACACCCTCAAGTCAGCTCATTTTGTAACGTGTGGTTTGCAATTTTCTCTTGCACTTTTGGATGGAAAACTTACTCACTAAAATCTAAAACTTTGGTCTCGCATACGTGTAGGTTTGACCTAGTTGTGATCCTCCTAGCACATATGTAATGTAAGGAAATTTGATGACAATTACTGGTGGCAGAAAAAGGTTGTTGAAGTAATATACAAGTGAATTAAAGTTTATATGGATTAGTCATTAATTCACATAAGAAAATTTCAAAAGTAATTAGAATCCAAAGCAAACACAGTGTCTGATTTTCTGACAAATGTTAAAATTGTTTTTCATGCTTGCTGCATCATTTTTCATGGGGTAAAATATAACTTCATGGTTTTAAGAATAAAATCTTAGTTAAGAAAGGAGTTGGGCATAGGCTCTGCCCATATTGGTTATGAGGGTTTCGATGAGAAAACACAGACCATCTGTCCAGGAGACAAATAAGCATTTTAAAGGTATGGTGGTTGCTTAGCAAAACCACTCATGAATATTGGGTGTTGCCAAATGAGAGTGTGAATAAAATAGTCCAAGAAGGTTCATGAAACTCAAAAATCAATAGTGTAGTCATTAGGGCTGTTCAAAATTATTCTGGTTCCCTCCCCCTGAGTACATGCTAAAGCTGTGCTTTCTTACCCGTTTGAATTTATGTGTAGGTATGTGACTTGCTTGGCCAATGAAACATACAGAAGCTCCTAAAGCCAGCATAGAGTGCTCTGTTCCTTTCCCCTGCCTCAGTAATTATGAAAACACATTTTGAGAAGCAGATTTTGTAAACATGCATCTCATGAGCAGAGAATTTGGCATGCAGTGTGAATGAGAAACAATCCCGTATTGTGTTGAATCCCTGAGATTTGGGGATATTTTGTTACTGAAATGTAACAAATATGTAACAGGATAGCCTCCCCTATCCTGACTGACACAAGTTTTAAGTTTCATTCAACAATCTAAGATCAAGAAAACTGCTACCCTACACCTTACTGACTACCAGGGAACAAAATGCAAAGAACTAAGAAATCATTAATTAATTTTGTCCCTCCTTCAATCATTTCTTTATTGCTTCAAGAACCATTAAAATATTTCATCATGCTACAAATATAATGTAGAACTTGTAATGGGTCTGATACCATAATTGATGGACTCATGTGGAAAATTACCCATGGCATTTGTCTGCTTCCTCTACTGAGAGGAAGACTATGATCTCCTGGCCACAGGGAGAGAAGAGGACACAGGATGAGGGTTGAACCTCAAGTGATAGCACCCACACCTGAGGCCCAGCTTGCTCCATTTTTCTCTACTCACTCCCCAGGGCCACTTGATCATTAGATCTATCATTGTTGATATCCTTCTAATGATCATGCAAGTTTAGAACCCTTAGAAGAATTCCTTGTATTGTACAAACATTCTATAAATGTTAGCAATCAGTATTATCATTATTACTGGTCCCATTTTGGGATGAGGAAACTAGAATTCAGAGCAATTCGTTAATTGATTGATTGATTAGGTGATTGGTCCAAAGTTGTCAGAAGCTTGTAAGTGACTGTGTTAGGATTTGAAGTCAGGTTTTCCCAAAGTCCATGCTCATTACATACTACCAGCTATTCTCAATAAGCTCATGACTGAGCTGGAGAATGATCTCTCCCAGCAAAAAAAAAAAGTTTCCGAGGAGCCAAAACTAAAGGCAAGTGGAAATGGCTGGAAGGAAAATGATTGAGCCTTTAAACCAGAATGCAGAAACTATCGGTCAGGATTTCTGCTTCTGGCCCTAATGAGTAACTGGACCCAGAACTTACCTCCTGCAGACAATAGCCATAAAAATGGACACACTATCTGAGGAAACCTTTTATTACATATTGAACCAAAGAAAGCACAGGCCTGTGATTTTTGAGAGAAAGGAAAGACTTAAGGTGAAACCCCACATTCACCATGATTTTCTGTGTGAAACAACTTCCAGCTGCCATGCGGGGAGGTGGAGGTGGAGCCCAAGGAGAGGAAGACAGCCTCTGAGCAGAGATCAGAGCTCCAGGAGGCTTAGGCTGCTGAAATGGCAGAGTCCTGGAGAGGAAGGTGTTTTCCAGTAAGCCCCAGAAAGCTTCACAGGGACTTACCACAGGCCTTTTGTGAGCACTCGCTGTGAGTCAGCAGGGTCAGCCTCCCTAAGGCCTGTGAGAGAGCTGAGTGGAGAAGCCAAAGGCTGTGAGGTGCAGGGAGCCTTGGGCGTGCCAGCTGAGCCGAGGGCAGATGTACCTCAATTACCTCAGGCATCCGCGTGAGGCCTCCAAAGAGCCTCACCAGCAGTAAGCACCAGGCCTCTGAGGGAAAGCTTGGACCTAGAACTAAGTTGGAAATGGAGTTTGAAGCCAAAGCAAACAAACTCATTTAAACCCTTCCTGAGAGGAGCTAAAACCAAGCTTGACAGAACAAAAAGGTTCTATACACACATATGGCAAGTTAAAGCAAAAATGATAATATATTCTTCCCTCCCCCAATGTAAAATTTATGGCAACAATAGCACAAAGAATGAAATTTCAAAGTTTATGGTTTTTATATTTTACATGAAGTTATCACATCAATTCTAGGTATACCATGAAAAATTAAGAAAGCATATCATTATCCTTAGGAAAACCCTTAAAAATAATACAAGTATTTTTAATTAAAGAGCAAATAGAGGAATTAAATATGGAATACCACAGAACATTTACAAGACCCAAAGGAGGAACATAGGAGAAAGAGAAATAGATGGGATAATTAGCAAAGAAGACGATAGACTTAAACCCAGTTTGTTAATAATTATACTAAATCTAAGTAGACTAAAACCCCCAGTTAAGGGGCAAAATTTGTCAGAATAAAAAAATAAATAAAACATCTAACTATATGCAGACTACAAGAGATGCATTTGAAATACAAATAGACAGGTGAAGTTTAAAGTAAAAGGATGGAGAAAGATGCATTATGCAAACAGAAAATATGAGAAAACATGTTTGGGCATATTATAACCAGAAAAGGGAAATTTCAAGACAAGACTGAAAGAAGTAAGTAGAGAAATAGAAAAATCCACAATTATAGTCAGAGATTTTAACACTCTTTTTTAGTAATTAATAAACTAGACAAAAAATTAGCAAGACATAAAAGGATAGAATAGAATTATTAACCAATTTGTTTTAATTGATATTTATAGAATACTGTTCCAAGCAACTGTCAAATACATATTGTTTTCAAGTGCAGTTGGAATATTCACAAGACAGATCATATGCCAGGACATAAAATGTCTCAAAAATTAATAAACAATTGAAAAATAGCAAAGTTCATTCTCAAAGTATATTAAAATTATAAATAATAAAAAGAAAAAGAAAAGTACCAAATATTTGGAAATTAAGTGGTATACATCAAAATAGTCTATCACTAGGGAAGAAAGGAAATTTAGAATTTGGAAAATATTTTAAACTGGTAGTTGAAAATACAGCACATCAAGGTTTGTGGGATGCAACTAAGGCAGTACTTAGGGAGAAACTTATAGCTTTAAATGTTTATATTAGAAAGAAGGATGATTTAAACATCAACCACCTAAATTGCCACCCAAGAAGCTAGAAAGAGAAGAGAAAAATAAGAAGAAGGAAGCCTTGAATAGACACGTCACAAAAGTGCAAATGGTAAAGGCATTCTGGGTTGTATTTTGAAGTTTCTTGTAAGAGTAGCCAACACTGACCCGTCAATTGGACTCCCAGATATTTACCCAAGAAGAATGGAAACATACGCTTATTGAAAGACTTGCACTAGAATGTTCTTAGCAGCTTTATCGAAAACAAACAAACAAACAAACAAAAAACACTAAACTGGAAACAACCTGAAAATTTATCAACAGGAGGATGGAGAAATAAATTGTCATACGTTCATGCAATGAACCCTATGAATGAAAATGAATGAACTATTGATCCACACAACAATGTGAAAGAATCCTGCAAACATACTGCTTAACAGATGAAGCCAGGCACAAAATGGAACAAACTCTATGATCTCATCTGCAGTTCAAGGACAAAGCTAACCCACGATGACTGCACAATATTTACTATTGCATAACAAGTGACAAATTATGCCAACACTTAATTTAAAACAACAAACATGTCTCTGGGCATCGGGAAGCCAGGTTTAGCTGAATGCCTTAGCTGGAGACACCCACAGGTCTCCTAAGGCTTGGGCCAGGACCACCTCCATCTCTGAGTGTGGTTCCACGCTGGTGCTCATGGCCATTGGCGGGCCTCATGTCCTAGGGGCTGGTGGTCACATATGCCCTATGGTCACATATGTTGCCATATGATGCTCTTCCTTTTGGCCATTCACATGACAGCGCGCATCCCCCAGAGGGGGCATGAAAGAGAAAGAGAGCAAGCAAGGGCAAGCAGGAGGGAGGGCATGGTGGCTTCGTAGCCTAACCTCAGGAGTGGCAGCCCTTCCCTTTTGCTCTTCATTGGAAGGAAGTCTCTTTGGGCCGTCCCTACCCCAGTTTGGAGGATTACACAAGGACATGAATATCGAGGCAAGATCAGAAGAGGCCATCTTAGATGCTGCCCACCACAGTGCCAGATCTCAACAGCAGTTCCTAATGGGTAAAGGGAATCCACTTGAAGGGGCACTAATAAGCTTTCACTAGTTACACAGCTGTACACTTTTGTCAAGGCTCCTTAATTTGTGCACCTAAGATCTGCACATTTTGCCCTATGTCTTCCTCCATTTATTTATTTTTTTAAAGGAGCAACTTCAAAATATTTTGGAAAGATTGATTTGTCATGTTAGATATCATGAGGATGAATGCACACCTTAAATGGCAGACCAAATATGTAACCACAGGAAAACACATTCATTTATCATGCTACACTTGAAGTCTATAAACCTCGTAAAGTCAAAGGAGCCCAAATGCTGCATTTTTACAAGGCTCTATTTACTCTCCTCTGGGAAGGGTGTTCAAAGATTGTAGCCAAACCTCTAAGCCTCAGTTGGGGATCTGAGGATGACAGACTACAGACTCTTCTTTCAAAATCCCTGTCATTTTCCCAAAGAGGGGAGACAGATGGCCCCGTGGAAGATCCTGGAGCCCTCGAGAATGGTGAGATATGGACCTGAGATGAGCATTGGGATAGGGGACAACTGACCATGACCAATGCCCCGCCTTAGGATACAATGCTCCTAACAGGGGTCAGCAAGGAATTTTGGACAACAAACATCCCTTACAAAAGAGTGTTTTGACAAATCAAGGATACATGAATCAGAAACAGGTGGCTTGCATTTCTCTTAAAACAGACCAGGATTTACGACTTAAGAGAAGACTTGCTTGGCCAAGTTCCTTTGAAGTTTTCCAGACCTAAAATATTTAGAAAAGCAGTTTCAAATCCCAGAGTGCATGCAGATTGTCATCTTTTGGAATTGGATCCAGGAAAAATGAATCACTTTACTCCTTATCCATTTGTCGTTCTTGGGTGACCACGGGTGAAGTATTCCCCTTAATCACTTTAGCCCATGTGCCAGCCGCCATGCTAGGTGTGGGGAAACCCAGCCTGCAGCTCCCCCACTGCAGACGACAGGCTTAGCCAAAGGAGGGGCTCGAATCCCACAGATCTGGCTGGCTGCACATATCGTCCATTTCCATGGTAGTCTTTAGATCTTTCCTTCAGGGAGGGGATTTTAGCAGGAGAGACTTCAAGCCCTGGATTCCAGTAAAGCAGTGACTCAGGGGATGTGTGGAATCAACATCAAATATTTCCAGGGTTACTGAACCCATTAGGTCATGTACCAGAGAGGAAATGTGCAAAAGCTTACAAATGCATGCTTGCTAAGTTTTCTTCACTGGGCTCCAGCCTCTCTCTCTGAAGCAATGGGGAGGGCTGCCTGACAGTGATGCAAACTCAAAGTGAAGTGTGGTTTTGGGAAATCACATCCAATAACAGTGAAACATAATAATCCTAGGGCTGTTTGAAATAACAGTGAAACATAATAATCCTAGGACTGTTTGAAATGCAGAGTTTTGACTGGAGGAGAGTGGCCAAGCTTGATCTCTGGAGTGGTGGAAGGAGCTGCAAGAACCACTGACAAGTTTCCCTCTACACACACAGCTTCTTGCAGGACTCAACAATTCTAGTGCTTGTAGACATGGGGCGTTTTGTAGGCGGTAAAGCCCAAACTCGTCTATTCTTACCAACCCCACAAACATCCACTCATACGTGAAAAAATGTGAGGAATCCATTTTCAGTTGAGAAATCCTTTCCATAGCATTCTTTAACAGCTCTGGGTTGCAAAACATGTAGCTCTAAAATGCACGGCCTCTGTGCCCTTCCCCAATGAATTTCCATAAGCAAGTTGCTTATCCTCTCTAAGTATCTGTGAAAAGTACCTGCTGGTGGTGGAAGAAGATAGATATTTCAAGATGGGCTGCCATCAGTACCACCTTACTGCCTAACTCCAGGGGGTGCTACTCACATTATATTCCATGCAAATAGTACCACCTGGAATTGTGCCACTTGATGCTACTGACTGCCATTCACAGGCTGGGGACTAGGACTACAAGTTCCCATCGGGCGAGACCCTATAAGATTTTTTTTTTTTCTTTGAGCTGTAGACCTAGGAAACCTGGCTGAGGAATCTGGTAAACTGCCATACAGTAAGAAGAGAATTTCAGAAACAGTACTTTAAATAACAATAACAAAAATAAAACCCTGAGCAAGATCAGTTCAAAAGCATGCAACAAACAAGAAAGCTTAACACTATATATGGTAGTCAACAAATCTAATAAATGGGAAAATTAGCCCATAGAGGAAATGGAAACAATAAAGTAATCTGAAAAGAACTCTAAAATTGGTCAGCTTAAAATTCTTAGAGTCAAAGGAAGGAATTGCATCCATATAATAAAAACAAAACATTTTGAAACAAATACCAGGGATTGCGGCAAGATGGTGGCTGAGTGAACTTGCCTGGTAATGTCTCTGCAGGGGGTGGCTGGGCAGCGTTGAAGGCTCTTTGGGACCGCGCTGTTTCAGGGATTTTTGCTGGTTGGAAGGTGTCTGGACGTCGATTTGGTGGGAAGGTAACAGAGAGGATACGTCTATAATATATAAACGGAGGTCCCAGCTGGGGCGGGAAAGTTCCCTCCTTGGGTGGGCGGAGCCGCGGTATCGGGCACTGCTGCAGCTTGGGGAGCCGCTGCAGCCAGGGTTTTTTTTTCTTTTTTTTGGAGGCTCTGCGGTGCTGAGGAATTTGCGGGTACTGGGCGGACTGGTGAGGGGTTGATGGACCAGGACTCCTTTGCAGATCGATTTGGGGAGACAGACAGTGTTTTGTTGTGAAGCAGGGGACGTTTTGGTTGCGGACAGCGGTGGTAGCGCCTCTGCCTGGAGCCCCATTCCCACAGGTCCGGCTGCCGATCTGCAACGGAATTGGATTTTTAGCAATAAGCGGACACAATTGGGAGATTGTTGCAGGGTGCAGTGAGGGAGGGGGACACGTCTGGAAGCCGATTGGGGAATATTTTGCGAAGTTTGGGACTTCCGGTCTTGGAGTCTGTTTTCGGTGTTTCCAGCTGAAGCCCAGCCCACCCGGCGGGGCTTGGGATCTGGGTCATTGAACTGGCTGCGGTGTAGAGGCGCCCTCTAGTGGCCGTTGCGTGGGAGCACAGGTAGGGAGCTGTCCAAAGGCTGAAACCCTGAGGAGTAGGTGAATAGCAGGGTTCAGACATTATATATAGAGTTTGCGGATCTGGCTTCCCCCATGGGGCTGGCACCCAGCTACGGGGATCCCTGAGGGCTGTGTTGCACTGTGGGGCTCCTAAGCTTCCTGTTGACCAGATTTGAGGTTGCCAGGTCTGGGTCCCCTGGAGTCTGGTGGTCCACACCCCAGACTCACACCTCTTGAGTCTTCAGTGTCTCAGACTTGCCACCCCTGAATCCATCATGCCCTGGGGTCTACCTCGGGTCCTTGAGTGCCCTGGACCTTAACGTTTGCATTTTATTTTTATTGGTTCATATTGTTTTGTTATTATTTTCATTTTATCTTATTTTTTACTCTTTTTGATGCCCTGATTGCTAATATTGCATTATCCCCTAGTCTTTTCTCCTAGCGTGTCCCCCAAAGTCCTTTTTTTATACAGTTATTTAGGGTTTTTTTTGTTGTTGTTTTAGATAGTGTTGCAATTGTGGCTCGTGTATACCTGTATTTCTCTTCCCCCTACCTGTTCCCCACCGTTTGCCCACCCTCTTTTTCTTTCTTCCTTTCTTCTCGTTTTTCTTTTTTTCTTTATTATTATTAGTTTTTCTTTTTCGGTTTTCTCTCTCCCTCTTGTCCCTCATTTTCCACATATTTTATTTTAATTCAAGTATACAATAGGTGCTACAGGGAACACCTCACATTTGCTGGGTTTTCCCATCTTCCACTGCCTCATTTCTGTGTGAACTGATTTAGGCTACCTACACTATCCCCCTTCCCCTGCATCTTGATATCCGCTATCATCTACTGTCTCTCCTATATTCCACACCCCACCTCCCGTTCTTTGATCCACAAAGTGTCTAACTCTTAATTTCTAATACCTTTGTTTTGTTTTCTGTCTGGTATCCACTCTTGAAACTATTACCTTTCTTTTCTTTTTCCCTCTCTCACGAAAACAATAGCTTTGTAACTCATACCATATTCCTCCCATATTCAGTCATCTACCTCATAATAGGTACTCTATCTACAGCTATAACTCTACACAATCTATATGAATCTAACCTCCATCCTCCCAGATCTCATATTCTTGCTTTGTTAATATATATCACCAATACTACTCTACACTTTTTCCATGCTTACACAATTGCCTTTCCCTGGCACTAATACTTTCCTTTAAAGTGAACTTAACCAGCAACAAGAAATTAGAATAAGAAGAACAAAGTGACAAAAAGAAGATATAACACTTATGCAAAAATAACAGCTAATTAATCTCCAAGACTAGACAAAGAAGCTAAGGAACTCATTAAACCCGTCAAGATAAAAGGATGACCAGAAAGCAGCAAAAATCAACAAACCAAATCAGTAATCAGGAAAACATGGCTGAATCCAATCAACAAACTAAAAATCAGGAAGGGGAGCAGAACTTCGCACAAGCATTGAAAGATCTCACAACATTTATCACCAACAAATTTGATGAAGTAATAAAAGAGGTTAACAACATGAAGACAACACTGGGAGGGGAAATTGCAGACATATGCAAAAATATAACAGACATGATGGGAATGAACACCACAGTTCAAGAAATCAAAAATACACTTGCAGCAAATATCAACAGACTAGAAGAGGCAGAGCAGATAATTAGTGATGTGGAAGACAGTACATCAGAAATCAAACAGATAGTAGAAGGGGTCGATAAAAAGATAGAAAAAATCCAGCTAGGATTTAGGGACCTGAATGACAATGCAAAACGCTCAAAAATATGTATTATAGGTATTCCAGAAGAAGAAGAGAAGGGAAAGGGGTCAGAAGGAGTGTTGCAGGAAATAATGGCTGAAAACTTCCCAAATCTACTGAAAGAGACAGACGTACATATCCAAGAAGCACAGCACACTCCACTGGTCATAAACCCCAACAGGCCCACCCCAAGACATATACTCATCAAATTATCCAATGCTCAACACAAAGAGAAAATCCTAAAAGCAGCAAGAGAAAAGAAAACCATCACATACAAGGGAAGCTCCATAAGATTAAGTGCTGATTTCTCATCTGAAACCATGGAGGCAAGGAGGCAGTGGTATGATATAGTCAAGGTACTAAAGGAAAAAAATTTCCAACCAAGAATACTATATCCAGCTAAACTAACATTCAAACATGATGGAGAGTTCAAAATATTTGCAGATAAACAGAAACTGAAAGAGTATACCAACAAGAAACCTCCCCTTCAAGAAGTTCAAAAGGGAGTTCTGCAGGAAGAAAGGAAAAAACAGGACAGGCAGAGTTGGAGGAGAGTATAAGAGCAACAAAAAAAGACAAACTAGATGGGGAAAAAATACAAACAAAATATGACAAACACAAATCCAATAAAAATATGGCTAACACAAATAATTCCTTGAAAGTAATAACACTGAATGTCAATGGATTAAACTAACCTCTCAAAAGATTCAGACTGGGACATTGGATAAGGAAATATGACCCATCTGTATGCTGTCTACAAGAGACACATCTTAGACCCAGAGACGCATGGAGATTGAAAGTGAATGGCTGGAAAACAATCATACAAGCTAACAATAACCAAAAAAAGGCAGGAGTAGCTATATTAATATCAGACAAAATAGACTTTAAATGTGAAACAATTGTGAGAGACAAAGAAGGATACTACATTTTAGTGAAAGGGAAAATCTGTCAAGAAGATCAAACAATCATAAATATTTATGCTCCTAACAAGGATGCCTCTAAGTATGTGAGACAAACACTGGAAAAACTAAGTGAAACAATAGATGCATCTACAATCATAGTGGGGGATTTTAATACACCACTATCTACCTTGGACAGAACATCTCAAAAGAGAATCACTAAAGAAACAAAACATTTGAACAGTATATTAGAGGAGCTAGAACTAATAGACATATATAGATCATTACACCCAAACACAGCAGGATATACATTCTTCTCAAGCGCACATGGATCATTCTCCAAGATAGACCATATGCTAGGCCACAAAGAAAGGCTGAATGAATTCAGAAAGATTGAAATCATACAAAACAAAATCTCTGACCACAGTGGAGTCAAGCTGGAAATTTGCAAGGGACAGAGGCCCAGGTTTCACACCACGATTTGTTAATTAAACAGCACACTCTTAGAAAAACAGTGGGTCAAAGAGGAAATCTCAAAAGAAATCAATGACTACCTTGAAACAAATGATAATGATAACACAACATACCAAAATTTATGGGATACAGCAAAAGCAGTACTGAGAGGGAAATTTATAGCCATAAATTCATATATCAAAAAAGAAGAAAGAGCAAAAATTGAAGAATTAACTGCACATTTGAAGGAATTAGAAAAACAACAACAAAGTGACCCAACAGGAAGAAAAAGGAAGGAAATAACAAAGATAAGAGCAGAACTAAATGAAATAGAAAAGAAGAAAGCACTTGAAAAGATAAACAAGACCAAGAGCTGGTTTTTTGAAAAGATCAACAAAATTGACAAACGTTTAGTGAGACTAACAAAGAAAAAAAGAGAGAAGATGCAAATACACAAAATAAGAAATGAGAAAGGCGATATCACCACTGACCCCACAGAAATAAAGACTATCATAAGAGGATACTTTGAAAAACTATATTCCAACAAAAATGACAATTTAGAGGAAATGGACAAATTCCTAGAAACACATAAGCAACAAATATTGACGAAAGAAGAAATTGATGATCTTAACAAACCAATCACAAGCAGAGAGATAGAATCAGTCATTAAAAATCTCCCAACTAAGAAGAGCCCAGGGCCAGACGGCTTCACAGGTGAATTCTACAAAACATTCCAGAAAGAACTAACACCAATCCTGCTGAAACTATTCCAAAAAATCGAAACAGGTGGAACATTGCCGAACTCCTTCTATGACTCCAACATTACCCTAGTACCAAAGCCAAACAAAGACACCACAAAAAATGAAAATTACAGACCAATTTCTCTAATGAACCTAGATGCAAAAATACTTAACAAAATACTTGCTAATCATATTCAACAACACATTAAACGAATTATACACCACGACCATGTGGGATTTATTCCAGGTATGCAAGGATGGTTCAACATAAGAAAATCAATCAACATAATACACCATATAAACAGATTGAAGGAAAAAAATCACATGATTATATCTATAGATGCAGAAAAAGCATTTGACAAAATACAGCACCCTTTCTTGATGAAAACACTCCAAAAGATTGGAATACAGGGAAATTTTTTGAACATGATAAAGAGTATATACGAAAAACCTACAGCCAGCATTGTTTACAATGGAGAAATCCTAAAATCCTTCACTCTAAACTCAGGAACAAGACAAGGATGCCCATTGTCTCCACTCCTATTTAACATTGTCTTAGAAGTACTTGCTCGATCACTGAGGCAAGAACCAGATATAAAAGGCATTCAAATTGGAAAGGAAGAAGTCAAAATTTCATTATTTGCAGATGACATGATCCTATACATAGAAAACCCTGAGAGATCTACAACAAAGCTTCTAGAACTCATAAATGAGTTTAGTAAAGTTGCAGGTTATAAGATCAATGCGCAAAAATCTGTAGCATATCTGTACACCAATAATGAGCAAGATCAGGAGGAAATCAAGAAACAAATACCATTCACAATATAAAATAAAAAACTCAAATACTTAGGAATAAATTTAACTAAAGAGGTAAAAAACTTATACACCGAGAACTATACAAGACTGTTCAAGGAAATTAAAGAAGACCTAAATAAATGGAAGAATATTCCTTGTTCATGGATAGGAAGACTGAATATTATCAAGATGTCTATCCTACCAAAACTGATCTACACATTCAATGCAATCCCAATAAAAATCAACACAGCCTTCTTTAAGGAACTAGAAAAACTAACTATGAAATTTATTTGGAAAGGAAAGAGACCCCGAATAGCCAAAGACATACTGAAAAAGAAAAACGAAATTGGAGGAATCACACTACCTGACTTCAAAACATACTACAAAGCTACAGTAGTGAAAACAGCATGGTATTGGCTTAAGGAGAGACACACAGACCAATGGAATCGAATTGAAAGCTCTGATATAGAACCTCACATATATATCCATATAATATTCGATAAAGCCACCAAACTCTCTCAACTGGGAGAGAGTGGCCTTTTCAACAAATGGTGCCTGGAGAACTGGATAGCCATATGTAGAAGAATGAAAGAGGATTACCATCTCACACCTTATACAAAGATCAACTCAAGATGGATCAAAGACCTAAATATAAGAGCCAAGACCATAAAAACCTTGGAAAGCAGTGTAGACAAACATCTACAGGAACTTGTAATAGGAAATGGCTTCATGAATATCACACCAAAAGCACGAGCAGCAAAAGAACTAATAGATAAATGGGACTTCCTCAAAATTAAAGCCTTCTGCACCTCAAAGGAGTTTGTTAAGAAAGTAAAAAGGGAGCCCACACGGTGGGAGAAAATATTTGGCAACCACATATCTGATAAGAAACTTATAACTTGCATATATAAAGAACTCATATATCTTGAAAATAAAAAGATAAACAACCCATTTAAAAAATGGGAAAAAGATTTAAACAGACACTTCTCCAAAGAAGAAATGGCTAAAAAGTACATGAAAAATGCTCCAAATCTCTAGGTATCAGGGAAATGCAAAGCAAAACTACAATGAGATACCATCTTACTCCCATAAGATTGGCAGCTATGAAAAAAACAGGAGAATACAAATGCTGGAGAGGATGTGAAGAAAGGGGAACACTCATCCACTGCTGGTGGCAATGCAGAAGGATCCAACCATTCTGGAGGACAGTTTGGCAGTTTCTCAAAAAGCTAACCATAGATTTGCCATATGATCCAGCAATACCACTGCTGGGTATTTACCCAGCAGAACTGAAAACAAGGACACAAACCAATATATATGCAATGTTCATAGCAGCATTGTTCACTATCGCCAAAAGTTGGAATCAACCCAAATGCCCATCAACAGATGAGTGGATCAATAAAATGTGGTATATACACACAATGGAATACTACACGGCTGTAAAAACAAATACACTACAAACACACGTGATAACATGGATGAATCTTGAGAACCTTATGTTGAGTGAAGCAACCCAGACATTGAAGGACAAATACTACATGACCTCAATGATATGAAATAAACAAGCTGCCTCAGAGAGCTAGAGACTGAACAATAGGCTTACAGGAAATCGGGGGGTGGAGGAAGGATGTGAGCCGATGTCTGCAGGGGTGGAATTTATGATGAGCTGGTGGTAAGTATGAACACAAAGAAGAGATAAAATGGAAGCAAGGGGTTGCCTTTGGGTGGGGCTTTGCGGGTTTGAGGGGGCCTGGGGATGGGCGGATGGGTAATATTGCCCAAAAAGTGGGGGGAGGGAGGGGTAGCATACGAACACAGGAGAGTGTTAGGTGTTGGTTGAGAGTAAAATGCTGAGAAAATCGTATCAAAATATCATTAAGAGGGTTACCTGTTTAGGATGCTCGGAAGGGATGGTCCAATGCGGGACGGGCTCCTGGGGAATGTCTGAATGCTCATTTTGCCAGAGTAGGTGATACCATTGGGTAGAGACCCAAGTAGTGAGAGTGGGGGTGGACCCACATCCTGGGGAAGACTAATGCCATCAAATAGAGGGAACTGTATCTCTCGAGAGAAAGGGTGGCTCCCAGGGCATTGGGGCAGCTGAGCAATTTAGGACTTGAACACTGTTGCAAGTATCTCTGGACGTGGCTCCTTGGGAAACGGAGGTTGGCTGTCACTGTGGGCACCAAGGGGATGGGAAAACGGATGTTACATGTGTGTAACCAAGGTAAATGTGGGGTAAGAGAGGAGTTTCATGAGAGTACACAAGGATGGATATAAAATATGTAATATTACATCATAAACATATAGGGGACGACAGAATGATAATGTAAACCATAATGTAAAACATAGGATAACTAAAAATGTTAGAAAACTGCGTGTCCTAAAGTATGCACGACAATGTAAGCACAGATGTCACCTGGTTTGAAAGCTATTGTCTCAGACTCTGTACATCACTTTAATTAAATATGTTGTGAATAGGCTGTTAGAGTATTGCTGTGGAAGGGAAAAGGTTTTGTGGTGGATGTGTGGGAGTGCTGTATATTGTATACATGAATTGCTGTGGTCTAGGGCTCTTGTGAAGAGAAGATCAATAATTAGGGGGAAAAAAAAAAGGAAAAGAAAAAGATAGGATGCAGAATTTTTCCAAGTCAACACGTATTCTATATCTAACCTTTAAACCCATCGCTATATCCCATTTTGCTAGTAAGAGATCCTGACATGATATTGGGGCTTCAATATTCAGGAAGTTCTGGATCCCAGAGTGGTCCAACAATGGCAGCGGAGGAATACTGGTATAGGATACTATTGACAGGGGATATATGGCTGACAGGGAGCTATACAGGGCATATGTCCAGGGTGCATGGTAATGTTTGGATATACTCATAGTGGCAACAATTAAAAACTAAAGCTGGGGGGGTACTGGGTCCCTGGCTGGGGGTGCTGTGCCGTGGTCCCTAGGGGAGCAGTGGCAGTCCCCCAAGTGCAGCAGCAAGGACCGAGAAGGAATGAGGGTCCAACAGTGAGCCCCTGATACTAATGACTATGCTTGTGAGCCTATATGCCTGAATTAAGAACAAGGCCTAGAGTAGCACTGTGCCTGGGAATTTCCTCCTGACAGCCTTTATGTTACTCAAATGTGGCCAGTCTTGAAGCCTAACTCAGCATCTAAATGCAATGCCTTCTCCCCAGTGTGGGACATGACACCCGGGGATGAGCCTCCCTGGCACCGAGGGATCACTATCAAGTACCAACTGATGATGCAACTGGAAAATGACCTTGAATTGAAGGTTCAATGCGGATCTAGCAGAATATCCCTGTCTACATATAATAACATGACTTTAAAATGCTGTTTGACCTAATGTAAGGGGGAAATGGAAAGGAGAAATGAGTTTATATGGCTACGAGTCTCTAAAAAAGAGTCTGGAGGCTGTCAGAAGGATTGCCCTTATGCACAACTGAGCAGAATCTAAGAGACAGATGAAGTAGATACAATCCCCAGGTATTGGTTCCTTTGAGGGCTAAAGGGACCCACGGGTTCTATGGTCATGGGAGATAGGGTTCATTGCCATGACAGATGGCCCTTCTTTGGAGCTGGTGTTTCTGCGTGTTGAAACTGGACCCAGAGGGGATCTCTTTTCATAAGACTATCATGCTACTTTACTGGAATTGTAGTTGGTATTGGGGTTTCAGATATATTTAGGGGATTGGATCTTTTTACTGACAATATGATAACCAGGCCCTGAGCCTCAACAGACTCCAGCTCCTACAATCTGATTTATTGGACTCACCTCACTCAGCTAAGATGGAGTTGAAGAAGGACAACCACCACACCATGGAGCCTAGAGTGCCTACAACTAAAAGCAGGAGGATTGCATCCAGTAACCAGGTGGAATCTGAGCCTCCTCTTGACATAGAGGTGCAACGGACACAACCAATCCAAGGACCTCAGAGAAAAGGTGGCATTGGAGTGGGAAAAGTGGACATGGTGGCTGATGGGTACGGGAATGGCAGGAAGAGATGAGATGTGGAGGCGCCTTTGGGACTTGGAGTTGCCCTCGATGGTGCTTCAGGGGCAATCACCGGACATTGTTAATCCTCCCAGGGCTCACTGGATGGAATGGGGGAGAGTGTGGGCCATGATGTGGACCAATGACCATGAGGTGCAGAGATACCCAGAGATGTACTTACCAAATGCAATGGATGTGTCATGATGATGGGAGTGAGTGTTGCTGGGGGGGGAGGGGTGCGGTGGGGGTGGTGGGGTCAAATGGGACCTCATATTTTTTTTAATGTAATATTTTTACAAAATCAATTTTAAAAAAAAGTCAAAAAAAAAAAAAAAAACAAATACCAGAGTTTATGAACTAATACAAGAGCGCACAAAAAATTTAGAAACCTGGAAATGAAAAGCAGTTATTGAAATCCAAACAAATCATGATGGGATGGATAAACTGGGAACTTAAGAGAGTCAAAGAGGAATGAATGCTTTAGAAAACAAGCTGTGAAAAAAATGTCTTGTAATCTAGTTAGCAAATAGAATGATAAAGAGACAGAAAATGTGAAAAAAAAATAGTAGACATGGAGGATAGATTAAGGATCTCCAACATATGTCTACCAGGAGTTTCATAAAGAGTGAAAAAAGCAAGGCAATATTTGAAGAGATAATGATGGACAATTTCTCAGAATTGAAGAGAGACAAGTGTCCACAGATTGGAAATTCTCACAGAATGCCAAGCTAAATAATTTTTTTTAACTTACCTGGTACATTTCCTAATATCCCTGCAGGGGGAAATCTCCTATAGGAGAAGAACCCATAGCACATGCAATCCCTCCCAAACTGCATGCCCTACTCATCCACTGCAGCAACACCCACCTCCTGCTAGTTGCCCTCTGCTCACACACCTGCTGTACCATCACCCCCTCCTCTACACCCCATGCCACCACATTTGCCCCACACCATCCACTCCACCTCACTTGCCCACATGGTGCTCCCTTTGGATGTTACGGTCTTCTCCTCTCTTCCTAAATCCTCTCTCTCCCCTCCCTGCCCTCATACACCCTGTGAATTTTCCCCTTCAGAAATGAATCTGTGGCCAAGAATTTTAGGTAGTAATAGGATACTTTGGAGTTGAACATTCCCAGGTTTCCTCCTGACCCTCTCTTGCCAGCTACCATCTTTCCACCTGTTTGAGGTCAGACAATCACATAGTCTCTAGGCAGGCCAAGCCCTAGCCGATGAGCACATTTTTTCTAGACATTCTCCCAGAGGGTCCATCCCAGCCCTGTCCCTGCTGGGACATTCCAGGGATGGAGAACCCATCTGCATGTAAGTCCCTCTAGGTAGAAGGGATAAAGGTGTACTAACTCAGGAAGCAAACTCTCAGTCTGTTCCAGTTCTACTGAATCGCTACTCAAGTCTCATGCCATGAAGGCGATGTAAAAAGTAAATCCAGTCCACTGGGAGCCTCTGTTCTTCCCCAAGGTGGTGATGATGTCATAAGAGGTCTTAGGTAGAGGCAGCACTGGCCCATGAGTCACCTGTCGGTTTGGGAGTCTGTCGCAATGAATGTAGTCTCATCTTGCCCTTGCTCATGAGTACCTGCTTGGGGTCTCCACTGAGGCCCCCATTCCTGTTCCTGTGGCTCCTGAAGGATGCGAGTGGGTTCAAGCCCATCGATGCCATCCCTGGGGTGTCCCAGGAGCCTGTCTGCGTCTTGGGGGACCACACGGGAGCACAATAAGCGTGAAAAGGCTCTCGGGGGCACCACCACACAGCTGGCTACTCTCTGGGGTCTCTACGGGGCCTGTCCAAGATGTGGGGGCATCTCCATCCTCTCCAGGTGCCCAGCCTCTGCTCTCCACCTGCTCAGCCTCCTCCATGCCCACCTCACCACCCTCAGCCCATTTTTCTAGTCTCTAGAGGATGACCTCTCTTCCACCAATTGCAACTATTTTTTATCTCAGAGGGACACACATTGTCTCTTCAAAGAGCTATGCTTTTGGAAACACAAAAGTCAGGGAAGGTCACTTTGCCACCATCACTCCCAGGCTTGGAAGCCAGGAGGAAAGGAGCAGTCACTGGAGAAAACAGAAACGGTTAAAGCTCTAACATCCACTCCATTCCACTCCTACTGACCAGAATGCACTTTCCTTAGCTCCTGCCCACTGGCACCAGCTCTTTCCTGGTGCCCATGGACTTGCCCCATTCCACTGCCTGCTGTCCCCATCTCCTCTTCTCCAGGAAAAGCCTCCCTGCCCCTTCAAGCAAGTGACACTTTCATGGCCTTTGATCTGTTCGGACAATCTTTCTGTTTCTAAGAAAGCTGAACCACCTTGGACATTTCCCTGACTTTTCTTTGTTTCTTTGCCCCAATTTCTTTATCTGCAGGATGGGGATAAGAATAGCCTGGGCTTCCTTGGCCGCTATGAGCTCCAGACATGAGCAGGGGGTAGAGCTGGACACTGGACCTTCTCTCTGGCTCCTCTCTGCAGTGTTCCCGCAAGTGACAGGGACTGACTCACTCAATCACTGCAAGACCTTTGGAGGTACCCTGTTATTATTATTATTATTATTACTATCCTCCCCATTATACACGAGGAAACAGGTACAGTAGGTGAAGTAAACTGTTAAATCAAGTGGGGTGGGCAAGATTTGAATCCAAAGGAAGTTAGTTTTCTGGCTAACTTTCTAATGGTGTGAGCCATTGCCTCCAACTCTTACCTTTTCCCGGATGTTTCCTCTGATTTTTTTCATTTCTGAGCTTGTCAGTTTCTGATTTCT
Organism: Dasypus novemcinctus; assembly: GCF_030445035.2. Lineage (NCBI taxonomy): Eukaryota > Metazoa > Chordata > Mammalia > Cingulata > Dasypodidae > Dasypus > Dasypus novemcinctus. Next base: position 99,002,693 of record NC_080678.1, on the reverse strand, counting down.
CTCTTTTCTCTTAAAAAGTATTTCCTCTGGCTAATCAGTTCGGCAAACACATTATTCCTGAAGAATTGTCCCACATGGGTTCATTTGCTGAGTCCTTCCCTCTAGTTTATTTCTCCCCGTGTTTGTCTTGTTTCCTTCCTCCTTGTTCTATGAACCCGTGTCTTTGTTTCTTTGTTCACGTTTTAGGTCATCACAACTTCCTTAGCATTTTTATTAAAACTGCCTTTTAAAGAATGACTTTCCCTCCGAATGGTTGGCCTGAATCCATACACTTTGCTAGAGTGCCTACATTTTAATTGCTCTCGTAAATGCTCTCTTACTTGAGTTGAATTTCTTCCTTTCCTGGTTGATAGTTAGGAGACTATTTATAGATTCCGGGTGCTGAGGGACTTTTAGATCCTGCTTTTTGCTGCTTGTTTCTCATTTTATTATTTGGGGCACAGAATGCAGCACATATAATGGAGGTTTTCTGCAAGCTGGGCCTTGTTTGCCTAGAAATTTCTCCCTTCTGGGGTCCCAAGCTCAGGCACTCAGGAGCCTTCACATCAGTGAGGGTTAAGAGCCTGTCCCCTGGGTGTGTTTTCCCAGTTGCATGGAGCTTCCCTGAGGAAGGGCATTCCTGAGGGTGGGGGCAGTGACTGGGGCAGAGGTGGGGGCATTGGAGGGGGCAGTGAAGGGGGCAGTGGTGGGGGCAGTAGAAGGGGCAGTGGCAGGGGCAGCGGTGGGGGCAGTGGAGGGGGCAGTGGTGGGGCAGGGGCAGTGGAGGGGGCAGTGGTGGGGCAGGGGTGGGGGCAATGGTGCGGCAGCAGCAGGGGCAGTGGAGGGGCAATGGTGGGGCAGTGGTGGGACAGTGGAGGGGGCAGTAGAGGGGGCAGTGGTGGGGCAGTGGTGGGGGCAGTGGAGGGGGCAGTGGTGGGGCAGTGGTGGGGGCAGTGGTGGGGCAGTGGAGGGGGCAGGGGTGGGGCAACAGAGCATAGGTACTGGCCAGGACAGCCAGGGCACCCATCCCTGGGGAACCAAGGCCAGTTTGTCACGGCCACAGCCACAGCAGCCCTGACACCTCTGAGATCACATGCAGAAGTACCAGGACCACCGTGATGCTGGAGGCTGAACAGTTGGACTCTGTGGAGCTCAAGCATCAAAATTACCATCTTGTGTTCATGGAGTAACTTGTAGTACTGATATAGAAATTATTGAGGTATAATTCACATAACATTAACCATTTTTTAAGAAGGTACTGGGGATTGAACCCAGGATCTTGTACATGGGAGGCAGGAGCTCAACCACTGAGTGACAGCTGCTCCCCAATGTTAACCATTTTAAGGTGGACAGTTCGATGGCATTTAGCACATCCACATTGTGTGCAGCCACTGCCTTTATTTAGCTCTAGAACATTTCTATCACTCCAAAATACAACTCTGCACCCATTAAAAAAAAAAAATTGACGGGACCCAACCTACATGGGCTTCCAGCAGACAAGCAGGTGGGAGGGTTTTGAATCAATGGAGACAAACAAGGACACACAGCACTTAGCCTTAGGCTTGTCAGTCACTCTCTCATCCATCCATCCATCCATCCATCCATCCATCCACTAAGCTAGTATTCATGGAGGGCCTACTGTGTGCCTTCCCAGCCCCTGCTAAAGCATTGCCTTTGGTCCAGTGGCAAGTAGATCTCTGGATCTCTTGGGGTTTCACTCACTCCTTGAACAATGGAATATTTTTTCACACCTATTTCTAATTCCCATGTTTAGGGGGGCTTCTGTGGTGTAACAAAAGAACACGCATTCTTTGCTGCATAATCCTGTTTGAGTCACCCAACCTCTTGGATTTTCTGTTTCCCAAGCCACAGATGAAGAATAAGGATTCCTGCTCACAGGGCTCCCATGAGAACTCAACTGGAGATGGCCAAGGGAGAGAGAAAGTGTGATGAATCAGGAACCATGGGGTGACGCTGGTGCTGGTTGGGGGAGAGGGGGTGTCTTGGCAAGTAAAGCCCATGATTAGACCTAACTGTAGCCATTACAGAAAGATTGAAAGCAATCCACACAACTGCTTGAAAGTAGTCTCCCTCCTGGGAGGACCTGACATGTAAGGAATAAGCAAGGTCCTTCCCACTGAGCTCTGATCCTCTTTCTGCCATGCAAGAGACATTTTATTTCTAAACAGGCAAGCTTGTAAGTCTCAGCCTCCACCACAATGAGAAGGGAAGTTGCGTGCCTGGCCTGCCTCACCCAACCCTGGCCTCTCTCTTTTTATACCCCAGCCTGATAGGAGGTGGGGGCGTTTCAACGGCATCAACTCCTCACTTAGGGCTGAGTTTAAGGCTCCCCCTCTGGCCTGCATTCTGCTCTGATCATTGGATTTCTGCCTTGCTCCTAAGCACACATCCTCAACTGGACCCCAGCTCCTCTTGAGCTAGAACTTTCTTTTGCTCAAGAGAGGAGTGCCCCCAGGCTGAGACCAGACTGAATTCTGCAGGGGGTCTGGGGCCAACCTGTCACCTGCCAGGCTTTCAGGAAATCAGCATAATGTCCAAGTCCACCACACTCATGGGTGACCATCAGGCATGAGTTAGAGTCTTTAATGTCTTTAGGTGCTGGGACTGCCCCTTTTGCCTGTCCCAGGCCACTTATGCCAAGTGCCCCTTGGCTACCTGGACATGCTGGTTGGCCTGTGGGAGCAGGTTTGTCCAACTCCATCCCACCCCATTCTGTCATTGCCTCACCTCCCAGTTTAGCTCAGATTACAGATCTAGGATATTTTCATCTTGGCCAATCCTCTGTGCCCAGCCAATATTGGAATTTCCTCCACCTATGCTTCAGGTGGAGCCTGGGAGTAGCCATTTGAGAAGTCCTTGGGAACCCCAAACACAGTGGCTCCCATAACCGTTCCTGCAGCTGGTTTACAAATGGAGAAATGGTGCATGGGGGTCTGAAGGCTCAATAGGGAAAGGCTGGTAACACGCTAGAAAACAACAGCTGATGAACGAGAAGGCTACTTACTTGGGACCTTTTGTCCACAATAAATGAAAACGAAGGTGCACTGGGCTCATGACATATCAAGGTACATCAAGGAGCACAGCTAAAGCCCCAGCCCTTGGGGAACTTACAGGCCAGCTGGTCTCATGCTCCCAGGAAGACAAGAAGGAAGTGGCAAACTCACATTTAGTAATTAAACGCGAGTCTGTCTGAAGCCCTTGTCCATGGCTGCCTTGACTTTTAATTCAAAGCTAAATCCATACAGAAACCTGGAGTCAAGGGGTGCTGCTCTGCTAGAAATTTCATTGCAAAAATGTCTATACACCTCAGTCGAATTGTATTGATGATTTGGGTTTGAAAATAGCTCTGTAGTAAAACAAGTAATTGCTCTTGCTGAATTGTTTCTTCTTAGGGACAAAAGAATCTAAAAAAAAAAAAAACAAAGTATGAGCATTAGCCAAAGAAGCCACTCCTTGGCCAAGCTTTCTAACCATTGAAACCTAACCAGATTGGGGGCTTTGATTCTTTCCCAGATCTTGGGAAATCAGAGCTAAGTTCCATGCAACTTCCTGTCTTGAGAATGGAGTGCTGGGAACAGTCAACCACTCTTAGAGAGCAGCGTTAGTGACTTAAAGGTAAATGGATCCAAGACATAAGGCTTGCATTTCCCTTGACATACAAAGGGGTTTAAAAATTAGTGGGTGAGTCTGTAGGGAAGGGAGATTTTTGCTGAACCCAACACATTTTGCAAAACAATCTAAAAACAGCCACGGGCTTAGAGCCAACTAAACTCCAACTTCTTAATTTCATGTTAAACAGAACAAGCTTGTAGACTAATTTATACTGGTAACCAGGTTTCCCATCTAGACCAGAATCCCTGGAATCTGCAGGAAGGGAAGAAGTCGAGCAGCATTTTATGGCCTGCCCTTGGAAAGAATAACTGGTCCAATGATGACCCTGGAGGCCTGTGGCTTCCAGCTCCAAACTCAGAGAACCTGGGGCCTAAAGGACCCTGGGGGACAGTGGACTCCACTGGGAATCAGCAGGGGGAGGACCAGCAGTCAGCCAGCTCTGATTCCACCCCAGCCAGACCCTCCAAACACAGCCAGAGAAGCAGCAGGGCCAGCTCACCGAAGCCCCCCAACTCTCAGAAGCAGGTAGTACTATCCCATTCTTCAAAGAGGAAACCTGGGCCCATGAGGTAAGTACTTCTCCATGGTCAGAGATCTGCTGGTCCTGGAGTTGGACTTGCATTTGGCTGTGTCCAGGTGCAACCACCTGACCCCAGAGCCTTCATCGGAGGCATCTGTCTGGGCCAGAGCTGCAGCTGGTCCTGTGGGGTGCAGGGAAATGAGTCAGAGGGGCTGGGCTCCACTGCCCAGTTCTACCACCTTCTTCCAACCGAAGGCCTGGGTACATTTGATGGCACATGCAGAGTGTGCGTGGAGAGCAAGTGAGGCAGCAGGGAAAGCTAGGTATCAGACTGCTGCAGGTGGTCAGCCAGCGCACGCTCCCTCGCCCCCACTGGTCACCGCTCTGCAACCAAGGGCAGTGACCCCTTGACCTCTGTCCCACCAGAGCCCCTCCACACTCACCTGGTCTCAACAACAGCTACGTCACTTCAATTTCATTTTTAATGCAACAGGAACAACAAAATCTCTGCCTCACTTTAAGCTTCCTTGTGAAATTACTCTTATAATCAAATATATATCTTTAAAAAAACAGTTTTGACCACAAACAAGCCTACATAAGCCAGTCTGCCTATCCCGAACAAAAGTGCTTTTGAATGACAGAGGCATGATTGAAAAGCTTACTGAGACTAACCACACATCATAAAAATCAACATCATGACTCAGTCCAGCTCAGGGTGGGGGTGGCATGGGGTGGTGGGGGTTGGAAATCAGAGGCCATGGTGGGGGGCAGGGGCCAAGCCACAGATTCTTGGAGGGAGGCAGAGTCCACAGAACCAGGTTAAGACAAAGAGCCCATTGGAAGGTAGGGGCTCAGGGAAGGGGTCCCCACAGTGGTGGGTGACTGGCAGGGTTGTCCCAGCACCCTTCAGGGAAGCCCAAGCATCCTGCAGGAAGCTGGCCCCAGGAAGTCCAGGGAACTCGACAACTGATCCCAGGCTTTGCAGATGTCCTGCCGAGGTGCCGGGAATTGTAGCTGCAGGGAAGGTGACATTTGGGTACCAGAACATTCTCTTTATAATGCCCTTTTCAAGAGCAAGGGAGTCCATAAAACATGTGGGGCTCTGGTGTCCGACGTTGCTGTGTATTCAAGAATGAAACGGAGCTGTGTTTGGAGCAGTGCGGGGCACACTGACTGCTCGCACAGCCTCTCTTGGTTCACAAGTCTTTTCCCTGGACTCACACAGGTGGCCGCATGTAGAGAACTCAAGAGCTCTCATTTCTGAAAGCCCTTTTAAATAAGATTTGGAAGCAATAGATTTCGGAGTGATGTCTTCCGACTCCCTTCTTGTATTTTGAACCTTTCTGGTAAGCATCGTTGCTGCACTTACTTTTTCTCGAGGACCTTGAAGTGTGTCTTGCTGAGCTGTTGTACAAATGGGGAGATGGAGTCCACAGGGAGCTGTGGTCTCACAGCTGGTGAGGGGCTCAGAGCTGAACTGTTAACCCCAAAGTGCCTGGCTCCAAAGGTGGCCCTCCTGCAGCAAACACCCAAGATGGGACAGGTGCCAGGACTGCGGCAAGAGTCCATCTGTCTCCCGAGAGGCCCCATCCATGCGTCCAGGGCTGCTGGGCAGACATGCAGAGTTCATCTGTCTTTGGGAGCAGAGTTGTACTGCTTGCTCCAGTTCCAAGAATGATGTATCAAACCTCAGTTGTGTCATTTGCCCCACAATAAAAGGCTTCAGGGGGCTAGCAGGTAGAGGAATCACGCTTTTTCTCTTGCTCAGCCTGGAGAAAATACACTGAAAATGAAAATAAAATCAGAAAACTGCCAAAATCGCCTTATATTTCCATATTCTCAGTCTGATCTTACATCTGCCTGGGAACCTAACCAAGAGGTGGCACAGTCCATTCCCTGCACTTGCTTCTCAAAGGGTGGTCCACAGACTGGCAGCAGGTAAACCTTGATGCCCGTTAGCCATGAAGATTCACAGGCCCACCTGGAGCTACCCGCCAGCCTCCCTTGAGCATGTTAGGTTAAGCGGCACTACTCCAGGGCACCTTGCCCTGGGATTCTGTCTGATCTAGGCTTCCCAGGTTGAGTGTCTCCTTCTAGGTGACCTCCACCAGGATGGCTGGTGGTTTTGCACCTAGTTGCTTGAATTCAAGTTCTAAGGAGAGTCTGGTGGGACTGTGGATCAGTTACCCAATCTCCCAGTGCACCAATTCCCTCACTGTAAATGTGAACAGTAATGGCGCCTGCCACTGGGATTCTTGGGAAAGGGGGCTTTACAAGCCCAAGCATGTAACCAGCCCACCGTCAATGTCCATGGCCCTTCTGATGGGGATGTGAGTCAAGGCAACCCGTGTGGTGTGGTTACAGTCAGAACTTACTGGCCTGGGAGTCTTTAAAAGGATTTTATTTATCTCTGCTCTGAATTGAATATACTTTTTTGATTAAGTGTCCCCCTATTGCCAAGCTCTGGTAGTAACTTTCATAAAGGGACAAGACTTTCTGCTAACGAAGGTGGCTTCATTCATTCATTCATTCACTCATCCAGCTACAGACATTTATAGAGGACATACTGTGTGTGGGTTCCTGGAATTGAAAGGTTGTTAAGACACTGTCTTGGGGCCCAATTGGTGATGCAAGTGATGAGGGCCAAGTTGAAGCAAGAATGAGTTTCCATGGGAAAAAAAGAAGCATTTCCTAACCCAGTTGGGAGAAGGTTTCAGGGAGGAGGTCACACTGAAGCATGATCTCCCAGAGCTGAAGAGAATGGGTTAAAAATCCCTGGGGCATGGCAGATGCTTCCCCATAGCTGCCTTGTTTTCTTGCTAAGCAAACCTCAATTGTGAACATCAAATGAGAGAATGAGGAGAAACTCTGGTTCCTTAGAGAGGAAACCCAGAAATAGTGAGATCTGGTATTTGGACAACATCTATATAGATAGAAAAGAAATTTCCTAAAGTTAAAAGGAGGGGGTGGGGGAGACTTAAAGTCACAGGCTCTTATTCTAATCATTTAATTAAGTAAATTGAAAATCCAAACTACCCTTTGGCATCATAAAGAGTCTTCAATTCCAAGACAAGCAGGCATAGCTTCCTGTACAGGTTCTTCCAGTGCAGCTCTATGGACAAATTCCTTTACCTTGAGACCCTCAGTTTCTTTATCTACAAAATGGAGCAAAATCATATGCAAGTCACTGTGAATGCTTCGTAAGTGCCCATTAAATGCTCTCTACACCAGGGTGCATCCTGCAAACTGTGTAGAAAAGTTACAGATCCAGACGATAGAGGAGAATCTTGTCATTTGCAGAGGAGTTATCTGAACACTCAGTGTATTTTGCTATTCCAAAGAATATTATAGCAGAAACACTTTTTAAACCATTGCAAAAAATCTGTGCTGTGATCAGAGGTTTTTTAAAACTTCCATGTCTAAGTATGGGAAGACAGTTCCTACTCTTGTTGTTTAGTGTCCCAGACATCCCAGAATGGTGGGACGGACTTACTCACTGGAGAATACCACCATGTGACAAGTGCTAGGGCTGGTATCTCCTTACATTGATTATGACAGCTCGTGAATGCCATCACCAGCTTGTAACTCTTCTCCCAGATGAGCTTCATATGAATTACCTGTTGCTGCATAACAAAAGGTCCCCAATGTTAGTGTCTTAAATAGCAATGCTCATATATCTTCAGGTTGGGCAGGGTTCACAAGAAGACTCATCTCTGCCCTATGTAGCATTGGCTGGGTGGCTCTGGAGCAGCTCTCCTGGGTGCTACAGGAGCCACTTCCAAGATGGCATACACAACTGGCAAGTTGGCGCTGGGTGGTGGCTAGAGTTCAGCTGGGACTGTGGGTTGGAGATCTGTTTCTCTTCATGTGCGCTGTTTATGCTTCTTCCCAACATGGTGGGTGGGTTCCAAGGGTGAGTGTTCAAAAAGAACCTGGTGGAAGTACGTGACAATGTATACCATGCCTCCGATGCCACATCATGTCCCTTCTTCTTTTTCCATTGGTTGAGACAATCCCACAGGGCAGGTTCCTAGACTCCACTTCTCAATGAGTGGGGTGGGGAGGTTGTAGAAAAGCAAATGTGGGACAGGAGGTATTGTTGCAAAATATCTGGCACAAGTTTCCTCTTCAACTCAGAGGAGACCCTTCCCTGGTTGCAAGGTCAATCTCCTTCCTAAAATTCTCAGCTTTGCTAGAAGGAAAGGTTCCATTGCTCAAATCCCTAATGTCATCCTCATCCTCCCAGAGGTGTTTGCACAGCTTCCTCGTTTTCTCCCAAATCTCCTTTCTGTTGAGAATCAGAAGTTGCAGCTTCCTGTGTGTGTGATTCCACCAACACCTCAACTTTCTCTCAACTCCGTTCTCACTTGGTAATCAGCTTCCCAGCTGGAGTGCCTCTGAAATAGCTACAGAAATCATCAACGGCTCCCACTGGTGAATGATTTATGCTAACCTGAGCATCACTTCAAACAAGTGCAGCTTATTGCGAGACTTCAGTAAAGCTGTAAAAAGTGAATTCAAAAATATTACAAGGCCAAAGTGTTAAAAATTATTTTACATACAGGAAAAAGATTCATATATAACTCTTTTTGAGCAATTTTAATTAGTAAAAGATCTGTACTGACTTTTTTAGAGCAGTGAAACTCAAATACTTTCCCTTTTTTTCATCTCCAGACTCTTTTTGCAGAAAGGAGAAATTCACATGCCAGTAGCTTGGCTTTCCTTTAACCAAAGGAAGGAATATATGGTGGTGTTTTATCCCCCAAATAATTGGAAATCAGCTCATCTCACCATCCAGACCAGCCTAGGAGGTAGGGGTCAGATGAATTTTGTATGTTGGGTTTACAGATGCAGAAATTTCCAGGAGATCTCTGTGGCAGAAGAGAGGTCAGCCCAAGATCCATTTGCCTGCCTCTAAAACCCATGACACATCAGCTTTCATCCAGGACACATCAGCCCCCCTGGCATAGAGAGGAGGAAGGGGCAGAATGGATGGAGGCATGGTAACCCAGGCACCCAACTTCCCTGGGAAGAGAACTTTGGACCCCACTGAAATACCACCTAGAGAATCAAGAGCGAGGAGATTCAGATGATCTGTGTCTTGGGGGGTGGGTGGGGGTCCCTGGGAGATAGTCTTATCCTCCCTTTTCCCTCTGCTGCTCCTGAGGGGTCTTTCTCAGCCTGGAAATTTCTGTGGGGAGCAGGGAAATTCTCTCTCGCTCTCATCCCCTCCCTTTCCCCTGTGGAAGACACTTGGGGTGGTAAGAAGGGAGAGCTGCAGTTGGCCCCACAGGATTCCTTCTGAGGGTGAGGCCCCTTTGACTCCAAAGGAACCAAGTGTAGCCTAAAGGCAAGAAGCAAGTTGACTACTGTCTTCCAAAAGGTTTCCAGCCCAAGGAGACAGGGCTTTGAGCAGGAGCTTTCAGGGAGAGGACAGTCAGTTGGGGCAGTGGGCTGAGGCCAGGTGTGAGCTCCAGGCTGACCCCACAAGGATGAGGAGGCCAGAGGTCCCAGAGTATCCGAGGACAGGTGAGCAGGACCAAGGAGGTTGCCCCCTGGGTGGGTGGAGCCTCTGGGATGCGGGCCACAGCTTTGCTCCTCGGTTCTTGGGTACTGTTCCAGGTTGGGAAGGGTCCAGAACCCAGGACTGGGGTGGGAGGAGCAGAGCACCCAGGGGAAGCAGGGCAGGCTACAGGGCTTACTTCCTTACAAGGCTGCTCCCCTGAGCTGTCAACAACAAACAAAACCAAGCAAGTAAATAAGATGTGCTGTGGTTAAAACATGTTTGCAGAAGACCCAAGCAGCCTCTTCACATCAGCACTCTCGGGAACCTGAGAGTCACTTAGGGGAATGACAGCTGTCCAGGGGAGGGACACTGCCCAGGGGTAGTTGGTCACTGTGGTGGGTACCACATTGTACCCCCGCCTCACCCCCAGCTGCTCTGTCACCTTCAGGACCAGAGGACTCATCCCCCCAGCGGCTGGGAGTGCCATGGGCATTCTCAACCATCTTCAGATGGTCCCAGCTGAAGGGGCAGCTGGCATGGGTCTCACTCCTTCCTGGGAAGCATCCAAAGACTGGCCACTGCTGGAGATAAGGGTCCACACCCTTCTCCCTGACTGACAATATGTGGGCCATCCCAGCGGAGCTCCCTGTGCAGTTGCTGCAGCTGCACGGCAGCCCACCTGCTCCCCCTCCCCAGCCCCACTTGCCTGCTTCTGATCTGAGAGCACCCCCAAGAAACCTGGGGCGTTACTCTCTGTGGCAGAGTCCACTTCTCAGGAATCCAGCCTGCAGCCATCCTGGTACCAATTTGGGAACATCGCTTTCATATCTTGCCATTAGATTGTATGTTCACTGCTGTTTCTAATAATACTGCTTATTGCTTTAAAGACGTTACTTCCTGTCCCATGTTTGTGGAGCATTCTGTTTTTAAGAACTGCAGTTGAGTTGTAGCAAAAGCTTGAGAACATCTATCAAAATGGTCAAGGTTTTTTGTTTTTTTTTAATTACTTCTTTAACTTGTTGCTATAAGGGTCTGAAAGTTGTGTTTTGTGGTCAATTGAGTTATGTTCCCTGGGAAAAAAATATCTTCCTGGAGGTGTGAACCCATTGTCAGTAGGACTTCTTGAAGGCATTGTTTTTAGCTAACTTTTGCAGCAAGGGGCCATTTTGAGGGGCAACTTTCTAGTTCAGAGTGGTAAATATGACCCACATAGAGGGCAAATTAGACATCCCACGTCCCCAGCTCAGGCCTGCTGAGCCCCAGCCTCTGAACCCCAATGCTGACTTTATTTGGGGAGCTGCTGGCTAGATCGGGGTGCCTGGTGGCTGGAGCTCAGGGAGCCCCTGACAGTCTGCCCCGCTGGCCCTGGAGATTTACCTGCACTCATTTACAAACTGCGCCCAAGATTGTTTTATTTTTTTTTAAACAAATCAATTTTATTGATCCATATTAATAATTTATCCAAAGTGTACAATCAATGGTATTTGGTAGAATCACAAGTTGTGCATTCATCACTTCAATCACTATTAAATTTCAATAATAATAAAAAATAAAAAGAGACAAACAAGAAAATTGGAAATATTCTTATTTAAGCATTTCATTTTTGGGGCTAAAAGAAATGAATCTCTATTTAAGTGACTTATAGAAAGTATGTATTTTGACATTTGCCAAAACCAACAAACAGGGAGAGTCAACAAAGCCCCCTCGAGGGGTGGGATCCAGACCGGCAGGTGGGGGGAGTGGGGAACACTTACTGCCCTCCCCCCACTTTTGTGAAAGAGGGAACCAAGATCCAGAAGAGTGACAGCATGGCTGGAAGTCACACAGCCAAAAACTGACCTGGGGATTTGCACTCAGGGAGCCTAAATCCCCCGTGCCTCAGGCCGCCCTGGCCCTGGCCCTGTGCTTTCAGTCCTCCCTGCCCACAGAGCCAGCGCAGGTGTGACTGCCCAAAGCAGAGGCTTGAAATGACAGTGGCTTCAACAAGACAAAAATTTACATTCTGCTCTGTAAAAGAAGCCCAGAGGGAGGTAGCCCTGGACAGGCATTGCAACTCTACCACGTGAACAAAGAAAAGGCAGCTCTCACCTTTCCTCCACCGGGGCTTCCATCTGCATCACAGCTTCAGGATAGCTTGGCCGCTGAAACTCCAGCCACCACATCTTTATTCCAGGTATCAGAAAGGAAGAAGGGAGAGGGCACAATGGTCTGCATGCTTCCTGCATCAAGATATCTTCCCAGAGCCCCATGCAAAGACTAATTCTGTCTCATTATCTGTTTGCAAGGAATGCTAGAAAATGTCTTCCAGGTGGGCATGTTCCTGCCCCAGACAAAATGGGCTCTTGGAGATTTTGTTTCTCAGTGGCTAAACCAAATGCCACGTAGTGGGCGGGCTTAAATGATGGGCATCTATTGGCTCATGGGTTTGAGGCAAGGAGAGGTCCAAACTCGAGGGGTCAGCAAGGCCGTGATGTCTCTCTGTGTGTGGCACTCTGGGGCCGGCTGCCAGCCACCCTTGGTCTTTGGCTCTTCTGTTCCCTGGCAGTGCACTTGGCAGTGCACTTGGCAGTGCTCCTGGCCTCTCGGGGTTGTGCTGACATCTGTATTTTCCCATCACTTTCTTCTCTAGCTGACCTTCTCTCTCTTGTAAAGAAGTCCAGGAGTCTGGATTAAAGTTCACCTGATTCATTTGGGCCCCACCTTCCTGAAGTGACATCTTGAAGAGATGCTGTTCACAGTGGGTCCCCACCCGCCAGCCGGCAGACCAAGACAAGTCTACAGAGGATTACACAGTTCTGTCCTCATCAGTTAGGAAGCAGGAGGGAGAAGTGGACCCCAAGCTCCACCCACCGTGAAGCTCCCCAACATTCACTCATCCTCTTCCCAGCACCGGATGCACCCCTCCCCTCTTTGGGGGGCATGGCCCCGAAGCACCAGCAGGTGTCACAGCAAATCTAAAGTCCCAAACTCAGAGAGGGCAGCCATCTCCAGCAAGTGTGCAAGGGGCCTCAGGGACCTAGAGACAAGTTACCTTCCCCGTACCCCCAATGTTCAGGCAGAGAAGGGACAAGAGCCCCCAAGTAAAGACTCAGGAAATGCACTGAATGCCACAGTTCCTCGCCCAGGTCTCACCTGCATGCTGGGAACAGGATTCCCAGGGGAAAGTATTGGGTGGGGCCATTGGTCCATGTCTTTGTGGCCCCTGCCCCCCGCCCCAGCGGTGGCTTCTCATGTGAACAGGGAGCACCTTCTGCCTGCCAGGGGACCATCCCCACCCTGGGGTGCAGGGTGGGGGCCTAGAAATTACTGAGGGAATGAGGTTGAAAAGCCCGCCTGTTCTGAGCAGATGCTGCTGCACCATTGCAGGCTGGCCTGGGACCCTCTTTTGCCACCTCTGGCCTCTGGTCTTTGCAGGCTCCCCTGAGCTTCTGGGGCACTGGGGAGACAGGGCTGTCCTGGTGACATGGAGTGAACCATTGAAACTGTCATTTGGGGGAGGGACAAAAATAGTCAAAGAGCCACAACCGTGATTCACCCTAATCCAAATATTAGCCACTTTTGAGGAGGGCGTCATATAAAAGCAGGTTTGACGTAAGGAGTAAATACGTATCAGGTCTCTAAGCCAGTGGCCAACACATCACCACCCAACCAATATTGACTTTTTTTTTTTTATTAATTTTTTTATTTTTTATTGACTTTGTAATAATATTACATTAAAAATATATATGTGAGGTCCCATTCAACCCCATCCCCCCACCCCCCCTCTCCCCCCCCCAACAACACTCGTTCCCATCATCATGACACATCCATTGGATTTTGTAAGTACATCTTTGGGCACCTCTGCACCTCATATACATTGGTTCACATCATAGCCCATACTCTCCTCCATTCCATCCAGTGGGCCCTGTGAGGATTTACAATGTCCGGTGATTGCCTCTGAAGTACCATCCAGGGCAGCTCCATGTCCCAAAGACGCCTCCACCTCTCATCTCTTCCTGCCTTTCCCCATACCCTTCGTCCACTATGTCCACTTTTCCCATTCCAATGCCACCTCTTCTATGTGGACATTGGATTGGTTGTGTCCATTGCACCTCTATGTCAAGAGGAGGGTCAGATTCCACCTGGATGCTGGATGCAATCCTCCCATTTTCAGTTGTAATCACTCTAGGCTCCATGGTGTGGTGGTTGTCCTTCTTCAACTCCATCTTAGCTGAGTGTGGTAAGTCCAATAAATCAGATTGTAGGTGCTGGAGTCTGTTGAGGCTCAGGATCTGGCTATCACATTGTCAGTCCAGAGATTCAAATCCCCTAAATATATCTTAAACCCCAACATTAACTGCACCTCCAGCACATTGGCATGAAAGTCTTATGAAGGGAGATCCCATCTGAGTCCAGATTCATCACACATAAATTGACTTTTGATTGTTATAATGACCAACCAGGTGGCATTCCCAAATGTTAGCATTTGTAGAAAGTTGAACTGAACTTGGGGAAATGTGTTTGCGATGCCAAGTTGCCCTGGCTAATATTTATTCTCCCCTGTGCCCCAGGATTAAATGGCACCTCACTGGGAATTGCCTTGTCTACTGAAATTCTAAAAATTGAGCTCCCTGGTTGGCAGAATTTTTCACTTTTTTTCTAGTTTATCATGGCTGAAAATTTGACTCAATTGGGGTAATTTTTTTTCAGGTTGAATCAATGCCATTCTTTTTTTTTCCTTTTTTCTTTCTTTTTTTTAATTAATTTTTTAAAAAGAAGCTTTAGATTACATTAAATGTTACATAAAAAATATAGGGTGCCATGATACTGATGACTATGCTTATGAGCCTGAGTGCCTGAAATATGAGCTAGGCTTAGAGCTGCAGAATGACTAAGAGTTACCCATGTTGCTCAAATGTGGCCACTCTCTAAGCCAAACTCAGCATGTAAATGCATTACCTTCCCCCCAGCATGGGACATGACTCCCAGGGATGAACCTCCCTAGGGATTACTACCAATCACTAACTGGTGATGCAACTAGAAAGAGACCTTGAATAAAAGGATCAACTCAGACCAGCAGAATATCTCAGCCTACATATTGGATCAAGTGTTAAAAACTGATTTTTCTCCTTGAATAAAAGGGGGAAATGGAAAAGACAAATAAGTTTATATGGCTAAGAGTCTTCTAAAAAGAGTTGGGAGGTCACCAGACGGGTCACGCTTACGCACACCTCAGCAGGATCCCAGAAAGAGCCTAAGTAGATACAACTCTAGATGCTAATTCTCCTGAAGACTACAGAGATCCACAGGGTATATGGTCATGGCAGACAGATTTTGAGCTCTGTGCCATGTCAGAGGGCCCTACTTTGGAATTTGTGCTCCTTAGTGTGATGGAGCTAGACTCTGATGTGACCTTCCTACACACACTTCTTTTCACTTTTACTGAACCTGTGGTTTGTGCTAGGGATGGTGCATACTCAGGGAACTTGAATCTCTGGACTGCCATGTGCCAGCTGAGCCCTGAGCCTCAGCAGAGTTGTGACTCCTACTCTCTGGTTCATTGGACTTACCCAGGTCAGCTAACAGGGAGGTGAAGATGGTCAACCACCACACCAGGGAATCAAGAGTGCCAGCAACTGCAAGCAGAGGAATTGCATCTATCATCCATGTGGAATCTAAGTCCCCTCTTGATCTAGAGATGGAGGGGACATCACCATCCCAGGGTCCACAGAATGGAGGAATAAAATATGGATTAGAGTGGACTTACTGATATTCTACTATAAATACTATTATGACTAGTAATAGAAGAAATTCAGCATTGAGGTGGAGAAAGTGACCACAGTAGTTGCAGAGGGCAGTGAGAGGGAAGAAGAGATGTGATGTGGGGGCATTTTTGGGACTTGGAGTTGTCCTAAATGATATTGCAGGGTCAGATGCTGGACTTTATATATCCTGCCTTAACCTACTGAATGTACTGGGGGAGAGTGTGAACTATAGATTAAACTATTATCTATGTGATCCTGCAGTGCTCCAAAATGTTTTCACCGAGTGTGATGAGTGTGCCACAATGATGGGGGAGGTTGTTGGTGTGGGAGGAGTGGGGTGGGGGGGTGGGGGGTATACGGGAACCTCTTATATTTTTTAATGTAACATTTTTTGTGTAGTGTATATATCTTTAAAAATACAATTTACAAAAATGATGGGGCGGGGGGGGTTTAATGTGAAATTTTTGTGATCTATTAACTTTAATTTACAAAGTGTAAAAATAGGGGAGATTCTCTTATGCCCCTCCCCCTCCCCCACCTTCCCACATCAACAACATTGTTCATTAATGTGCTTCATTTGTTACAATTGAACACATATTGAAGCATTGCCACCAACTCTGGAGTATAGTTTACACTTCGTCCCACACAATTTTGTAGGTTATGACAAAATACATAATGTACCCATCACTGCAATGTCATGCAGGACCATTCCAATGTCCCCCAAATGCCCCCATATTACACCTATTCTTCCCCCTCCCTCCCCCCAGAAGCTCTGTGGGCCACCACCTTTATATCATTGGCAAAATTTCCTCCATTGCTAGAATAATAATTAGTTTAAGTCTACTTTAGTCCATTGTTCATTCCCCAGTCTTTAGAATTTGGGGATGGTGATGCATATTTGTTTCCAACTGAGAGGGATCTTAGGTCCCATGGGGCAGATGGATGGAACTGTCTTGCTTGCAGTTGCACATGTTCTCTGTTCCTTGGAATGGGTGTTGTCCTTCATCTCCTTGTTAGTTGTCCTGGGTGAGACCACTGAAGTGGAGAGTAGGTGTTGCAACGCTGCTGTGATTCAGTTCTCAACTGGCACCTGAACATACCAAAGATTTAAGTCTCTGGCACATATATTTAACAGGTATAGTGCTAATGATAGGTTCAAATAAAAGGGGCAGGAAAGCCATGTATACGGAAACTATAAATGAACCTAACTCTGGTACTCTGTAGAACATAAATTCCAAAGTAAAGCCCACTGACAGGTTGCTGCATTCCTGAGCTTGTCTGCCATGATTACAGTGCTTAGATGTCTCTAGAGGCCTCAGGAGTCCCTCTGTTTGAGGCACTGTTTACTGTAGCAGTCATTGAGATACTGCTGAGACATGCATAAACATAACTTCTGGAATGACCTCCCAACTCACTTTGAAATCTCTTAGCCTTAAAAACTCATTTGTCTTTACCCTTTCCCCCTCTTGCTCAAGGTCTTTTTCCAGATGCATTGCTCCCATGGTGCCAGAGGGGCTTATCCTCAGGAATCATGTCCCACACTGGAGGAAAGATAATGCATTTACATGCTGAGTCTGGCTTAGAGAGAGGCCACATTTGAGCAACAAGGAGGCTATCAGGAGGTAACTTTTAGGCACCCCATAATACTAGGCTATGTTTCAATTTTACAAAAAAAGTTCATAAGTACAGTCATCAATATCAAGGGCCTGGGGTAGTGGTCTGTGTTCCTTCACTAGGCACTGCTTTTGTACTCGGGGGATTCTTACTCTTCATTAGTGAATGGAGCAGGACTCCCCAGCATGGGAATTCAATCATCTTTTGATTATTGTATGAGTCTCCACTCACTGAGACCACGCCCCATGAACACGAGCATATTCATGTGCCTTAGAGGCATGCCCAGGCAAAGGCCTCCCCCCCATTGCCCATCACCTACACCCTGCACGGGTGTGATTCTGACACACACGCTCCTGGGTACCCAGGATTGATGGGCATCTGGACTTCTGCCTGGTCTGTGGATGCTGGTCAAGGGGCAGAGCACCATTTGCAGTGTGTCCAACTGAGGCACAAGGGGATGAGAGCTCCTGGGGGAGGCAGGAGCCCTGGGGAAGTGGGGAGGTGGCTGTTCCTCCCTGCTGCTGAGAGGGGCCATCCCTTGTGGGGACTGTGGGATGTGGCAGTGGGAGAAGGCAGAGCCTTTTCCTTTTCCTACACAGAACTATACAGTTGAATTATTGTAATTATTAGTATTATTATGATTACCATTAAAGTAAACTTACACATGGGAGCTAGTTCGAACATCAGGAAAAGAAATGTTCTTCCATATCTCCTCCACCCCAAAACCATTCTCATCTTCAGCATTTCTGCAGGATGCCTTTTGGTGGTAACCTCCTCATTTCCTCAATTCTACACAGTGTTCTTTACCCTGTTTAGTCAGATTTAACTTTCATTTATTAACTCTTATAAAAGCTGAGGGACTGAGCCCCATTGCTCCATTATCTTCCCTCCTTCCTCTCTTCTGCCCAATTTTTTTAAGTTATATATTCTTAGTTATTTTTTTTTAAATTTCCTCTCATGCTACTGAGAGGCAATGAACATGCACTCAACTTGGGCATCTCAGAAAATTTTAATGTATGTGTCTACCATGCAGCCTCCTCTTAGAGCCAGACTTAAAGTTAACCCCTTCCTGTGGGTGTCAACTCAGTGTAAGTAGGCTCTTTCGGCAAGTGAAATACTTGTATGTAATCTTAGGAGTATATTTTAATAGGTATTTGTATTTTGCAAATTTCCAAACATATGTAAAAATTAAAAGAACAATGAATTCTGTGCACTCTTCATTTAGATTTGCCAATTCACTTAATGTTTCCCTCTCTCTTTTTATATCCTTCCCTCCCCTCCCTTCCCCTTCCTCTCTACTTCTTTCCTCCCTTCCCCTTTCCCCTTCTCCCTCTTCCTTTCTTCCTTCCTTTCTCTCTTTCCCAAACCATTTAGAAGTAAGTTTCAAATTTCATGACTCTTCACCCATAATGCTTGAGTATAAATGTACTAAGAAAAAGGATATTCTCTCACAGAATCTCAGGGCCTTTATCACACCTAGGAAAATTAACAATAACTCCATAATATCCTCTAATATACAGCTTTCTTCAAATTTCTCTCTAATTATCACAAATATGCCTTCTTTGAGCTCTTTATTGGAATCCAGATGTAAAATCTTCATGCACTGTATTTGGCTGCCTTGTCTCTGTAAGTATTTTAATGGAGAACAGGAAACACCCCCCTTGACTTCTTTCTCTTTTGTGACATTGGATTTTTAAGAATTCCGGACAATTCTCTTGTAAAACATTCTACAATTTGGATTTGTCTGATTTTTTTCTCATTTTAGGTTCAAGTTGCATGTGTGGGGCAAGAATTCTACATGAGTGAGGTGTTGTACACATCTTTTTTAATTACATCGAGAAGCAGGTAATGATAGGTTGTCCCACACCTGGCGAGGTTGAATTAGGTCACTTGGTTAAAGCAGGGTCTGTTTCCTGGTGATGGCCAGAAGTCTGAACTCAGATGTCAGCAGGGCCACGCTCCATCTGGCCCCTCCTTCTCCTGGCCTCTGGCGCTGGCTTGCCAGCCGTCCATGGCGGTCTCTGCCTTAGTCGTTACACGGAGCTCTCTCAGTCCAAGCCAATGCACATGATGCCCTATCTCTTGCTTGTGAAGCTTTATTGTTCCCTTTGTAATTAGTAAGTCAACCGTGGGATGATATTTAGAGACAGCATGGGCATTTTACTCCCCAACAACCTTTCATCGCTGGCTGTAAACAACCACAGGTGATCTGTGCCCAGATATCAATATATTATTCCACAGGGGTTTGCAAAATGCTTATTTTTTTCAATGCGAATGTTTCTTGTAGTTTTATTTGCTGGCATCCTTTAAAAAGATTTCTCCCTTTCCCCCTCCCTCATATTATTACAGATGCATGGACTTACATTTTCATGTGTATTATACTTCTGAATATTTAAATTGCCCCAAACATGGCCAGTGGGACCACCTTAAATTGTATTCTTTTGACGTGACTCAGTTCTTCTTGAAACACATCCTTACTTTCTGACATTACAGGATGTTCCACGCTCACTTTATACTTTCCCTTCCCCAGACCCAGAATAAGCCATTTCCCCAAGGAGCCCTGACATTTAGAAACTAAGATCTGCTTCCCTAAGGTAAACTCATTACTACTTTCAGGGGCTAGAGCTTGGATGAATGGATGGGTAGATGGATGGATGGATGAGTGGATGGATGGATATACACACATAAAGCTATCAATTTATAGTAATATTTCTAATTCAAACTTAATACTATAGGATTTTTTCTTTATCTTAATTTATTCTCATATCTCCTTTCTCATAGTGAAAATATTTGTTCCCAATATGAATATATTTACCTATTTGTTTTATCTTATAATATCCCTTCTGGGAAGTGGATATAGCTCAGTGGTTTGGTGCCTGCTTCCCAAATACAAGGTCCTGGGTTCAGTCCCTGGTACCTTCTAAAAAATAAAAAAATATCCATTCTGTTTCTTGACCCTGAAATATAATTAGTATCTTATCTCATGATTCCTCAATAAATAAATGAGTAAATTTTGGCCCCTGAAAAATTTTCTATCTCTTCTCACCATTCCATCTCCTAAACATATCTTCACTTTTACATTTCCATTTTTTAATTTATTTTTGTCTTGATCTGCAACTGCCTTATGTCATCCCTGATTTACTTATATGTTGATTCTGAGAATAAAAATCAACAAATAAAATGTGTGATAGTGTAATTATTAAGTTGAAGCATTATAAATGATATGGAATTGCTCATATTCAACATTCTTTTACCTACAAAAATTGTGGCAATTTCATATGGTTCAACTAGATATTTTTATTAGAAAAAATATTCCCATACAGAGGAGGACATTTTCCTGGGTCACTGAATCTTTGCTGTTCTACTAAGAATAATCCAAGCTTTAAGGTCAACTAGACTTCCTTTCTCACATGCCATCAAGTGCTCAAGATTGTGCAAGTTTTTGTCTCAAGTTTTTGTCGCATGTTTGTAATGTTTCTTTATTTTAGAGCTTTTCATATTGTCTGGGGAATCTGGTTGCCTTTCATTTTTTCTTAATGACGGAAGGATTACTTGCCTTCTATACCATATCCCTAGTAACTTGGAACTGGTTCATCATATTTTTGTAAAGTGCATTAATATGTTTTTGGGGCCTCTTATCCAGCTGTGGTTTAAGAATTTATGTTTATTAGATCCCTGGGTATGTTCACTGATTCTTGGAATTCATAGCTGTTTCCTTTTTTTTTTTTTTACCCACTGAATTATGCACTTAACAAAATTCTTTGTTCTTTTTCAGATAGGGTGCATGGCAGGTAAATTTATTGAATCTCTGTAAGACAGAAAATGTCTGTTTTTCATTCTCACACCTAACTGCCAGATTTATAAATGGATACTTTTCCCTTAGAACATTGAAGGCCTTTCTCCCTTTAATTCTAGTTTATGGTAATGCTAGCAGGAAGTCTGATGCCAATTTGATTCTTTTTCCTTTGTAACTGTTCTATTTTTTTATTTCTAGAAACTTTTAAGATTTTCACTATATTCTTACAATATTCCCACTCTATGTATCTAGAAGTGTGTCTCTTTTCCATCTCTCCTGCTTAGAAGTCAGCCACTCCTTTCGATCTGAAGAATTGTGTTTTACATTAGCCTATGAAAATGCTCTTCAGTTATTTAATTCTCTTATTTCCAACTCTCCATTTCTCTGTTCCTTATGTTCTGGAACTCCATTTGGATGAGTGTTGATTCTTCACATTTCATTCTCCAGTGTGCTTACCTCTTTTTGTGTGTGTGGGTCTTCTTTGTATTGTTTTTCCATGTCTCAGGATATTTTCTTCACACTCTTTCCTATGCTGAATATTTTTGGTTTGGGGATCGTCTTTTTTTTTTTTTTTATGTTTTAATGTTCTCTCCTAATGAATAGAGAATTTTTTCATAGAAGTTTTGCTTTTCCATGTTTTGTGGATGCAATACTGTATTTCTGTTTCTGAGAATAGTAATAAGGATTTCACAGGGTATGGCTTTAATAATAAAACAAGAAATCAGAGTAAAAATGAAAAACAACATAATGACATGGAAAAGAAAATAGCAGATTTAAGGAATCCAATTGAGACCCCAAACAGCACTACTATAACAAGAAATAAAATAGACAGAGCTTAACATCAAACTTTTGGCACAGAAGAAAGACATATATAAGCAGTAAAATCAGATAGGAGATACTAGGGAGATGATAATAGGCAAAGAAGGTACAACAACATGGTAATAATTGGTGTTTGATATCTCAAAATAGCAACAACAAAAAAGAATAAAGTATAATCCATGCTGTGCAGCAATGCTCCAAAATGTACTAATCAAATGCAATGAATGTACCACACTAATGAAAGAAGTTGATGATGTGGGAGGAGTGGGGGGTATGGGGAGTGGGATATATGGGAACCTCTTTTTTTAGTTTATTTTTTTATTTTTGGAATTTAAAAATAAACTTTATTTTTTAGATTTTTTAAACAAATCAATTCTATTTGTACATATTAATAATGCATACAATCCATGCAAAGTGTACAATCAATGGTATTTGGCATAATCACATAGTTGTGCATTTATCACCTCAATCATTATTAGAGCATTTTCATTATTTGAATAATGATAATATAATAATAATAAAAACAGAAAAACAAACAATTCATTACCTCTCAATCTCTCTATGCTTCCCCTTCTGTGCATCACTGCCATTTCTGGCTATTCTTGCTCATTTGTTACTTTACTTATTTATTTACTTTAAAGCCATTTTATTGAGATATATTCACATAACATAAAATCTATCCAAAGTGTGCAACCTTTTTTTTTGGATTGAATAATTTTTATTGTAATAATGTAGGAGAGGCAAACTTAGAAGTCAAGTATAAGAAAAAGGTGTTATTCTATGATATTCCTTTAAAGTTGTTTTATGAGAAAATAATCCAGAGATTGTATGTATATTTATGTTCTTCTGTTTTGTTTTGAAAAATGAATCTATTAAATAAATTTCCATAATTTATATGTAGTGTTAGTAAAGTATTTCATCCATAATTTGGCCCATTTTTTTAAAAAACATCTAATCCTATTATGGGAACCTCTTATTCTTTAATGTAACATTTTGTGTGATCTATGTATCTTTTAAAAAAGAAAGAAAAAAAAAGAAAAAAAGTAGAAAAAAAGAATAAAAAGAAAATATGCCTTTGAGTAGGTAAAGTAAGAAAGAAATTCCTGAAGCGAAAGAAACTCTTAATCTACAAGCAAAAGGCACACATCATGTAAGAGAAAAAAAATAATTGCAAATAGGGACAGAGTCTGGTTAAGAAACTAACTATAAAAGATAAAGATAGATTTCTTTAGATAAATAAACATAAAAGACAAGGCAAGTATAGGCATGCCCTGCTGTCACAGTAACTGTTAGAAGATAATAGAGCAACTCCTACAAAGTGTTGGAGAAAATAAATACATCCCCAAAACAGCAGAACCAGCCATGTTATTATTAAATTATAAAAGCTGTAGGAAGATATTTTAAATATAAGAAGACTCAGGGAATGTAGAACCCAAGGAATTTCTTTAAAAGCAAAACAATAACAACAACAAAACTACCCAATGATGGAAGTCAGAGAAACTAGAGTTGAAATAAATATATACATACATACATACATACATATATACATACTATGAAACACTTTTGGGTGGGCATTGAATCCTTCTAAATATAGAACTAAGTTTAAAGAACTGTGAGAAATTAAGTGTCATTAATTTTGACATTATAAAAATGACAATAAGCTAAAAATTAGGAGGCCAAGGAAAAGGAAATTGAGAATAAATGCAGTAAATCAATCCTCCTCTTCCTAGCTTGGAGTTTAGGGAATAAGTAGGTGCTATTTAAGCAGAAACTTAAGAAACAAAATAGTGCTTAAAGTTATACCTGCAACAGCCAGAATAAACGCACACACAGAGAATATTATACATAGATACAGAACAATATGTGCTGGTATTATTTTTTCCTAAAAGAAATGACAAGAAACTGTTAACAAGGAGGATGTTTGAAGAGAGGCAACTTAAGGATGAGGAAAGAGACTCATTTTGCATTGCTATATGTTCCTAAACTGTTTGGCTTTACAAGAGTAAGTGAAAACTATGTATGGATAAATGTAGATCCATGTCCACACAGACGCCGGCACCTGTGTCTTATGGATTTGTGAATGTCTGTGAACCCTCCGTCACTCCTTTCCTTTAGCCCTCCCAGGGATAACATAAATAAGTGTGCATTTCTAAAGAAGTGTGGGCCACATTGAAACAGGCTGATAAGATAGAGAATGAATAGATGGATCTGGAACCTGACAAGAGAGTCCACGTGGACCTCAGTAACCCCCAAGGCGGCTGCTGGAGGACCCCCACCCCTGGGATTCTGTTACCCAAAACAAAAACTTCTTCCTGAGAACAAGGAAAAGCCCTGGATGTTCCCTAGGCACTTTATCATTGGGTCCTCATTAAGAGATGGATGGGGGGGGTAATCAATCAAAACAGCAAACAGCTGGAACCCCTCCCCTGCCATTAGCAAAGGGCTGGAATAATTAACAGTTTAAAAGCCAGGCACAAACCAGAGCATGGGCTCTTGCCTTGTTCTCTTACCTCTGGACCTGGACCTGTCCTGTGTGTGCTGCTCTCACCATTTTTCTTCTGCCGTATGGCCATGAAAGTAAACCTGGGGATTTATAATCTATAATGGGGAAGTGTAGCTTGTCAGTCAGACCTCTTCATCCCTTTTCACCCCCTTCCTCTCTATCTGGGACCCCTGCTCTGATATTTTCTGTTATTTTCTCCCATTTTTCTTCCCTCCCTACCTGAATAAATTACTGTTCTAACTGACCCAGTATGCTTTTGAAATTCATTTCTGCAGCATAGCCAGGAACCTAAATAAAATCTGGTAACATATTTGGCCAGCCAGTCCAGGAGTTTACTGGTGAGTGAAGCTATGGTCTACAGCCTGCTTAATGCCTTCCTTTGGCTCTCTGTTTTAAACAGTTTGCCTACAAGCCCCCACAGGATGTAATCCTGGGAGGGAAGGTGCTGGGGCTCTGGAATTCTTTACATCCATGCCGCAAGCCCCCCTTGTTAGATCTAACCCCATTTTGGGAAGGCTGGGGCACAGGGTGGGAGTTACCTAAGCCACTGGTCTTTCAAGTTGTTTTGGCAGCTGGAGGCCCTGCCCTGGCGCCATGACCGCAGCCTTCTCCCACCCTCTCTAGAGGGGATGCAGCAGTAACAGAGAGCTGGAGAGCCAAGAGCTCACCCCTCCCACCAGGTCCAGGCCTCTGCAAGTGGCTTCCAATCTGACCACATCCAGCTGCCTGGGGGATGAGTAGGACAGCGATGGGCAGAGCCAAGATGGATAGCATGGGAGATCCCCTTCCCCAGGTGACCAGAATACCCTTGCAATTTCTAACATTTACCCATATTTTACTTTTTTACTGAATCTCTCTTTGCAGGTTTGTGTTAGGATGCTTTGGTCTGTTTTAAAAACTGTGAAAATAAAGTTCTTGTGGAAAGTCCCTTTGTTTAGCAAGGAAGCAATTGCCTCAGAACTGCAAAGCCTATTAACTTGTACAATTAACCACTAATCACTTAATGGCCTTTTAATAACTGGTTTAACTGGGAAACTATCAGACAATAAAGTCAGAACTAAGGCTGTGTTTAATAACTCTGGAAGGATAGGAGGAAGAAGCACAATTTGACTTGGCAGCTTCAAGTTGAAAATCTAATCGACCTGTTTCCCAAGTCCGAGCTGGCCTGGGAATGCCTGGTGGCAGGGGCTCTCTGATTTCCTGTGGTGGTGGGAATCAGAGAGCAGCCAAATGTTTCCTGAGATTTAACTCAGGAACTTCTGTTTTGGTCAGTCTCAGACCCTGGAAAGAAGGGGGCTGAGAACCAGAGCAGGAAAATGAAGGGCCCCCACCCCTTGGGCACATCCATTCAGAAAGCAGCCAAATATCTTCTGGGACAAATGTCTCAGGTGCTTTGATTTGGGGCCACTGCTCAGGACTCCCAGTCAGCTTGGGCTCATTTATCTGATATCCAGAATCAGACACCCCCAAGACCTGCCCACAAGGACACTTGTGGGCAAGTTACACCCTGAAAATAAATATTCTCAGGATGCTGAGACAGGGTTTCAGCTTCAAATTGTGTGGAGTGGTGAATTTAGTCAGACTAGGTCTCTGGGACGCCAGAATGGTTGACTAAAGGGTGCTTCTTCATTCTTCCTAGAATAATGGGTGCAGTCTCTAGCCTACCAGCAAACTCCCCATAGAAGTCTCTTAGGAATCACAAAATTGTGCCTACTGCTGCTCCACATGGCTACAGTAGAGCCAAGAGCAGCCTCTGCATAGAACCCTGAATTCCAGTTAAACCAGTGGAAAAAAGAGAATAGATAGATCTGAGGTCCAGAAACCTCATGTCATGTCTCCTTAAAAAAATGAGGAAATAAAACTCAAACTTCTGTTTAAACTCAATTGTGCCTATAAAAGGTGTGAATAGTGATCAAAATAAAAGAAACCTCATGTGCCACCAATTAAGGTCAAAGTGTTCCCTGAAATGCTAAAGGTATAACATTCTCTCTTCTGTTTTAATTTATGCATAACCTTGTGTTCAACTTTGAAATCTGTGTTTAACTTTGTCAGTTTGCTTGTGCCTAGGAAATCAGATTTGGAGTTCACCTGTTACAAATGGGATAATGGTAAAAATAAACCTGAGAATTAGTCTTTGAGGGTCAATACTGTCTTACTAGTGGATTTAATGCATAAATCAAAAATGAAATTACTTCAGTTACTTGAAAAGCAAGGAACCTTCACAAAGTCGTTACTAATAAAATTCTGTGGCTTAGTTAATAAAGGTATCCACTTCACCTTAAGGTAAAAACTTACTAGAAACTGTAACTAAGAGTTAAGATCATTTGTAGATACATTTATATTATAAAACAGCAGAAGGATAATAACTGAAGTTATAACTGGGTAGATTCAGCCTGAATCTACTATTGTAAGTGTAATTTCTAAAGTGACCTTACCTGCATATAAACTTCAAGCCTAGCCTCCTCCCTTGCCTTTGATTATGTTTTTTTCACAACAGCTTCTGCCCCTATGGCTCAGGGGAAAGCAAATGTGAGACATCCCTGTCCACTGTTCTACTGGTATTAGTGACCCTGCTTTCACTCTTGGATCCCAGTGTGGACTAATTGCTGCCTGGTGGAATCCTTGACCCTCAGGGTTGAACATCTACTTTCCCAGTCTAGCAGCCACTGGAGTATTTTTATCTCCAAAGACTGGGAAGTGAAGGGGACTTCCTGCCTTGACTGTTTGGATTCCTAAAAGTGACAATTCATGAGAGAAGCCAATTTCCCTGAGCTCCAAAGTCTGCTAAAATCAAAGTAAAATATAAAGTACTAAAACAAAGGAAAGTTGTATTAAAGCATTGGGAATATTTTGGTTATAAGCCCTTAGTTAAAAAACAAAATTCTTGTGCAAAACTGCATGGTCATAGTGCAAATTAAAAAAGAAATAAAAAATAAAAAATAAAAAAAAAACCTTCCAGGGGATCTTGCAAATGTTTTGCAGTTAAACTTGTTTTGTAAAAAATGAAAGTTTTTAGTAACTAAGTTGTGTCTCTATGCCAAACTATTCATGTCTTCCTATTTGCTCAGTGTGTAACTTCATACATCAAAATAATATCAAATCAACAAATGATGAAAATTCTAAGTTCATATCTAATGAAATTAAGTTAAAGAAATGTAGGACTACCCTCTCTTAAATGCATAATGTAAATTCCATTGGTTTCTAATTGTAATCTAAGGTAAATTAGCCAGTCTGTGATTGTGATTAATTATAAAGAGTTTATAAAAGAATCTTTCAACAGAAAACCTAGGTTGATATTAATGGCAAAAAGTAACTTCATAGCAATGAAACCTGTCTGAAAGTCACCTCACTGTGCATATTCAGGTGGTAATAATGAAAAGTTACCTTGATTCCATTGGGAATCTTCAGTTTTCATTTTAAAAATGGGAAAAATAATTTTGCCTCTACTGCTAAAGTAAAATACCTGCTAACATCTTGGTAAAATTGTAGGAGTAAACAAAGTCATTTAATATGTAACACATTGCACTGGAAATATTTAAAAGTTATATAAAAATCAAGAAAGAGACTTCAGCATTGCATTGTCAAACTCTCTTTCAAACCAGGCCTTCAATACATTGCAGGTTGCCTCTCCGTATGAGTTATTGGCTAGATTGGTCACTGACCCCTCAAACAATAAAGGTATCTACTACATCTCTAGTTGTGCTCCTGAAGTTAATGGAAACTATTGCAGTTTCAAAGTCCTGCAGCAGCCAATGATGGCTCGGTACAGCCAAATGTACAATGGATATTGCCTCCAGACTGGCACTGTTTCATAGTGCCAGAGAACACAATGCACCAGGCCAGTAAAATACTGGAAACTACCTTCTTAGCTTCTCTCTGGGAACAATAGTGCTGCAGCTTGTTCACTGAGTGAAGAACATACCAAGTGGAGTCATAATCACCAGAGTACTGTAAGTAGAACTTAAACACAAATTGGCATTATGGCCTGCTCCCATGGAGAGATAACATGTAAGGTATTGCAAACCTGAAACTTGAATCTATTAATTGCAGCTCAAAGAGAAACGTATGCATTGAGTAGTACATTAATTAGTGTTAAGTACTCTGCCTATATCCTATTCTAGATAAGTCTAGGGATTATGGTAATATTTCTATTAGATCATATACAGAGGAGCATTGGACAAGTTAAAAGTCCTGGTAAACTTCATTTTCTGAGTAGTTGATAAACATGTCTCTAAAATAAAGGAATGGCAACCTTGCCTGAGAGCAGTGGGGGCAACAGCCCTTTTAATTAAGAAAGCCAACCAAACTAACTTGGGGGCAACCTCTCCCAGTTTCCACCCCACACCAGGTAAAGGATGTGCTTGAGGCCAGGGGCCACCAGTGGCTCACAGGAAGCCAGTTAATTAAATACCAGGCTCAAGTGCTAAAAAACCCTTAAGTGCAAATAAAGGTGTGTCAGACTCTTGACACAGCCACCTTTCTACCAGTAGAGGGCCCCAAGTCAGATCCTGAGGGGCCCCTTCTCCACTCCTGCCTCAAAACTCTTAACCAAAACTACCTGAGCAGGCCAGATTTAAAAGATGAGCCGCTTGTGAACCCAAACATTAAATGGTTCACAGATGGAAGCAGTTTTATTAAAGAAGGAATTTAAAAAGCAGGCTATGCAGTAGTTTCTCAATTTGAAACCATAGAAGCCAAAGCTCTTTCCCCTGGAACTTTAGCTCAAAAAGCAGAGCTAATTGCCCATACCCAAAGCTTAAAACTAGCGGCTGGGAAATGGGCTAATATTTACACAGACTCTAAGGATGATTTCCTTGTCCTTCATGCTCACTCTGCTGTGTGGTGAGAACGAGGCTTGCTTACCAATAGTAGGTCACCTCTTAATCATAAACAAGAAATCCTAGATTTACTAGAAGCCATACTGTTACTTCAAGAAATAATAGTTATGCATTGTTCAGGGCATCAGAAAACAAACACTGCTATAGCAAAGGGAAATACTCAAGCTGATGCACCTGCTTAAGCACCAGCATAAACCCAGGTCTTCCTCCTACCCCTATTCTAACACCTGTCAGTTAATAACTCAAACAACGGGAGGCTTCACCATCCCCCTTTCACGCCTCCTGCCCAGATGCAGGGATCATACCCTGGGGAGGACTGGTAGACACACATGCCACCCTACCAGGTCTAAGTGTTTTCCCACCAAAACGAAAACAGCAAACGAGCTGGCTAGAACCCACTTCAGCCTAGCCCCTTTGAGATGGTCCGTGGGCAATCCTTCCTTACCCAGGACCTGAAAATCAGGTTCTGATCACAACTTGATAAAAAACAAGCATCATCAGTATGTAAGAAACTTTACTCTGTAGTTCCGATTACTCCTACAGCTATTAAAGAAATTTCCAACTTGATGCACCAATCCTGAATGAAACCAGCTGCCCAAGAAAGTGCCAGCTCACCAAAAGCACCTGATGGAATGGACAAATGCCAGGCATTGGATGGCCTGAAATACCTCTGCAAGAGAAAAAGCTAAGTATTGTCTGCATCGAAGTCAACTGTCCCCTCTAACTCTAGCCCAAATGCCTATTGTTAGAGGGAAAACAAACCAAACATCCCTTACAAAACCCTTGTCTGTTTTCTTTTTAAAAAGGCAATGTCCCTTCCCATCCCCCTCTTAGCTGCTTTAAGCACAATCATCACCATCAAAAATTGGGGTTGGCAATCTATACCAAACCCCATTATCTTATTTTAATTGCTCCCTAGAAATAACTAACAGTATGGATAAAACCAGCTGTGCCTTAGGAGCTCCAAAACAGCAAGCAGACTCTTGTGCTGTGGTGATGCAAAATCACAGGGCACGGGACATGCTAACTATGGCACAGGGAAGGGCATGTCCTTTCCTTAAGGAAGAATGTCATCTCTAGGTAAATTACTCTAAAACAGTCCTATACAGTGTTCAGAACCTGCAAAATAGAACCCCGATGTCAAGGAAATGCAGCCTTTATAGACACCTGGTCTTTTCTACTCCTGTGGACCAGTGTCCTCTTAGCAGAACCGTGTATTCTCAAAATTCTAATTAAATTTACTTCTTCCAGAATCAACATCTTGTTAGCCATATGGGAACTTCATCCAGCATCATACAGGATGCCAGATCCGGCTTCTTCCAGGTGAGATAGAATAGCAAGGGAGTGCTGTACCTTGTCAGGTAGGGTCTCGAGCCCTTAACCAGCAGGAAGCAGCTACAGAAGAAAGATCATCTTCCTTCAGCACCGCTTTAAGATTAAAGGTGTAGAACTCTCAGAAGCAGGCTAATAAGAAGGGGAATTAATAGACAGACCTGGAACCTGGCAGAGAGTCCACGTGGACATCAGTAACCCCCAAGACGGCTGCTGGAGGACCCCCACCCCCAGGATTCTGCCTTTCAGAACAAAGACTTCTTCTGGGAGGGAGGAGAGGCCCCAGATGCTCCCTAGGAACTTGAGCATTGGGTCCTCACTGGGGGATGGATGGGCGGGGTAATCAATCAAAACAGCAAAGAGCTGGAACCCCCCTCCCCTGCCATTAGCAAAGGGCTGGAATAATTAACAGTTTAAAAGCCAGACACAAACCAGAGCACGGGCTCTCAACCTGTTCTCTTACCTCTGGACCCGTTCCTGCCCTCTGTGCACCGCTTTCGCCATTTTTTCCTCTGCCCTGTGGCCACGCATGTAAACCTGCGCATTTATAATCTATAACGGGGAATTGTAGCTTGTAAATCAGCCCTCTTTATCCCTTTCACCCCCTTCCTCTCTACCTGGAACCCCTGCTCTGATATTTTCTGTTATTTTCTCCCTTTTTTCTTCCCTCTCTACCTGAATAAATTACTGGCATACCTCACCTGGCATGCTTTTGAAATTCATTTCTACAGCATAGCCAAGCCACAAAATCCTGTAACGATATGGTTGTAGGTAGTTCTGAAGTTTCTTTTTCAAACTTCTCATGAATAAAGTAAACCAATACATTTTAAAAAGAGAAGACAAGTGATTGGAAGGAAATTTAGCAAAACATCCAAAGCAGTTATCTCTGGGTAATGGAATTATGGATTATTTTTTTCCCTAGATTTTCTAAATTTGATTTCCATAGCCATTAAAA
This sequence comes from Dasypus novemcinctus, assembly GCF_030445035.2. NCBI lineage: Eukaryota > Metazoa > Chordata > Mammalia > Cingulata > Dasypodidae > Dasypus > Dasypus novemcinctus. The sequence goes on along the minus strand of NC_080678.1, from coordinate 98,971,454 downwards.
TAATGGTCTCTGGATCCAAGTTGCGTGGATTTGAATACTGGGTCTGCCTCTTGGGCAAGTGAAAACCCCCTCTGCATCTGCTTTCTCCTCTGGAAAGTGGGGGTTATACTGGTATATAGGTCATTGTGAGGATTAAGGGAGGACAGTAGTTACCTGGGCTCACCCCACCTTTCCCAGCTTCAGATGTCTCCCCCAATTTGGCAGGAGGGCTGGAGCTTCACTGACGCCCAGGCCAGCCGCCTCGGCTGGGGCGTAGCCCCCAGCTTCCCCCTCCTCCCCCGGTAATGATATCTACAGCCCCCCAAACAGAAGAGGTAAACTGAGGACATGCTCCTCTCTGAGCCCTTAGCCAGAGTGCCAGGGTGGAGGGAAGTGCGGGCAGGGCTGCCCCGCTGGCCGCTCCCTGCCTCTCAGGGGGGCTGAGCCGCATTTCCTTTCCTCACTTGGCTGAGTCCGCCTTTCTCATGGGTGACTATGGACCTCTGTGTCTTCTTCCCTGCCTTCCTCCAGCAAGACGCCCCCACCTGGGAGGAATCCTGCCCCTGGCCCTCTCCATGGGCCACTGATGTAAGTCCTGGTGGGTGCTTCTGTGTCCCCTGGTCCCTGCTCAGCCTCAGCAGGTCAGCGCAGTCCTGGCGGGGTGGGAGGGCGGGGAGGCGGTGAACAACTGGGTCAGGACGAGGGCGCAGGGGAAAGGCCCCTTTCCCCAGCACGCTCACCGCCCTCCTCCCTTCCGAGCGGGGGAGCCCTGCCTCCACGCCCACACGCCCCGATGGCGGCCCGACGTGGGGGCCCTTCCCCTGCCTGATGAAAGAGAGGACCTGGGGCCTACCCAGACCACTCTGAGCTTGGTTCACCCAATTCTGGTTAATTAGAAATGTGTCCTTTTGAGGGCCTGGCCTGCGTTGTCAGGAAGGGAAATGGCAGTTGGGAGCAAGGCCGAAGAACGGCTGAGGGCAGGCTGCTGCCCCCTGGGAGAAAGGGGGGATGTGAGTGAGAGGGGTGGCCACCCAGCCTCCTGCCTCCCTGCAGGCTTGTCTGCCCTTGGCTCTGGGGAGGTGCCCGGCACCTGCCCTTCCTCTCCCTTGAGGCAGGGGCAGCTGCTGCCATGGAGAGAAAACCACTTCCAATTGGCTCATGGATAAACTTGGAACTTAGGTGGCTGGGCTGTTGTGTTGATCAGAAACAACTCACAAGAGAGGATTTTCCAGTGAAAGATAGTTCTGAGCACCTGCCCACTCCCCACACCCACCCAGGGCCTTGCACAACGTCCGCCCTGCTCCCCCTTGCATACCCACATGCCCCAACAGCAGCACCCGAGGGCGGCTGTACCCCATCCACGGGCTTGGTCCTGGGGTGCCTGTCTGCATGGGGGATGCACTGAGCTTCCACCCTTTGTCCTGTGGTGGGGACGTCCCTGCCTCACCTGGAATCTTTCTACAGATGCTCCTTCTCCTTGCCGCAATGCCTGTGTTGACCTGCACGCAGTCACAGCAGACCCCAGAAAGTTCTCCTTGCTGGAGCCTTCCTCCACGCCTCTGCTGGGGCTTGCCCAGGGTAGTGGGTGCCCACGCTGCCCGAGGCATCTCCAATGGTTTCCTCAGTTGAATGTCTATGACAGTCCCAACAGGCGAATATCACCCCCGTACTAGTCAGGGCTCTCTAGGGAAACAGAACTGACTGGGGGATCCTGTAAATAGTGTGAAGTTTCATACCACTGTCTCACGTCATCACGGGGGTGCACAAGTCCACGTTTCGTAGGGCAGGCTGCAAAGCAGGGGCTCCGACGAAGGTCATGGATGCGTTTCCAGGAGACGCCGGCTGTCTGGAGAGGAGCTGGGGATTCTCTCTGAATGCTGAACCCCTTCCCCTTGGAAGGCCTTCCCTAGTTGGATGAGACGCTGCTCATTGCCGACGGCAGGCCCCTTGGTGATTGTAGATGTGACCAGCCATCCATGCAGTCAGCTCACTGACGATTCAAGTCCATGAAATGCCCTCGTACTACAATGAGCCCAGTGCTTGCTTGGCCGGGCAACTGGGCACTTTACCTGGCTGAGCTGACACATTAGCCTAGCCATCACAGCCCCCTTTCCAGAGACACACCTGCCTGTATCAGTCCCAGGCATGCCGCTCCGAGGGGGACAATGGAACACCCCGGGGCTCGTGCCCTTCCCTCTCTGCCTGTCGCAGCTCCAGCCACCCCAGCCCAGGGCCACCAGCATGCGGGGGACCTTGGCTGAGCACTTGCTGCACTTGCCTGCAACAGCCTGGCTCTCTGTGCTGGTTGGAATTTATTTTATTTCCCTTAGGGAAGAGCTGCACACAGGAGGCAGCAACTGGGCTTCCTCCCGGAGTGACATCAGAGACCGACACCTTAGGAAGCTGAGCAAGCCCTTCCCTGCCACCCTTTGTAGCCGCCTGCCTCCCCGGGCGCGCTTTCAGCCTTGACGTCCACGGTGGGTGATGACGACAAATGCGGCACATTCCCACGGGGTCCCTGGAGTCTCCCGCCATGTCCGTCCTGCGAATGAAAACTCCACAACTTTCCCTCATACGGGGGAATTGCCGGCCTGAGCACCTTCTCGTGATGACAGTTTTAGAGAATACCCTGCTCCCGTCACGTGTGCAGGAGCCGCCCGCGAGCTGCCCTGGGGCTCGAGCGAGGGCAGGCCGCTGGCTCTGACCTCCCTCAGCCCTCCACGCCAGGTTAGGGAAAGGAATTCCCCGAAGACAAGGGGCCTGCATGCTGGGCGGGAAAAGTCGTTCATTTCTACTCTGGACCCAGCGCAGCGCCCCAGCCGGGAGCCTGCGTCCCAGGGTGCGGAGTGGGTGGCTTGGGGACAGTAGGTGGGACAGGAGAGGGGAGAGGGCTGCGGGCACGCCCCAAAGACCTTCCTCGCACTCCTCCTTACGACGTCGGTGTTTTCCCTGTTTGACAGGACAAGACACTCGGGGCTCCCCAAGGTGAAGTGGGGTGCTTCCATTTATTAACCCAGGCAGATTAGGAAGTTACAAGGCGGCTGGGCAATCGTGGAAACGCATTTTAGTGGGGACGTTTTCCACGTGCCAGGGCGCGCAGGCGCGACCCCAGCGTCCTGGGTGTTGGAGGACGGCCCGCGGCCTCGGAGGCGCGCCCCTCCTGCCACCGCGGAGTCGAGCCCACCCGAGGCTGCTCCGCCTCCAGGCTCGGGTCTTCCCGGCGCGGCCTCGGCTCCGGGGCTTGATGCCCCACCCCTGCCCCGTCACCCGCCCTGGCGCCGGGCTGGAGGGGCCGGGAAGAGTGCGGGAGAGCCGCGTGCTCCTGCGCTGGGAGAAGCCTGGTACGACGGGCGGGGGCTGCGGGCTGTGGAGGGGCAGGGGGAAAACGGGGTGCAGGGGGCCTTGCTCCCCGTGTAGGGGGGGTCTTCGCCCAGACGCAGGAGCCCATGGTGGGCAGGAGGACGGCCGTCGGAGTTCCCCTTCGGGAGAACTTTCTGGCAGTGACGTGGAGGGTGACATGGTGGAGAAAGACAGACCTGAAAGCCACGAGGAGGGTGTCGCGAGGGCTGGTGAGGGACGAGGAAGACGTGCCCAGGGCAGGGCGAGGCTGGCGGGAAGGGTGGCAGAGGGGCGCCGGGGGCAGCGGGTGGGAGGTTGGTGTCGGCGTGTCGGGGCGCCCCAGGGGGCACGGGTCCTAGGATGAGGCTTGGTGTGGGCTTGAGGGTGCGGGGATGGGTTCCCACGCCGCTTCCAGGGTCACCCGAGGGTCCTGGCCCTGGATTCCCCTACCCCACCCGCAGGAACAGGGTAGCGTTGCTAAGGGGAGGGGCAAGGCTGGCCTTTCGCGGTGCTTCTGCGCCTGCGCTCCTCCTCCGCTCAGCCGCCCCTGCTCCGCTAGACGCCCCCCCTCTCCTGGAACGTCCTTCCCCGCCTGGTGGCGGCCCGGGGCAGCCCCAGTGCTGGGACCCCTGCTGAGGGCTGCGATCCGGCAGGAGCCCAGCACCCAGCCCCGCTGCCCGTCCTGCCCGACGCCTCTCTTCACCCGGCTCCTGAGCACCCCCTCCCCTCTCCAGGACACTTAGCCGCCGTCGCTCTCCCCGACGCACGGCCAGCTCCCGCCTTCGCGGTGGGACTGCTCCGTTCAGCCCCTGAGGCCTGCGTAGGAGCCCAGGGCCACCTGGCCTTCCCTCACCACTTCCGGTGGCCGCGGTGTGTGTCCAGGACAGAGCAGCGTTGGCACCCAGGGGGGCCCGCATCCTGCCAACCCCCTGCCCTTTGCAGGAACGCTTTCCAGGGCACAAACAGACCGGCTGTGGCACCGTGGCCGTGGAAGCTTCTAGAGCCTTGAGGAGGGGCCTGGAGGGAGGAAGGGCCCACCGAGGGGGCCAGGGCCTGCTGGCTCCTCAGCAGGCATGGCCCCAGCTGCAGGGTCGTGGGAAGGTGCTCCGGCCAGTTCCTGCTGCCTCGCCGAGCACCCACAGGACCCACGTGTTCCTCGGCAGCCAGGGGAGGATGAGCTCGACCTTCACACCAGCACAGATGGCCACAGGTAAAGGGGACGGACCCACAGGCGGCACAGGCTGGAGGGGCCGAAGTCACTCGGCCAAACTGAAGGGACAGCCAGGGGAGTCGGATGGAAACACCGTCAGGTCTGGCTGGCCCCAGGCTCCCCTGAAAGCCGGGGAGGAAGCTTGCATGCCACCGGGGCACATGCAGGCTCGGCCCCTTCACCAGCCTGTGGCCAGGCCCGGGCAGGGCCACCTGGGGAGAGAACCAATCAGCCTTGTCCAAGAGCTACGAGCCACTTGCCTTCTGTGGCTTGTAACTCCATCCCCACTCTCCACCCACCTCTACCCTGGAGATGGCCCCACATGACAGAGTGTCAGTCATTTACACCTGAGTGTGACTTACTTGACCAACTCTGTTTTTAGGGTGTTTATCTATTTAAGAGACATTTACTGGGAAGTGGCTGAGGCTCAATCAGTTGGGCTCCCATCTACCATATGGGAGGCCCTGGGTTCACATCCCGGGACCTCCTTGTAAAGGCAGGCTCACCTACATGCCACAGAGGGCCACCAGTCTGCAAGCACCAGGAGTGCCAACTCAGCAAGGTAACCCAACAAAAAGGGATACAAGTAAAAACACAGAAGAACGCACAGTGAGTGGACACAGAGAGCAGACAGCAAGCAAGCCACAAGGGGGGGGGGCGGATAAAAATATGTATATGAGAAACATTTACTAATCCCACCCTCTGTACCAGGCACTGGGCTGGGGGCAGGCAGAAAAGGGGTGGAATGGAAGGTGAACAAGACATGCCCCTGCTCTCAGGCGCCTGTAGGAGGGAGAAGGCACCTGCACCCTGGCTCCCAGGGAGAAACAGACACAAGTCACATTGGGGTCCCTGATGCCCACTGCGGGGTTCAGTGGGGTGATACAGAACAGCACGGGGAGAGGACATGGAGTCAGGCCTGCGAGGAGGACCATGCTCCATCAGGCGGAAGTGGGGGACACCGGGGAGACACATCCGTCAGGAAGAGGGTGAGAGTCCCACCTCATTTTTGTTTGTTTGGGTCTTGTCAGTTGCAAACACCTAAAGGCTAACAGTGCATACGAGGAAGGACACGGTGATGACTGAGGTCGTGCAGCCCGGGCATGCCCACCATGCTCCCCCCGGTCTCCCTGTGTCTCTCTCCTGCCCTGGGCAGGCCAGCTGCGGGCTCGCCATGGGCCCCTCTGCTCCTCACGCTCCACTGGGAACTTTCAGTTGACCATAACTTCCTTTTCAGAAGTCCTATGTGGCTTCAAAGTCACAGAAGATTGCTCCCCCAGGGGATGACAGAGATGTTCAGAAGTTGCCTCCCAGAGATGGCCAGAATTTGCTGGAAGTGTTAAGTGGGAGAAGGACTGAGGTGTGGGCTAATAACATCAGTCCTGTCCTTGTCCCTCACATGCAGAAATGAAAATCTCATAGACTTCTGTCCTCTTCATGGCGGAGGCCAAGGCTTAAAAGTTTCCTCCCCAGGAGAGCACTGTCTATCTTGGGAGGAGGGCACAGAAGGACAGATGATGAAGAGATGACCAGGGTCAAGACCCTGTGGCATCTTCAACCCGAACCCCAAGACCTCGAAGGGCCTAAAGAGGGACAAGGCTGTGAGCGAGGGAGTGGGTGGCTTTGCAGTGGAGCGAGCGCTGTGCAGCATGGGCTAACGTGTGGCCAGCGGGGAGGGTGGGCAGCTGCGGTCAGGGGTCAGGGAAGGCCCCTGGGGAGGTGCTCAGGATCAGAAGGGACAAGCCTGCTAAAAAGTGAGGGGGAAGGATCCCAGGTGGGGTGAATGGGCCGTGCAATGAGGCAGGAGGAGCTTGAAAGGCAGTTCAAGGAGCAGCAGATGGTCGAGTGTGGGTGGAAGGAAGCAAGCAATGGGGAGGGAGGTCGGAAAGGCGGTCTCAGAGGAAGGCAGAGTCCAGGTATTTGGGGCAGGGCTCAGGAGATTTTTCTGCAAAGGGCCAGAGAGTAAGTGTTTCAGGCTTTGTGAGCCCTGCAGGGTCTGGGGCTACTCACCTCTGCTGCTGTAGCCTGGAAAGCCACCGTCACCCACAAGAAAGGCAGGGACCAAGCTGGATTTAGGCAGGGCCACAGCTTGCCCTGGAGGCCAGAGTAAGAGTTTTGACTTTTACTGTTAATGTGAGCCATTGGAGGGCTTTCAACCTAAAGGAAAGTGATCTGTTTAACATTTTCAAAGATCATTCTGGCTGTTATGTAGAGAATGGATTGCAGGGGCAACCTTGGAAGCAGAGAGCTGTCTGAGTCTATTAAACTGCGCTCGGCAAGAGATAATAGAGACTTGCTCTGTGTCCCCTAAGTCTGTGTCCCCTAAGACTGGTAGTGATTTGCTTCAATCAATGAATTATGAGAAGGATACCTCTAAAAGCCAGTGTCTGACTTGTCCTTTCTCTCCTCTGCCATGTGACATTACAGATTCTAGAAACTCTGTCCACGTGGGTCCTTGAGTGGGGATAACATGGAGCAGAAACCCCTGATGACCTGCAGTGCCAACATAGCATCAATGAAGAATAAACTTTTGTTAGTTTAAGCCACTAAGATTTGGGGCTTCTTTGTCACTGACACTAACCTAGCTCATACCAACTATACAGTGGCAGGTTGGGGAATAAATGTTCAAGGTGAAGCTTATGAAAATCAATAAGATAGATAAAGGGTGTTTAGAATAAGAAAAACAGAGGATGACTCCCAGGGAATTTGGCCAGAGCACCTGGGCAAATGATGGCACCATTTTATGAGAAACAGAAGGCTGGGGGAGGAGCTTGGGGTCTAAAGTAAGTGTCTGGATTTAAATAATGGTTCTTCACACATGAGCTAAGAAACTTGGACAACTGGTCGCTAGAGAGGCTTCGGCCTGGGCACCAGCTGGTCTCTTGTCTTAGTTCCCACTCCCTGCTGATTGTCTCACTAGGGGACACTTCCTCTGCTTTCCCAGTCCCAGGTGGCCAGGACAGACCAGCACGTAGGGCTCTTATTTCGATGGTGAACACAGAGCCAGAAGGTCTTGCCTCTGGGACTCTGGCACTGTCTTCCCTCTACCCAGTGGTAGGAGGCAGGTGAAATCCCAGCATGAGTTCTGGAGGACCCTCACTCAGCAGCAGTGCCTGGTCATGAAAAGAAATGGAAACCTAAGCACAGCCTTGGAATACTGGTCCTCTCAGGCTGCACCAAATGGTTAGTTTACCAGAAAAGAACCCTGGGGGGAGGGTTGTAGTGAGTGCTGCGGTGTCTCTCCCAGAGCCCCCTACCCCATTGGGACCCCCAGCTGTAGGAGGGCTGGCAGCTGACAGCTCACAACTGAGGCCCCCTGGAGCTTGCCAGGCACACCCCCTTCCTAAGCCCACATTCTGACTGTTCAGTGCAGGGGCTCAAGTCCTGGCCCTTGGCCTCAATTCAAGACTTCTCTGCAGGGCCCTGCGGGCACCCAAGCATGCTGTGTAATTGGCTGAAAGGCTTCCTGGGCTGCCCTACTTCCCTGGTGCCCAACCTGCTTCTTTAACTCTTCACACGTGCTATTCACAAGGGCACCCCCCAATAAATTTCCTGGCACAAATATCAGGCTCAGAACCTGCTTCCCAGGGAGGTCTATCTGAGGCAGGCTGGCTGCAGACATGCATGGAGAATGACCTAGATGGAAGTGATGTGGCTTGGTTTATCACATGAGGATAAAATACTGGGTAGGCTCCCTTTTTTTATTTTCTTGACAAACTCCTTTGAGGTGCAGAAGGCTTTAATTTTGAGGAAGTCCCATTTATCTATTTGTTCTTTTGCTGCTCTTGCTTTTGGTGAGATGTTCATGAAGCCAAGGTCTTGTAGATGTTTCCCTACACTACTTTCCAAAGTCTTTATGGTCTTGGCTCTTACATTTAGGTCTTTGATCCATCTTGAGTTGATCTTTGTATAAGGTGTGAGATGGTAAACCTCTTTCATTCTTCTACATATGGATATCCAGTTCTCCAGCCACCATTTGTTGAATAGGCCATTCTCTCCCAGTTGAGAGGGTTTGGCGGCTTTATCGAATACTACATGGCTATATATATGAGGTTCTATATCAGAAATTTCAATTTGATTCCACTGGTCTGTGTGTCTCTCCTTATGCCAATACCATGCTGTTTTCACTACTGTAGCTTTGTAGTATGTTTTGAAGTCAGGTAGTGTGATTCCTCCAATTTCATTTTTCTTTTTCAAAATGTCTTTGGCTATTCAGGATCTCTTTCCTTTCCAAATAAATTTCATAGTTAGTTTTTCTAGTTCCTTAAAGAAGGCTGTGTTGATTTTTATTGGGATTGCATTGAATGTGTACTTCAGTTTTGGTAGGATACACATCTTAATATTTAGTCTTCCTATCCATGAACAGGGAATATTCTTCCATTTATATAGGTCTTCTTTGATTTCCTTGAACAGTCTTGTGTAGTGTTCGGTGTATAAGTTTTTTACATCTTTAGTTAAATTTATTCCTATATATTTGATTTTTTAATTTACTATTGTAAACGGTATTTGTTTCTTGATTTCCTTCTGATCTTGCCCATTATTGGTGTACAGAAATGCTACTGATTTTTACACATTGATCTTATAACCTGCGACTTCACTAAACTCATTTATGAGTTCTAGAAGCTTTGTTGTAGACCTCTCAGGGTTTTCTATGTATAGGATCACGTCATCTGCAAATAATGAAATTTTGACTTCTTCCTTTCCAATTTGAATGCCTTTTTATATCTGGTTCTTGCCTCAGTGCTCAAGCAAGTACTTCTAAGACAATGTTAAATAGAAGGGGAGACAGTGGGCATCCTTGTCTTGTTCTTGAATTTAGAGGGAAGGATTTTAGGATTTCTCCATTGTAAACGATGTTGGCTGTGGGTTTCTCATATATACTCTTTATCATGTTCAAAAAATTTCCTTGTATTCCAATCTTTTGGAGTGTTTTTATCAAGAAAGGGTGCTGTATTTTGTCAAATGCTTTTTCTGCATCTATAGATATAATCATGTGATTTTTTTTTTCCTTCGATCTGTTTATATGGTGTATTACATTGATTGATTTTCTTATGTTGAACCATCCTTGCATACCTAGAATGAATCCCACTTGGTCGTGGTGTATAATTCGTTTAATGTGTTGTTGAATACGATTAGCAAGTATTTTGTTAAGTATTTTTGTGTCTAGGTTCATTAGAAATATTGGTCTGTAATTTTCCTTTTTTGTGGTGTCTTTGTTTGGCTTTGGTACTACGGTAATGTTGACATCATAGAATGAGTTAGGCAATGTTCCTTCTGTTTTGATTTTTTGGAAGAGTTTCAGCAGGATTGGTGTTATTTCTTTCTGGAATGTTTTGTAGGATTCGGCTGTGAAGCCGTCTGGCCCTGGGCTCTTCTTAGTTGGGAGGTTTTTAATGACTGATTCTATCTCTTTACTTGTGATTGGTTTTTTGGGATCATCAATTTCTTCTTTCGTCAATATATACTGCTTATGTGTTTCTAGGAATTAGTCCATTTCCTCTGAATTGTCATTTTTGTTGGAATATAGTTTTTCAAAGTATCCTCTTATGATAGTCTTTATTTCTGTGGGGTAAATGGTGATATCTCCTTTCTCATTTCTTATTTTGTGTATTTGCTTCTTCTCTGTTTTTTTCCTTGTTAGTCTTACTAAAGGTTTGTCAATTTTATTGATCTTCTCAAAAAACCAGCTCTTGGTCTTGTTTATCTTTTCAAGTGCTTTCTTACTTTCTATTTCATTTAGTTCTGCTCTTATCTTTGTTCTTTCTTTCTTTCTTCTTCCTGTGATTACTTTGTTGTTTTTTTACTAATTCCTCCAATTATGCAGTTAGTTCTTCAATTTTTGCTCTTTCTTCTTTTTTGATGTATGAATTTATGGCTATAAATTTCCCTCTCAGTACTGCTTTTGCTGTATCCCATAAGTTTTGTTATGTTGTGTTATCATTATCATTTGTTTCAAGGTAGTTATTGATTTCTTTTGAGATGTCCTCTTTGACCCACTGTTTTTCTAAGAGTGTACTGTTTAATTTCCATATCTTGGTGTGAAATCTGGGCCTTGGCCCTTGTAGATTTCCAGCTTCACTCCACTGTGGGCTTCACTTTTCAGGAAGTTTTGGATCACAGAGTGGTTCAACAATGGCAGCAGAGAATACTGATATGGGATGTTATTGACAGGGGACATAGGGTTGACAGAGAGTCATACAGGGCATGTGTCTGGGGTGCATGGAAATCTTGGATGTACTCATAGTGGAAACAATTAAAAACAACAGCTGGGGGGGTGCTGGGTTCCTGGCCAGGGGGTCTCTGTTGTGGTCCCTAGGGGAGAAGCGGCAGTCCCCCGGGTGCAACAGCAAAGACCAGGAAGGAATGAGGGCTCAACAGTGAGTCCCTGATACTAATGACTATGCTTGTGAGCCTATACACCTGAAATAAGAACAAGGCCTAGAGCAGCACTGTGCCTAAGGGTTCCCTCCTGACAACCTCCGTGTTACTCAAATGTGGCCAGTCTCAAAGCCAAACTCAGCATGTAAATGCACTGCTTTCACCCCAGTGTGGGACATGACACCCAGGGATGAGCCTCCCTGGTGCTGAGGGATCAATACCCAGTACCAGCTGATGATGTAACTAGAAAATGACCTTCAATAAAACGTTCAACGCGGACCAGCAGAATATCCCTGTCTACATATAATAACAGGAGTTAAAAATGCTTTTTGACCTAAATTAAGGGGTAAATGGAAAGGACAAATGAGTTTATATGGCTATGAGTCTCTAAAAAAGAGTCTGGAGGTTGTCAGAAGGATTGCCCTTATGCACACCTGAGCAGAGTCTCAGAGACAGATAAAGTAGATACAACCCCAGGTATTGGCTCTTCTGAGGGCTAAAGAGACCCACAGGTTTTATGGTCATGGCAGATGGAGTTCACTGCTATGTCAGTTGACCCTTCTTTGGAGTTGGCATCTCTGCATGATGGAGCTGGACTCAGACGTGATCTCTTTTCACAAGCCTTCCCTGTTACTTTACTGGAATTGTAGTTGGTGCTGGGGTTTAAGATATATCTAGGGGATGTGAATCCCTGGACTGACAATATGATAGCCATGCCCTGAGCCTCAACAGACTTCAGCTCCTACACTCTGGTTTATTAGACTTACCCCACTCAGCTAACATGGAGTTGAATGTCAACCACCACAACCTGGAGCAAGAGTGCCTACAACTGAAAACAGGAGGATTGCATCCAGTACCCATGTGGAATCTAAGCCCCCTCTTGACATAGATGTGGAACAGACACAACCAATCCAAGGTCCACAGGAAGGAGGAATACAGTAAGGATTAGAGTGGACGTACTGATATTCTATTCATGAACTATTGTGGTTAGTAATCAAGAAAATGTGGCATTGGTGTGGAAAAAGTGGCAATGGTAGCTGCTGGATGCGGGGAATGGGAGGAAGAGATGAGATGTGGAGGCATTTTCAGGACTTGTAGTTGTCTTGGGTGGTGCTGCAGGGACAATTACCAGACATTGTAGATCCTCCCATGGCCCACTGGATGGAACGTGGGAGAGTATGGGCTATGATGTGGACCATTGACCATGAGGTGCAGCAATGCTCAGAGATGTACTCACTAAATACAATGAATGTGTCATGATGATGGGGGAGAGTGTGGCTGTGGGGGGAGTGGTGGGGTGGGGGCAGTGGGGGTGAATGGGGACCTCATATTTTTTTAATGTAATATTTTTAAAAAATGAATAAAAAAAAAAACACTGGGGTGTGGCAGAGAGTGGTGGTGGCAGGGAGAAGCCCAGGTACTAGATAACCCACTTCTGTGTGATTTAGGTTTTTGATACTGAACTCCTCCCCTGGCCATCCTACCTGCTTCTGCTCACTCTGAGGTTCTGCTACAAACCCCAGAGGTCTTGGGGAGATCCTAGGAACCCTGACAGTGGATGGTGCCTGGGGGTTCCTTCCCATTGACAAGATAAGTCACCCCTGGCAGATCTCTTAGGACACCTGCCACCTGCAGGTGAGATCAACCTATCACCTACAGTTACCATGGCCACAGTCCCTTGCATTCTGATGGCTGTGGCCTGAATCAGGAGAGAGGCTGTTAGAGCCCTTGAATGCTGGCTTGGTCACCCTCGCTGGGGACAGCCTCTTCCACCCACTCTAGGATGTTGAGATCTCAGGATGCATAACATCCAGGTTCTTGGCAGTTGCTGGTGGCAACTTTCCAGCATGCTTGGCTGTGTTTTCCTTCCTCACCATCCTCAATATGCCACTCTTGTTCAAGAATGAGGTCCTGGGATAATGGCTCAATTCATCCCTCAGGCACCTCTGTACTGCAGTCTTCCCAGGTGAATAATATATGGTCTGGTGTGTATCAACTGTATGTTCTCTTCTTTTCTTTTAATTACAAAGCTTAATCTTTCTAGAAATTTTTTAGGTGGTTACTTACAGTCTAAGATGAGAACCCACCTATCAAGGTACAGACAGCAAAACATCAATGTGGCCCTGTCCTCTTTTTTTTTTTTTAATTTTTTAATTCATTTTTTAAATATATTACATTCAAAAAATATGAGGTCCCATTCAACCCCACCACCCCCACCCCACCACTACCCCCACAGCAACACTCTCTCCCATCATCATGTCTCATCCATTGCATTTGGTAAGTATATCTCTGGGCATCACTGCACCTCATGGTCAATGGTCCACATCATAGCCCATACTCTCCCACGTTCCATCCAGTGGGCCCTGGGAGGATCTACAATGTCTGGTAATTGTCCCTGAAGCACCACCCAGGACAACTCCAAGTCCTGAAAACGCCTCCACATCTCATCTCTTCCTCCCATTCCCCACACCCAGCAGCCACCATGGCCACTTTTCCCACACCAATGCCACATTTTCTCTGTGGACCTTGGATTGGTTGAGTCCATTGCACATCTATGTCAAGAGGAGGCTTAGATTCCACATGGGTACTGGATGCAATCCTCCTGCTTTCAGTTGTAGGCACTCTAGGCTCCATGGTGTGGTGGTTGACATTCTTCAACTCCATGTTAGCTGATTGGGGTAAGTCCAATAAATCAGAGTGTAGGAGCTGAAGTCTGTTGAGGCTCAGGGCATGGCTATCATATTGTCAGTCCAGAGACTCAAATCCCCTAGATATATCTTAAACCCCAGCACCAACTACAATTCCAGTAAAGTAGCATGAAAGTCTTGTGACAAGAGATCCCATCTGTGTCCAGCTCCATCACACAGAAACACCAGCTCCAAAGAAGGGCCATCTGACATGGCAGTGAACCCCATCTGCCATGACCATAGAACCCGTGGGTCTCTTTAGCCCTCCAAAGAACCAATACCTGGGGTTGTATCTACTTTATCTGTCTCTGAGACTCTGCTCAGGTGTGCATAAGGGCAATCCTTCTGACAACCTCCAGACTCTTTTTTAGAGACTCATAGCCATATAAACTCATTTCTCCTTTCCATTTACCCCTTACTTTAGGTCAAACAGCATTTTAATCTCCTGTTATTATATGTAGACAGGGATATTCTGCTGGTCCGCATTGAACCTTTAATTCAAGGTCATTTTCTAGTTGCATCATCAGCTGGTACTTGGTAGTGATCCCTCAGTGCCAAGGAGGCTCATCCCTAGGTGTCATGTCCCACACTGGGGGGAATACATTGCATTTACATTTGAGTAACATGAAGGCTGTCAGGAGGAAACTCCTAGGCACAGTGCTGCTCTAGGCCTTGTTCTTATTTCAGGTGTATAGGCTCACAAGCATAGTCATTAGTATCAGGGGCTCACTGTTGGACCCTCATTCCTTCCTGGTTGTTACTGTTGCACCTGGTAGACTACCACTGCTCCCCTAGGGACCACGACAGAGCACCCCTGGCCAGGAACCCAGTACCCCCCCAGCTGTTGTTCTTAATTGTTGCCACTATGAGTATATCCAAACATTACCATGCACACTGGACATATGCCCTGTATAACTCTCTGTCAACCATATATCACCTGTCAATAACATCCTACACCAGTATTCCTCTGCTGCCATTGTTGAACCACTCTGTGATACAAAACTTCCTGAAAAGTGAAGCCCAATATATGGCCCTGTCATCTTGACTCATTGTTAAGACCTAAAACCTAATGTGGCAACTCAACAGATACAGGTCATTGGGAACTGCTCCCTAATATTTTTTTCTGCTCAAATGCCATAGGATTCACAGGATCCATAAAGTAGAGAGAGCAATCATTGCCCACTGGTCTGTGCAACTGAGGGAGGAGAGATTTCTCCTTGGTTCTACTATGTAGGATAAGACTTGACATTGACAAGAGATATTTCTTTGTTGGTTAAAATATTAAATTATCAAAGATGAGGAGGTGTTATACTCATCAGAGCCCCATGTTTTTCCTTCTGAATATCCATGATTGTATTTGGGTTGATGCCAAAGAAGTTAGTGACTGTATTTATCAGCCTTTACTAGGTTATGCTGCAGTAGCAAACACCCCCAAAATCATAGTATATTTCAACTACAAATATTTCTTTCTTTCTCATATTACATGTTCACTGCAGCTCCTTTTTGGGTATATTTCTACTTGCATTTTTTTTTTCAGCTTCTAGGAAGTGGGAGTAAAAAAAATGGGAACATAACTCTCACTCTTGATGTCAAATATTTGCCTCTGTTTTTTACGTATGAAAAGTAATTAATGACCTCATACATCCCAAGCAATATTCATGCTGGCTACTTCATATACAGCTATTGTGATCTTCAGTGAAAATTCTCCCAGGAGAAGTAGAACAGAAACATCCCCATCTTCATGGTTTCCAGAATCTACTCCAATCCTCAGAAGAGAGATATCAAGCATCACAATTAGAATTGAATATAACACAGGTGTTGGACTTATCAGAAAAGGAATTTAAAATAACTGTAATTAATGTAGTAAGGGCTCCAATTGAAAAAGTTGACAACCTGCAAGAACAGATGGGCAATATAAAGAGAAGCATGGAAATTCTAAGAAAGAATTAAAAGGAAGTGCCAGAAATTTAAAAAAACAACAACACTATAACAAAATTGAAGAATGCCTTTGAAGGACTCATCAGAGGAAAGGACATGGCTGAGGAAAGAATCAGTGAACTTAAAGACAGATCAATAAATAGTAACTTCCCAAACTTAAATGCAAAAAAAAAAAAGAATAAATAAAAGGACCCAAGAACCATAGGATAATTTCAAAAGGTATAATATATGCATAGTTAGGATACCAGAAGAAGACAAAAGAGGCAAAAGAGTAGAAGAAACATTTGAAGTAATGAAGACCAAGAACATAGCAAAATTCATCACAAACACTACCCTATAGATCTGGGCATCTCAGAGAACAACAAGGAGAACATAAAAAACCCAAAGCATACACTTCTGCATATTGTATCCAAACTCCAGAAAACCAAATACAAAGGGAAAATTTTGAAAGACGCTTGGAGTGGAGGGTTGGGATAAGAAACAGAGGAAGGAATCCTTACTTACAGAGGAAAAAGGATAAGAATTACAACAAACTTAGCACTGGTAATCATGACAGCAAAAAGAGAGTGGAGTGAAACATTTAAAGTGTGGAAAGGAAAGAAAAAAATACCACACTTGAGTTCTGTATCCAGCAAAGCCATCTTTCAAATGTGAAGGATAAATAAAGGTATTCTCAGATAAACATCAACAAAGGAAGTTCATTGCCAGCAGACCTGCCTTGCAAGGAATGTTAAAAGCAGTTCTTCAGGCAGAAAGGAAATAATACAGGCAAGAAACTTGAATCTTCATAAAGAAAGGAAGAGCATTGGTGAAAGAATGAATAAAGATAAAACAAATTGTGTTATTTTCCTTATTCATGATTGTTGTAAAAGTTAGCCATTTGTCTAAGGTAAAAATAGGAACGATGTGTTGGTTAATTATAGTATATGCATAAGTGAAATGAATGGCAGCAATGTCACGAGAGACAGGAGGGAGGAATTGGGCTACCCTACTCTAAGTTACCTGCACTACACATGAAACAGAATAGTATTATTTGAATATGGACTTAAATTAGTCAAAATGTATATTGAAAATTTTAAACCCTCTAATCATATTTTAAAGTATAATTGAGTATATAAAGCTAAGAGATCAAATGGAATCATATGAAATACTCATTTGAAACCAAAGAAGGCAGAAAAAGATTTTGACAGTGAATAGAAAACAGTAAAAACATGCTTGATATTAATCCAAATTTGTCAATAGTCACTTTAAGTGTGGGTGCTCTAAATGCACCAATTAAAAGGTTAAGTTGGTTAGAGTTGTCTAGAAGAAACCCACTTTCAATATAAAGATGCAGATAGGTTAAAAGCAAAGGGATGGAGAAAAATATGCTAACACTTTTCAGAAGAAAACTGGAGTAGTTATATCAATTACAAACAAAGCATATTTCAGAAGAAAGAAAAGTATCAGGGAAAAAGAGGGGGACAAGAAAATGATTAAAAGATCAATTATAAAAATTAAAAAACATAATTCTAAGCTTGTGCACAAAACAAAAGAATATCAAATTATGTGAGACAAACAATGCTGGAATGGAAAAGAGAAACAGACAAGACCACTGTTATGTTTGGAGGCTTTATCACCTTCCTGTCACTAACTGATACATCAAACATACAGAAAATCAATAAGGATATATTGAACCTACAAAGCCCCAATCAATCAACTTGGTCTAATTGAAATGTATAAACTACTCCACCCAACAGGAGCAGAATACCCTTTTTTCTCAAGCTCACATAGATCATTCATCAAGATAGACCACACTCTGGTCCATAAAGCACAAATTAACACACTTAAACATATAGAAATTGTACAAACTATGTCCTCAGACCTCGATTGAACTAAGCTATCAATAACAGAAAGATGGCTGGAAAACCAAAAAATACTTGGAAATTAAACAATGCACTTCTAAATAATTCATGGGTCAAACGAGAAGTCTCAAGAGCAATTTAAAATATTTTGAACTAAATAAAGATACAAGGTTTCAAAATCAGTGGGAAACATAGATAGCAGTCAACAGCATTAAAAGTAAGAAAAGAAAAATTTTAAAAAAGGAACTGGAAATCAATGAAATTGAAAACAGGTGAATAATAGAGAAAATCAATGAAGCCAAAAGCTGGTTCTTTGAAAAGATCAATAAAATTGATAAACCTCAAGTGATGTCATTAACATGGCGACATAAGGCATTCCCTGAATAAACCTCCCCAGAAACTCAGCAAATAAAAGGAAAAATCCCACTTGGTTAGAACTCTGGAGAATGGTAGACAAGGACTCCACAAATGCTGAACTGAAGAAAATAAAATTATCACATAGGAAATTTCCATCCCAGACCCACCAGTCCACTCCTTTCCCCCTCAGTCAGTCCTGCACAGCTTGGGAGTTGCTCAAAGGCAGCGATCCAGCTTCCTCCCACTGAGGACATAAACTAAAAAGCCACTCACAGAGGCAAGTTAGAACCCCATGCATATCCAGGCACAGGAAACCAAATCCAGAGACTCAGGACAGAACACAAGCTGCTCAGGAGTGCAGCATACAAAGGGGCTCCAAGTGTGTGTGTGGGGGAGGGAAAGACTACAATAGAACTACAGCTGGCAAGTGGTGCACTCACTCAATCCAGGTACTCACCTAGACAACTTAAATGCAAAAGGCATTTCCTGGGTGACCCACCTTTCTGGATTGACCCATATGGCTCCCTGCAGAAGGATTCCCTAATGGGGAAGAAACCAGAGGCAGAAAAGTTTCACAGAGAGACAGTAAAAAAGGGAGAAGGGAGTGGATATAGCTCAAGTGGTTGAGTGCCTGCTTCCCACATGCAACGTCCTGGATTCAATCCCCAAGTACCTCCTAAAAAATAAATAAATAAATAAATAAAAGAAACAGCAAACAAACAAACAAAAAAACCAACTCAAGGGAGCTGATGTAGTTCAGTGGTTGAGCACCAGCTTCCCACATAAGAGGTCCTGAGTTTAATCCCTGGCCCTGGTACCTAAAAGAATTTTTTTAATTAACAAAGGGAGGGGGGGCTAAACTGAACTGCTGTAAGACAGGAGGGTCCCAGATCTGTCCCAGAACTGAACATTTTAAGGAAAATGGGGCATTAAATTCGGGAGAGAATTTAAACAAATCATAGAAACTGGGGAGAATATTCTCCACAAAAGCAAACAGAACAGCTCAAGATTCCAAGAGAAAGAAGAGAGAAAAGGAAGCATTTTCCTGGAGGTGAAACAATTGCACAAAATATGTATCCTAAAAATTGTACCACATATCCAGGGCAAGAATCAAATGAAGAATAGCTGAAAAAACCTTATCAGTTAAACATGGGCTATACTAAAGGACTAGAATAAGTTGGACCCAGCACAACAAAGAGCCTCAACACAAACCTATCAACATTAAAACCCTAGGCAAAAGGAAGAAACTGACCTTCAGAGTTAATTCATCAAGGTAATAGTTGCCTAGACATCAGCCACACACACACAAAATTTACAGTCCATACTAAGAAACAGGAAGATATGGCTCAGTCAAGAGAACAAATTAAAACTTGAGTGGAAATACAGAATTGGGAACAACTAGCCAAAGATTGTTCAAACAAATCTACTAAATAAATTCAGGGAGATTAAGGACAATATGGCTAAAAAGAAAACGGATATTAAGAAGACAATGAGTATACAAAAAGAAGAAACTAAAAGTATAAAAGAAACATAACAGAAATTAAATTATGGGAATTAAAGGCACAATGGTAGAGATTAAAAATACACTAAAGGCATACAACAGCATAATTGTAGAAGTTTGATATGATTGATGAATAACAAAAAAAAATATTGGATTATGCTTCTAATCTGATATGTGCCTGTGCATGACTAAGTTATATGATTAGGGCATTGAGTCCCCACCCCTTGGTGGGTGGGGTCTCACAGATAAAAGGTATGGCAAAGGACAGAGTTGTGGGCTTTTAATTTTGGAGTTTTGATTTTGGAGTTTGATGCTGAAGACTTAAACTGGAGCCCTGGGAAGTCAGCACACAAAGGAAAGAGAAGCCAGCCCCAGGAAGGGAGGAATCTTGAAGCCAGAGTAAAGCAAGCCCAGGAATGTAGGAAATCAGGAAGCCTGAACCCTCACAGACATCGGCAGCCATCTTGCTCCAAATAGACTTTGGCAAGGGAAGTAACTTTTGCTTTATGGCCTGGTATCTGTAAGTTCCTACCCCAAATAAATACTCTTTATAAAAACCAACCAATTCCTGGTAGTTTGCATCAGCACCCCTTTGGCTGACTAATACAATATTTGAGCAGGCAGAAGAAAGAATCTGTGAACTAGAAGACAGGACAATCAAAATCATAGAGTCAGAAGAACAGATAGAGAGAAAAATGGAAAAACTTGAGCAGTGTCTCAGGTATTTGAGTGATGGCACTAAGTGCACAAACATACTTGTCAAGGGTATCCCAGAGGTAGAAGAGAAAATGGGCAAAAAGAATATTTGAAGAAATAATGGCCAAAATTTTTCCAACTCTTATGAAAGACATTAGTATACATGTTTAAGAGGTGGAACGCATTCCAAAAAGAATAAATCCTAAAAGACCTATTCCAAGAAAATACGCATTAGGATGTTAAATGCCAAAGATAAAGAATTTGGAAAGCAGTAAGAAAAAAACAGTTCCTCTCATACAAGAGATCCTCAAATTTATCTGGAAGGACAAGATGTCCCAAAAGCTAAACACATTTAGAAAAAGAAGAACAAAGTTGGAGGACTCACACTTCCTAACTTTAAAGCATATTACAAAGCTACAATGGTCAAAATAGCATGATACTGGTCCAATGACAGATATATAGACCAATGGAACCAAATTGAGAGTTCAGAAATAGATCCTCACACCTATGGCCAATTGATTTTTGACAAGTCTTCCAGGTCCACTCAATTCAGAAAAAATAGTCTCTTCAATAATTACTGGTAAGAAAATTGGAGATCCATATGCAAAGGAATGAAAGAGGACCCCTATCTCACACTGGATACAAAAATTAAAACTCAAGATAAAAACAGATCAAAGACATAAATATAAGAACCAGGATTAGGAGAAAATATAGAGAAGTATCTTAGGATCTTGTGTTAGGCAATATTTCTTAGACTTCACACCCAAATCACAAGCAATGAAAAGAAAAATAGATATATGGGACTGCCTCAAAGTTAAAAACTTTGGGGCGTCAAAGGACTTTGCTACAAAAGTAAAAAGACAGCCTACTCAATGGGAGAAAATATTTGGAAACCACATATCTAATAAGGGTTTAATATCCAGAACATATAAAGAAATCCTACACTTCAACAATAAAAAGACTACCCAATTTAAAAATGGCAAAAGGCTTGAATAGACTGTTTTCAAAGAGGATATACAAATAGGTAAGAAGCACATGGAAAGATGCTCAACATCATTACCTATTTGGGAAATGCAAATCAAAACCATAATGAGATATCATTTCACACCTACTAGAATGGCTACTATTAAAACAACAGAAATCTATAAGTGTTGGAGAGGATGTGGAGAAACAGGAACACCCATTCACTGATGGTGGGAATGAAGAAAGGTGCAGCCATTGTGGAAGACAGCCTGGCAGTTCCTCAGGAAGCTAAATATAGAATTACCATATGACCTAGTAACCCCACTACTAGGTATATTACCCGGAAGAACTGAAAGCAAGGACTAGAAGAGATATTTGCCCAAAGATAGAAGCAATCCAAGTGTTCATCAACTGATGAATGGGTAACAAAATGTGGTGCATACAAACCATGGAATATTATTCAGCTATAAAAAGGAAAGACATCCTTAAAGATGTGCCAACATGGGTGAACATTGAGGACATTACGTTGAGTGAAATAAGCCAGACACAAAAGGACAAATATTTATAATCTTACTGATATGAACTAACAGCAATAAGCAAAACTCATAGGGTTAGATTCTGGACTACAGTTTACCAGGAAATAGACTGGGGCTAAAGAATGGTGAGTGGATGGTTAATGCATATAGAATTTCTATTTAGATTTATTGTAAAAGATTGGAAGTAGATGGTAGTGATGGGAGCACATTATTGTGAGTGTAATTAACAGAACTGAATTATATAGGCAAATGTCATCAAAAAGGGAAATTTTAGGTCATATATATGATACTAGAATAAAAATGAAAAGATAAAACATAGTACTATATAACACAGTGAACCCTAAATTTGGAATTATTTCAAAATAAATTATATGGAGAAAAACAAAATTTTTAAGCTAGATGGTATCTCATTAAAAAATTAATAAACCCCTAACCACATTACCCAAGGAAGAAAAAATAATTTTATACATACTAGTTTATTGAATCCCCACAATAATCTTATAAAATGAATTCTACTATTATTTTCACTTCACTGATCAGGAAAGAGATACTGAAAGGTTAAGTAATTTGTCCAAAGTCACAGGACTTGGAAGTGGCAGAAGCTGGGATGGTACAAAAAATGACTAGAATACTCAAAGCCAGATTGAGAATTAATCCCAGACCAAGAGCAAAATATTTGGCAATATTCCAAGCTCTTTTTGGCCCATAAATGAGGTTGTTCTAGAATCCAAACTCTCTGGATCACTGACTTCATTCTGCAGTACCCCTAAATTGTCTTTTCAGTTCCCTCTGTCCTCTGCAGAATGCCACAGCAGGCCTTAATTATACAAACCAACATGAACCTAAGAAATTACTTCACTGTGGCAATTTTATAGCCGTTGAGTTGACTCGAGATACTCTGGATAGTGGACAACCATCTCTGGGTCTTTGTAGAAGCTTTGGTGATGTTGCCCACAGCCAACACTTTTCTTCAACTCCTAAAACCTCTGTCCTGGAGGATGCACATTTGCTTCTGCGCTCTTCCTTGGTAGTTCTCCTGTTTAAGCCTGGAAGTGGACATGCCAGGCAGAGGCCACTGCTGGGTACAAAAGGAACCCTGGGAAATGGCACAACTCAGTCCCCAGAAGCACACGGCCAGGCGTCTTCCTGTTTGGCCTTGGTAGACCCTGCTGGGAGGTGAGGCAGTCTTTGGGGAAAAGTGGGAGGAGGGGAGAATTGCTGGGCCCCATCCTCAGAAACAACACCAGAGAAAACTAAACTGTACACCCCAGTTAAGATGTTCTTAATTGCACCCTACCGCCCTGCAGTGGGAACCCATTGTTAGTAGGACCTTCTGAAATGTTATTTTTAACTCAGGTATGGGGAACTGAGACTGAGTGGATTATGGAAGGCCTTGTAAGTAGACCACAGGAGAAGCAGGGAGTCAGCCCAAACCTAGAAGGAGAGGACAAAAGCTAGGGAATCCCAAGGATGGCCTGCAGCCGGCCCAAGAAGAACACGCCTTTAGGGAGAAAGCATGAACCTGCTGATGCCTAGATTTTGAATTCCTCCTAGCCTCAAAACCACATGCCAATCGATTCCCATTGTTTAAGCCAACCCATGGTGTGTTATTGGTTACAGCAGTTTTGGAAAACTAAGACACCAACTGTGCTTCCAGCTGCCATCACGTGGGATGTGAGGGCCCACAAACCAGGGATATCTCTGCCAGGATCTGGATGCTCTGGGATCCATGGCAACTGCCCTTAGTCCCTGCAAGGATCAAAGAGAAACTTGCCCCGGGTTCATCTGCAAAGCATCAGGAAGTGGGAAAACTGGGGTGCAGGTATTGTCCATGGCCATACCGAGGAAGGGGTTCTGAGAAAGGAAGTGGGAGGCAGTGCCAAGGTGGCGGAAAAGCAGTGGGTTCCCCAGGGTCAGGGCAGGGGCCAGAGAGGAGGGCATGGGAGCCAATCTCCAGGAGAGGGGCTGAGCAAAGGCAGGCCCCTGGGTTCCCCATGCCCTTGAGGGTCCTGGGCATGCTGTCCTATTCCCTCCTGAAATCCCACTTTAAGTTAACACTCAGTGGGGGGCAATAAGGATAAACCTTCCATGACAAAAGAGACTGGAGAGGAGCTGATAGGAGTCAAATTTTGGATGCTGCAAAGCAGCTGGATGAGTGGTAAGGATGGAGCAACTCTGAGAAAACTGTGATCTAAGCAGGGAGATACCTGGAAGGAGACAGATTATCCCCCAGAGCCCCAGGAAGGGACAGGAACTGAAAGCACCAGGTACTTCTCTAGAGCTGACAGCAGAAGGGAGGCTTGGTTAACATTCA
Source organism: Dasypus novemcinctus (assembly GCF_030445035.2). Lineage (NCBI taxonomy): Eukaryota > Metazoa > Chordata > Mammalia > Cingulata > Dasypodidae > Dasypus > Dasypus novemcinctus. The sequence continues at coordinate 98,947,712 of NC_080678.1, read as the reverse complement.
GTTTGTGTAAGAATAATTTGGCCCCTGTGGCAGTTTGATATTATTTATGAGTTCCAAAAAGAGATACTGATTGTTTGTAAATGGGTCTGTTTCTCTGGGGGTGATACCCCTTTGATTGTATTAAACTCAGAGGTTTCATTTTCACTTTATTAAATCAAGATGAGGGCTTCAATTCAACTACATCATTCGAGTGCAACTCAGCCTTGAGTCCCAGCCCCCTTGGTGGGCTGATAAAACACTCTCACACAGAAATAGATACATGGAGAAGAATAGAGAGGAATGAATTTGATCCTGTGGCCCTGGGGAGAGAGATGAGCATTCGCCTGATAGTTTACAGCTGACCTTGTGAAGCGACCAGAAAAAGCTGATCCCAGAAAGAAATAAGCCCCAGGAAGAGAGACAAGCCCTGTGCCAGCCTACAGCTGAGATGGGGAAAAGCGGGACCCACGGAGCCTCAAGAGGAAGAGGAGGGCTGAACCCTAGCAGATATCAGCAGCCATCTTGCTTCAACATGTGGCAACAGGCTTGGGTGAGAAAGTACCTCTTACAGTGCCTTGAGTTGGACTCTTTAGAGCCTTGTGGCTGTAAGTTTCTACCCCAAATAAATACCCTTATAAAAGCCTACAGATTTCTGGTACTTGGCATCAGCACCCCATTTGGTGGGCCACTGCAGTCCCTAAGCCCTTGCCCGAACCTGTACAGGTGAGAAGCTGCCTCTTGTCACCCTGTCAGGAGATGGGGCTCTATTCCCTGGCAAGATGGAACCAGAGGGATTATGAACACAGATGCGGGTGAGGGCACCAGGCTGAAAATGGGGTGTTAGTGAAAGCATACTGAATGCTGGACCCCAGCCCCTGACCTCCCTCACCCTGAGAACCAGGGACCAAGCTTATCATACTTAGGTAGGAGTCTGGGTGATTCTTCTTCTCTGGGGATATTGACCAGCCCGATGGAATCTATACAGACACTGAAAGTTGGGAGTCTCCCAATAAAATGGTCCAGCAGTCATCGTACAGTGTTTTAGTGTGCTAACGGCTGCCAAGCCAATATATCAGAAATGGGTTGGCTTTTCCAATGGGGGTTTCTTAATGTATAAGCTTACAGTTCCTAGGCTGAGAAAAATGCCCCAAACAGGCATCAGGAAAAGCTCTCTTTCTGAAGAAATATATCTTTCTGAAAACTCCTGTCACATGTCAGGGCACAACAGCAGGTCTGCCACTCAATGCCTTCTCCCCTGGGCTCCATTGCTTTCAGCTTCTGGCTGCTTCTCCTGTAGCTTTCTCTCTCCCGGATTCCATTGATTTCAGCTTCTTTCTCTTTTGGCTTCTGCGGGTTTCTGCCTGCGCTCCTTGGTCTTTTCTCTCTGCTCTGTCTCTCCATATCCATTCCATTTATAAAGGACTCCAGTAAGAAGATTCATATCCAGCTTGGGTCATGCCTTACAGAAGTAATCTAATCAAAGGCATGTACCTGAAGTGATTCAATCAAAAGTTCCCACCTACAGTAGGTTCACACCCACAGGAATGGATTAGCTCTGAGGACATGATCTCCTGGAATCCACCCAGCTTTAAACTGTCACATACAACAGATCTTGCTGTTGACAAACCACCCCTTCAACACACACACAGAGCTAAATATTTGTGTTTCAAAGACTTACTCTTCACTCGAAAGTTGGAAATGAAAATTACCAAAAATTTAGGAAACTCAAAGAGACCTGGAGGAAACACAGACAATACAAGGAGCAGAAAGAAATGGAAAAAAAAAAAAAAAGAGTAATATTTCCAGGAAATAGAGATCACATCCATGACATGAGTTCTGGTTGCTTAAAAAATAATAGAATAAAGTTTTAAAAGATATAGAGAGAATTTCTGAATTACTCTTGGAAATTAAAATGGCAATAAAAAACAACAGTAATAAAATAAAACTCAACAGAAAGGCTGAGCGAAATCTTCCAAAAGTTAGGACACCAATGAAGAGATAAACTGTAGAATGGAAGAGCTATAAATATATCCTGCCATAACCCACTGGATGGACTGGGGGAGAGTGTGAACTACAATGTACACTATGGTCCATGTGGTGCGGCAGGGCTCCAAAATGTATTCACCAAATACAATGAATGTGATGAAAGGGGATGTTGATGTGGGAGGAGTGGGAGGTGGGAAGTGAGGTATATGGGAACCTCTTATGTTTTGTAATGTAACATTTTGTGTGATCTATTTATCTTTTAAAAAAAGACAATATTAAAAAATAAATTAATTTAGGAAGAAAAGCTATGAAACTGTAAAGAGCCTTTCCAGGAAGTTTGCATTAGTTCCTCTTGCTGCTGTAACATATTACCGAAACTTAGTGGTTTAAAACAATGCAAATTTATTTTCATTCAGTTCTGAGAATCAGAAGTCCAAAATTAGTTTCACTGTGCAAAAGTCAAGATGTTGGTTGGACTGGCTCCTTCTAGGGCTCTGTGGGGAGAATTCATACCCTTGCCTTTTTCAGCTTGTAGTGGCTGCCTGCAATCCTTGGCCTTTGGGCCTTTCTCTATCATCAGGACACATAACTTCAATCTCTGCTTCCATCATCACATTGTCTTCTCTTCTGACTCCTAAGATCCCTCTTATAAACACTGTTATGATTTCACTGGGCCCACATAGATGACTCAGCATTATTTTGCCATCTCAATATCCTTAACTTAATCACATCTGCAAAGTCCCTTTTACCACTTAAGTTAACATTCCCAGGTTCCAGAATTAAAATATGTGGACATATTTGGGGAACTATCATTTGCCTGTGATAAGGTTCATTATAGAATACCAGAATTTTTTAAAAGAACATAGAAAATATAGGAGAAAAAAGTATTCATGAAAATAGTGAAAGAAAATGTCATCAGACTTAACAACAGCTCTGTTCAAAGTCTGGGGGGGGGGTCAAGAATCTCCAGCTAAACTGTCAATAAAATTTGAGGATGAAATAGCTACTTTTTACATATACAAACTCTCACAACAGTTTCCTACAAAGACCCTTTCTCAGAAAAATACTGGAGGAGGTGTTCCAATAAAACAAGGGAGAAAACTAAGAAAGAATCCTTGGAGTCAGCAATCAGAAAACCAAGACAGAAAAGACAAAGGGTTCTCCCAGAACCCTGAGCTTCAGATGGGCAGCATTATAGAGAGAGCCATCCCAGCACAGGGAGGTTTCAGGAGGAAAGTCAATGGGAAGGGCAAGGCCGAGTGATCAGAGTTTGCATCTGCATATACTGCAGGGAGAGCTCTCTTCTGGTCCCAAGTTTGGGAATGGTTTGTGATGGGAACATAAAATAGTAAACAAATGAAAAATGTGGCAACTATATAGTCTAAGTAAAACAAAAAGCTTTACAGAATAGGAAATGTATACCACAGGGTTTAGCTGTGTATAATGGAAACATAGTTATAACTATGCACATACTGAATACTGATTTAGCCAAAAGTTACAATATAATTTTCACGAAGGGAGCTGAGGGGGCCATAGATAACATACACATGCACACAGTGAGGGTGGTTTAAATGAGTTAAATCCTCATCTTCCATAGTAGGAATTCATTAAGAAATATTTACACTGGAAAATCAAGAATTGGCATTATAAGCATGTTATTTCAAAGCAAGGAGGAAAGCACCAGAATAAACAGCAAGAAGAATTTAAAGTGGTTGCCCCTGGGAAGTGGGACTCAGAAGCAGGAAGGGGAATACTGTTTTTCATTATAAGTCTTGCAGAACCATCTAACTTTTAAAACTGTGTACACATATGACTTTGATAAACATAAATGTAAAAAAAAAAAACCTCCCAAGTAATAACAAGAAAAAGATTAAATGGGCAAAGTCAGCACATTTCAAACCCTGTAACCAAAATATCTCCAATGAGTGAATAAGTCATTTGGGGCATTTCGGGAATAGACCAAAAAGTGGCAGCAATCCAGAAATATCTTTGAAATCTTGTTTATTGTCTTTAAAATTCATGCAGAAGCTTTGGTTCTTCCTCATCATACATCCCTGTTTGTTTTTACAGTATGAGGCAAAAGGTTTTGTGTTGTTTTATTTTTGCCTCTCCTCTTCCTCCACCCTTGGGCGCTGGCCTGGTCCCACTAAGCAGGAGCTGGGGGATGGGAAGGAGGGCAGGGCCCCTTTTGGGGAAGGGAAAGGAGAGTGGAGCTCCAGGAGGAATAGACAGCTCAGTCTCAGCACACGGGAGACCAAAGCTGCTCTGCACTGGGGGAAACCGGGGACAGCGGACAGAGAGGAGCGGCCCACGCCAAATCTCCAGCATGTCTCGTGGATGCTGAAATTCAGGCTATGGAGCAACTCCGAGCAGTCAGATCATTTGGGTCTCCCTTCACCCAAAGGGGTTTGGAATGAACAATGTTTTCACTTAGTGACCTTCATTGGTAAATGATAGGACAGTATTTGTCCTGCAGCTCAGTAAACCCTCGAATTCTCCCAAAGACGGCAGTTCCTCTGTTCAAGAAGCATGGAGATCATAACCAGGCAAGCGATTAAAGAGTGAGACAGACAAACGGATGTTTGTTGAGATGTGCTTTTGTGTTTGTTCTCCCTGTTTCCACCCCCTCGCCCTACGTATGAGGACAGCCCTTGAGCTGCCACCCTTCTGAGATGGTGATGGAGGATGGCAGAAAACTGACTGCCCCAGAGAGCCCTCATTCATTCCAGGCTTTTGATCTTCAGAATCCTGAAGGCGTGATGACAGGGAGAAAGGATTCAGCTGCAGGAGGCGAGCACTTCAAGTTCTTGCCCCTGCACTGCCGCTCTCCCTCTCCAGCCCTCACGCCCTTCCATGGTAACTGAGGAAAACAGTCTCATTTGTAACTGAGCATCATTCGGGGTGGTTGAGGGTGAGCCCCTTTTTCCAGGCTTTATGCCTCACAGGGGGGAGGGACACCCCTGCCCCCTGCCCCACACTGTGGGTGCTGGTGACAGCTTTGGGGGCAGCTGGCCATTGGGGAGGACTGAGGCATGGATGGGGGCCCCCACGACAGACTCACTCCCGCGCTGCCCTCCCTCCCTGCCCTGGGCAGGTCTCTCTGCCTTGGCCACCCAAACCTTCCCTGAGCTGGCCGTCCCCAGGTGTGACCGGGGCAGAGTGGGTGGGTGCAGAGAAGACACACCCTGTGCTGACCGCCACGCTAACGCCTGCTCCCCGCGGGCTGGAACCCCGTCCTCCACTCACCTGCCGCCTGCGTCCCATTCCTCTGGGATCTGAGTGGGGAGGGGACGTGTGGGGGTTATCTGAGTCCCTTGACGCCTCTGCCACCCATTTGTCAGGCTGGCTACTTGGAGCTTTCTAAAGGCACCATGACTCTCCACCCCACAACGTGCGGGGTTACGGGGATGGGCCCGTGGGCTTGCACCCTGGTCTCGGTGGTTCCCAGCCCTGCCCTCTCCTCTGGGCTGCCGTTGACCGAAGCGTGCTCCCCTCCTAGGGTGCCGTGAGGAAGCACCAAGCCAGCATGCCATCGAAGGCTGTGTCACCTGGAGAGCGAGGAGAGGTCCCGGTGCGCTGTGTCCTGAGGTCAGCGGGGTCCCAGCGGGGCCTGCTGGGCCTGTCTGAGCGCGGGCAACCGCAGCCGGTCCCTGCTGGGCTGCACCTCACGTCCTTCCCGGCTGATTTCACCCACCGCCTGCTTTCCATTACCGTCGCTGTGCTCAGATCGATGTCCCTGGCCAGACTTGTGCGCGGAGCGCAGACGCTCACCTCCCACGGCCGTGTCACATCTGCTCTTGGCTGCCCCCGAGCCTCCAAACTTCAGCACGTTCGAAGCAACCTCGGTGCCTTCTTTCCCAAGACATGCTCCTCCAGAACCTTGCAGCTCCATTGGCATTGCGGAGGTCAAGCCAGGTGCCCGAGCCGGACACGTGCCATGGGCCAAGCCCACACCTGGCTGGGAGGCCCCAGCCACCCACCCACCAGCACCCAGGGATCCACCTGTGTGCAAGTCCATGTGGTTTCTTGCCTGGGTTACTGGGGCAGCCCCTCTCTTGACCCATCCACTTCGTTCTGCGTACTGGCCTGTGTAAGCATTTTTAAGGCTAATCTGATCATGGCCCTCCTTTGCTGAAAACCCTTCCACATCTTTCTGAAGCTTTGGGGAGAATTCCAGATGTCCCCCCTGGGCCCACAGGCACAGCCCCCTCCTCAGAGCCCCTGGAACAATCTCTCCCTTGCACTTGAGCTCTGGCCCGGGAGTCTTCCTGTGGTCCCTCGAGCCGCCTGCTCCTTCTCCCTCTGAGTTTCACATGTGGCCCTTCTTCCTCTCCACCTTCAGCTCTCACCTCAGTGTCCCTTCTTGGGAAGACCCTCACCCCTTGCTTCTATGGAAAATGAGATGCCTGAGAAAACTTTTCTTGCAATGACATTTTTTACTTCTTACTTGTGCTTGTCTCCAAAATGACCATCTTCCCTGGGGGCCTCTAGTGTCGTGCAGACAGCACCCTCTGCCCAGTGCCTTGCACAGGTCTAGCATTTAGCTGGTGGAAATACTGATGGAATGATTATTTGGACGTGGCTATTAAAGTAAGATACAGAATGAATTCATTTTTTAAGATAAGCAAAAAGCTGTTTCAATAAGTTTTTAATGTACATAAGGTATATTCCAGAACTTTCTTCTAACTCTACAGTCATGCTTGAGTAGGTGCCTGAATTATTACGGTACTCCAGAGAAACAGAACTGTGTATTATATATATGTAAATACATATGCATATTTGTAAATATTGTGAGTCATTATATGATTTGGCTCACATGACCGTGGGAAATTTGGCATTCCATGAAGCGGACAGCAAGTTAGGAATGCCAAGGAAGGTTTCTATGAATTCCCCAGGAAAAGCTGGCTAAATGATGTAGAAAGAAATTCTTTCTGGAAATCCTCAGTTCTCCTTGAAGGCCGTCAGCTGATTGTCGGGGACGTCTCTCATTGCTGAAGGCCATCTCCTTTGTTGATTGTAGATGTCATGAGCCAAAGACGCAGTTCGCTGAAAACAGATGCAAATCCATCTAAGAAACACCCTCACAGCAGCAATCAGGCCAGTGCGTGCTTGACCAAACAACCAGACAGCATCCCCTGGCCAAGTGGACACAGGCACTTCCCCACCAGGGAGTTAGAGTGCTGTCTCTTAGTGGCCTGACTGGGCTGCTGAGCACATGTTACCCAGCCCAGGACACACAGCGTAGCTGCCAAAACACAGCCCCTCGCACATCGCACCAGGGCGCAGGGGAATGGCTCGGAATAAAAAGGTAAAAAAACCTTTGGAGAGAGATTCCATGTAGCAGGCGGTGGCTCCCTAAGAGGAGAGGGTTCCTCGTCTCAGTCGCCCTAACAAGGGGCCGAGGCCAGGGCAGGAAATGAGGCCAGTGACGGGGCAAGCAGGCACGGGGCTTGCTCGGGGCATTGCTGGGGAGGGGGAACCACCCTGCAGGCGATGGGCCACCTCTTCCTCCAGACTCCAGGGAGCTTCCCATCCCAGATGTGCAGCTCCGAGGCTGCACGGCCAAGCGCCTTTAATGCAGAGAGTGGAAAGTGGGCACCGTGTTTCGGACAAGGCCGTTTGTTCTGCGCTTTTGTCCTTTGACATGGTGACTGACCTCGGGCAGCCCATGGATTTTCACTGACCAGTGCCCATGATGTAGACCCTGCAGGAAGCCTAGCATCCTAAGGCAGCTCTCCTTTCCACTGTGACTGCCCCTCTTCATCTCCCTGACCCCTACTGACCTTCCAGCAATTTGGGGGATCCAGCTAAGAAGTTAAGTAGGGAATATGTGGTTTGAACAGTAGTGCAGATTCCTGGCTATCTTAGCTCCCAGGTGATTCCTTTCCATCACTCCAATCCTTCCAGCAACAAGGCTTGCAGGGGTGTAGCTCATGGAATGCAGCTCCCCAGCAGTCCCAGTTCATGTCTCATTGGGGGAGGACTTCTCTGGTCCCGAGTTCCTTTCTTAGCCGCTGCCCAGGGTTTTTATGGAGGAACGAAGCTGGCGGGTCCTGCATGAGGTTTCTGCTTTGGACAGATACTGGGGCCTTTGCATCCAGCCAGCTGGTGCCCAGGAACTTGTAAATCTGATTTGGGGTTTGCTGGCCACACAGTGAAGGTGTGGGCTGCATTGCTGCACGTGGCCTTCAGGACCGTGTGTCCATTCTTCAGGACAAAGTTATCTCCAGGACTGGGGAGTGGAGGCCCCCCTCCCCGAGTGCTGATGCTCCTAAAGGCAGCAAGGCACCATGAAAACCAGGCTTCTGGGAGAAACCAGCGACCTCAGTGAGCATACACCGGAATGAGTGCTTCTCATTCAAGGTCGGCCAAAGTCAAAGTGGGAAATAAGCAAAGTTCCAAAGTAGGGGGAAATGTTGTAAATTGTATTTTAAAGTACTGGGAACAATTTGACTATAAGCCAATAATTGAAATGGATGAAATTCTTCTACAAAACTACATGGTCACATTGCAGATTAATTAGAAATAGCCTTCAAAGAAATCTTTTAAATGTTATTTTACAGTTAAACTTATTTTGTAAAAGAATGACAGTTAAAGAAAACAAAAAACAAGAAATAACAGTAGTTTGGAAAGATAAGCCACCATGTTTCCATAAAGCAAGTGAGAAGGTACAGGCTTCCAGTTTGGGCAAAACTATATTTTTTCAGATTTAGATTTTTTTAATTAAAGAATTAAAAGAAAATTCAGATAAAATGAATGGAATATAAGACAAAAGTCATGAAGATCAACAATGGAATTAACAGAAGTTATTAATCAAGTAAAAATTTTTTTATTGACTTTGTAATAATATTACATTAAAAATATATATGTGAGGTCCCATTCAACCCCACCCCCCACCCCCCTTCTCCCCCCGCCAACAACACTCGTTCCCATCATCATGACACATCCATTGGATTTGGTAAGTACATCTTTGGGCACCTCTGCACCTCATAGACAATGGTCCACATCATGGCCCATACTCTCCTCCATTCCATCCAGTGGGCCCTGTGAGGATTTACAATGTCTGGTGATTACCTCTGAAGCACCATCCAGGGCAGCTCCATGTCCCAAAGACACCTCTACCTCTCATCTCTTCCTGCCTTTCCCCATACCCATCGTCCACCATGTCCACTTTTCCCAATCCAATGCCACCTCTTCTATGTGGACATTGGATTGGTTGTGTCCATTGCACCTCTATGTCAAGAGGAGGCTCAGATTCCACATGGATGCTGGATGCAATCCTCCCATTTTCAGTTGTAATCACTCTAGGCTCCATGGTGTGGTGGTTGTCCTTCTTCAACTCCATCTTAGCTGAGTGTGGTAAGTCCAATAGATCAGATTGTAGGTGCTGGGGTCTGTTGAGGCTCAGGACCTGGCTATCACATTATCAGTCCAGAGATTCAAATCCCCTAAATATATCTTAAACCCCAACATTAACTGCACCTCCAGCACATTAGCATGAAAGTCTTATGAAGGGAGATCCCATTTGAGTCCAGATTCATCACACATAAGCACCATTTCCAAAGAGGGACCATCTGCCCTGGTGGTTAACCCCATCAGCCATGACCATAACTCCCATGGGTCTCTTTAGCCCTCAAAGGAACCAATATCTGGGGGTTGTATCTGCTTTATCTGTCTCTCTGACTCTGCTCAGTTGTGCATGAGGGCAATCCTTCTGCCAGCCTCCAGACTCTTTTTTAGAAACTCATAGCCATATAAACTCATTTCTCCTTTCCATTTCCCCCTTACTTTAGGTCAAACAGCATTTTAAAGTCATGGTATTTTATGTAGACATGGATATTCTGCTGATCCGCATTGAACCTTCCATATAAGGTCATTTTCCAGTTGCATCATCAGTTGGTAGTTGATAGTGGTCCCTCGTTGCCATGGAGGCTCATCCCCAGGTGTCATGTCCCACGCTGGGGGGAAGGCATTGCATTTACATGCTGAGTTTGGCTTTGAGACTGGCCACATTTGAGTAACATGAAGGCTGACAGGAGGAAATTCCCAGGCACAATGTTGCTCTAGGCCTTGTTCTTATTTTAGGTTTATCAGCTCACAAGCATAGTCATTAGCATCAGGGGCTCACTGTTGAACCCTCACTCCCTCCCGGTCCCCGCCACTGTACCTGGGAGACTGTCGCTGCTCCCCTAGGGACCACGACAGAGCACCACTGGCCAGGAACCCAGTACCCCCCCTGCTGTGGTTTTTAATTGTTGCCACTATGAGTATATCCAAACATTACCATGCACCCTGGACATATGTTCTGTACAGCTCCCTGTCAGCCATATATCACCTGTCATTGGTATCCCATACCAGTATCCCTCCATTGCCATTGTTGAAACACTCTGTGATCCAGAACTCCCCGAAATTTGAAGCCCAATATAATGTCATGGTCCCTTACTAGAGAATGGCATATAGCGATGGGTTTAAAGGATAGATAAAGAACTTGGATAAAGTTAGATAAAGAGCTTAAAGAATGTTGACTTGAAAAAATTCCACATCCTATCTTTTTCTTTCCCCCCCCCCCTAATTATTCAGCTTTTCTTCACAGGAGTCCTAGACCACAGCAATGTATATATATAATATACAGCACTCCCACACATCCACCAGAAAACCTTTTCCCTTCCACAGTGATACTCTTACACCCTATTCATATCATATTTACTTAAAGTGATGTACAGAGTCTGAGACATTAGCTTTCTAACAAGGTGACATCTATGCTTACATTATGGTGCATACTTTAGGATACACAGTTCTTTACATTTTTAGTTATCCTATGTTTTACATTATGGTTTACATTATCAGTCTGTCATCTCCTATATGTTATGGTGTAATATTGCATGTTTTATATCCATCCTTGTGTACTCTCAAGAAACTCCTCTCTTACCCCCCATTTACTTTGGTTCCACACATTTAACGTCCATTTTCCCTTCCACCTTGGTGCCCACAGTGACAGCCAACCTCCATTTCCTGAGGAGCCACTTCCAGAGATAGATGGAATAGTGTTCAGGGCCTAACTTGCTCAACTGCCCCAATGCCCTGGGAGCCACCCTTTCTCTCGAGGGATACAGTTCCCTCTATTTGATGGTATTAGTCCTCCCCAGGATGTGGGTCCACCCCCACTCTCCCTACTTGGGTTTCTACCCCATGGTGTCACCCACTCTGGCAGAATGAGCATTTAGACATTCCCCAGGAGCCCGTCCTGCATCAGACCCTCCCCTCCGAGCATTCTAAACAGGTAACCCTCTTTATTATATTTTGATATGATTCTCTCGGCATTTTACTCTCCACCAACACCTGACCCTCTCCTGTGTTCGTATGCTACCCCTCCCTCCCCCCACTTTTGGGCAACGTTACCCATCCGTCCCTCCCCAGCCACCCTCAAACCCGCAAAGCCCCAACCAAAGGCACCCCCTTGCCCCCCTTTTATCTCTTCTTTGTGTTCATACTTACCACCATCTCGTCTTAAATTCCACCCCTGCAGACATCGGCTCATATCCTTCCTCCACCCTCCGATTTCCTGTAAGCCTATCGTTCAGTCTCTTGCTATCTAGGGCAGCTTGTTTATTTCATATCATTGAGGTCATGTAGTATTTGTCCTTCAATGTCTGGGTTGCTTCACTCAACATAAGGTTCTCAAGATTCATCCATGTTATCACATGTGTTTGTAGTGTGTTTGTTCTTACAGCCGAGTAGTATTCCATTGTGTGTATATACCACATTTTATTGATCCACTCATCTGTTGATGGGCATTTGGGTTGATTCCAACTTTTGGCAATAGTGAACAATGCTGCTATGAACATTGGTGTACATATATCGGTTTGTGTCCTTGTTTTCAGTTCTGCTGGGTATATACCCAGCAGTGGTATTGCTGGGTCATATGGCAAATCTATGGCTAGTTTTTTGAGAAACCGCCATACTGTCCTCCAGAATGGTTGGATCCTTCTGCATTCCCACCAGCAGTGGATGAGTGTTCCCCTTCCTTCACATCCTCTCCAGCACTTGTATTCTTCTGTTTTTTTCATAGCTGCCAATCTTATGGGTGTAAGATGGTATCTCATTGTAGTTTTGATTTGCATTTCCCTGATAGCTAGAGATTTGGAACATTTTTTCACGTGCTTTCTTGCCATTTGTATTTCTTCTTCGGAGAAGTGTCTGTTTAAGTCTTTTTCCCATTTTTTAAATGGGTTGTTTATCTTTTTATTTTCAAGATATAGGAGTTCTTTATATATGCAAGTTATAAGTTTCTTATCAGATATATGATTGCCAAATATTTTCTCCCACTGTGTGGGCTCCCTTTTTACTTTCTTGACAAACTCCTTTGAGGTGCAGAAGGCTTTAATTTTGAGGAAGTCCCATTTATCTATTAGTTCTTTTGCTGCTCGTGCTTTTGGTGAGATATTCATAAATCCATTTCCTATTACAAGGTCCTGTAGATGTTTCCCTACACTGCTTTCTAAGGTTTTTATGGTCTTGGCTCTTATATTTAGGTCTTTGATCCATCTTGAGTTGATCTTTGTATAAGGTGTGAGATGGTAATCCTCTTTCATTCTTCTACGTATGGCTATCCAGTTCTCCAGACACCATTTGTTGAATAGGCCACTCTCTCCCAGTTGAGAGGGTTTGGTGGCTTTATCGAATATTATGTGGTTGTATATGTGAGGTTCTATATCAGAGCTTTCAATTCGATTCCATTGGTCTATGTGTCTCTCCTTATGCCAATACCATGCTGTTTTCACCACCGTAGCTTTATAGTATGTTTTGAAGTCAGGTAGTGTGATTCCTCCAATTTCGTTTTTCTTTTTCAGTATGTCTTTGGCTATTTGGGGTCTCTGTCCTTTCCAAATAAATTTCATAGTTAGTTTTTCTAGTTCCTTAAAGAAGGCTGTGTTGATTTTTATTGGGATTGCATTGAATGTGTAGATCAGTTTTGGTAGGATAGACATCTTAATAATGTTCAGTCTTCCTATCCATGAACAAGGAATAGTCTTCCATTTATTTAGGTCTTCTTTGATTTCCTTGAACAATCTTGTATAGTTCTCGTTGTATAAGTTCTTTACCTCTTTAGTTAAATTTATTCCTAAGTATTTGATTTTTTTATTTACTATTGTGAATGGTATTTGTTTCTTGATTTCCTCCTTTTTAAAAGTTCAGACTTTGCCATCAAGAGACAGAAGCAGATCTCTAACAAAAATGAAAAATAGGTATGGATTGCTTGGTCATTTAATTCATTAAGAGAAGTTATATCTATGAAGACACTGGGAAAATATTTGCATTTCCTGCTGAATTGACCAAAATTGACAATCATAAAGAAAACACAAATCTCACAAACGTCATTACAACATAGTCATTGGTGGTGACCTCAGAGAAAATCTTACATTAAATACCATGCAGGAAAACTTGAAATGCTCCAAAGTCTTACAGCTCATGCATGAATTGAAATTGGATACCACATTCTTCAAATCTGATGACAACACTAAAATACACACGAGGTTGCCAGTGAGTTATGAAGTTGGAAGGAACTTTTCTAAATGATCAAAAAATCAAAATACAGAAATCAAAATTTGATCAGCCCTGCCAGAGGAAAGTCAGAATGATCTTTCTGTTGTAACTATAGAAAATCATTATCACATGAAGGGAGAACAAAAAGTGTGCAGCCAAAGATGTAGGAGGGGAAGTATTTCAAAAGTTTATTAAAAATCATATTTTTGAGCATTTTCCTATGTTTATGGTGTTTGTCCACTTCTTAGAAATTTGTAATTTATTGTGCTTCTTGCCTCATTTTAAATGACAATTCACTTTTATAGAAAAATTTTTTTTCCTGCTATTGTAGGTTTTTTCTTAAGGAAGTTCCCCAACTTGAATAAGGAATAATAGACCTAAGATGGAAAAAGCCCTCAGCACCCACAGACAGTCTCATGCCCGAAAACCACCTCGTGGTCTGGGGACGCCAAGGGAAAAAACCTTGGCATCAACAACAGCAGTGTCTTGTGGGGAGGTAGTGAGCTCTCCATCCCTGGAAGCATTCAACAGAGGGCTCCATCTTCAAGCTCTGCCTCTGTTTAAAGGCCAGTGATGGGCCTGCCACTGGAGGGCAAACGCAGTGACTTGAAGCTCCTGGAGGTCAAGTTGGCAAGAAACAGTCACAGCGCTTCAGCCCAGTGACTCTCCTCCTGGGCATCTACCAAGACAAATGATCCAAAATCCAGACAGATATGCCAGCAAGGGGAAGTCCCCACAGCCTTGCATATCATAATGACAGGATCACAGCAGTGTTTAAACGCACACACCCTCATCTGTTCTTTAGTCCTGTCAATTGAGTACCTAAGTTAATAAAAGATGTCTGAGTGGTAAAACTGAAAATTTTGGGGTGATTGTTACTTTTTTCTTCTTTATGCATACCTGCATAGCTACAAATAGATGATAGATGATGATAGATGATGATGATGATGATAGATAAATGATAGATACATAGATATATAGATAAATGGTAGATATCATAGATCATAGATGATAGATGAGACAGAGATAGATAGATAGATAGATAGATAGATAGATAGATAGATAGATAGATAGATAGATAGATAGATAGATAGATAGAATAAACACAGTTGACTCAGATAATCAGGAACAAGTGCACTTTTCAAGCAAACCTGGTAGGGAACGGAAAGTTGGACGCCTAAGCTCATGGTGACACACCTGCCGCACACCAAGGTCCGAGTGCCACATGAATGGCTTCTGCAGAAGGAAGGAAGCCCCATCTCCTTTCTCCCAGCACCTGTACTCGGCGGTGCCTGTGGACCTGGCACAGCCTGTTGTGAGCCTCCCTGCATTAGGCGAGGGGCAGCCTTCCCTGGGTGGGGCTAGGCAGGTGGTCTACCTCCACGGGGGCCACAGCAAAGCCTGGGAGGTCCTGGGTGGGTGGGCCTGGAGAAGCTCTTCCTTGCTGACCCAACTCCTTCGGACCTGGAAGCCTCCAGGGAGAGAAAAAGCACAGAGGCCCCCAAAAGTGGACTTGCCTGGCCCTCGGGGGAGCTTTCCTCTGCTGTGGTTCCCACCGGCCCTCCTGCCAGCCGACCTCTTCTGCAGGGGGAGCTGGTGGGGGCCGACAGCGTTGGAACTGCATGGGGCCACGACAGGCTTGGCCCTCTCTGGTTGTTCCATTTCAGGCTGGACGTGTCCACACCACTCATTCCCAAATAAAACCTCTTTTCCTAAGCCACCTCAAGGCACTTTTGAAGCAAGCCTGGGACTGTGTGACTAGGTGGGCCAGCAGGTATGAAGCAGGCAGGTGCGATGTTGTTAGCAGGTGGGAAGGGGCGGCGCCACCGTGCTGCTCCGGCGGTGCCGGGGCTTCAGGCACAGCTTGGTGGGATGGGTGGTCCAAAGAGGGGGGCAGGCCTGGGCCTCGGCCACCGCCTCCCTGAGCCCAGAGGTGGGGCAGCGGACACCGGGCCTCAGCGCACGCACAGGCCACTGCCTCGCCAGCCAGCCCCGCACCATGGAGAGAGGCAGGGGCTGGACCAGGCACAGGTTTGCCCCCTGGAGCTCCAGTGGGACTCGGCATCGCGGGGAGTCCCCGTGGGAGCCCTGGGGGAAAGGGGTGAGGAGGCGTCAGATGAGAGAGGTACCCTGGGCAAGGAGCTGCTCAGGTTGCCAACAGGGAAGGAAGCTCCCGGGGTGCAGCCTGTGGGCCCCAGATGGCCAGAGGCTCTGCCCCTACAGCCCCTTCCACCTCACTCCCCCTACTTTCAGAACAAGGGGCTTCCCGAGCATCACTGGGGCTTTTGCAAGAGTCGTGGACAGCCACGGCCGTGACGTGGGCAGCCCCAACCCGCGCACCCAGCCGGTCCATGCACCTGCTCCCCCCAGGGAGGGCCACTGGACACGGCGCCTTTGTCTGGCAGGAGGCGGCAGATTTTCAGAGTCAAAGAAGAACGGCCACCACCTCGGGGGAGCTGGGGAAACTGAGGCCCTGCGGGGAGGGGCCACTCACTCAGGGGCCCCAGCTGCTGAAGGCAGGCTTGGAAGCAGCTAGAAAACCACGCTGTGGGTAGACATGGTTCAGCTTGGCCTGCCACCTCAAGAGGGTCATTCCCCCCACACTGCCTGTTCATGGCAGTGTCCCCAGCTTCTCACGAAACCCACTCGGCGCGCCCCAACCCCATCACCACCTTCCTAAGTCCCGGCGGGCCTGGGCCCATCCCCACACCCTGGGGGCACCCACCCCAGCTGCGCAAGGCCACCCTCCCCTGCAGATGCCGGGAAATGGCTTGCAAAGCCCTGATAGTTATTACTTTCCAAATTTGTCATGGCTAGTTCTTCCAACATGGAAAAATGCGGTTTTGATTTTATTGTCAGTGCGTCCCACACCCCAGACGGGGTCGTGCAGTAGCTGGCCTGGGTCCTGCTGGGGGGGGGGGGCTCTCCCAGAGCCCTGAGCCTGGGCGCAGAGACGTGATGCTGCCGTGTGACCCGGGCCAGGGGTCCGAGGCTGGGGAGCTGCCGAGGGGACCCCGCCTCTGCCCTCACCCTCAAGGCCCCCTCCCCTCCAGCCCCTCCCAGCCTTTGTTGTTGGGGGTCCCGTCCCAGGCTGGCGACGGCCTTCCCGTCCTCCACTCCAGGGAGGCAGAGCGGCTGCCACGGGGGCAGGGTGCCCGTGAGCACCTGGCCTGTGGGTGCCATGCAGGCCTGGGGACAGATGACAACCGACACCCAGCCCTGCCCAGGGGGAGGTGCCAGACAGGGAGGGACAACCAGGCAGCCCCATCCTGTACGGCTGTGGGCGCTCAGCTGGGTCCCAGGTCAGGCTAGAGCCGGAGGCACCCTAATTTCCCAGAGCAGCCGAAACACCCGCCCCGGGTGGCTTGCGACAGCGGGCACCGGCTCTCACGGCTTGGAGGCAGGGCCCAGGCACCGGCAGGGCCCCGGGGAGGATGCCTCCTGCCCCTCCCAGCTACTGGCTGCCCCCGGCGCTCGGGGCTTGTGGCTGGTCCTTCCGCTCCCTGCCTCCGACGTCCCTCTGTTTCGGGGTCCCCATGTCCAAACCTCCCTCTCCCACTAAGGACACAGGGCACATGGGTTTACGGTCCGCCCTGACGCAGCCTGAATCACATCCACGAGACCCCAGTTCCAAATAAGTTTCCTGTGGACCGGAATTTGGGGTCGGATTTTCCAACCCAGTCTGGGAGGCCAGTGACGGGCTGTCCCTGTCACCGCTGTCCCACCTCTCTGTGCCTGCCCCGTGCTTCCACCTGTCGCCTCCACCCTCAGCTCCCAGCAGCCTGGCACCGCCCAGCTGGACAGCGCTGTACCCCGTCTTGCTCCAGCCACGCTGACCCCTGCCCCACCCCACCTCGAGGCGGGGTCCTGACCCGGGGAGCTGCGAGCCCTCCCCCGCATTCCTGCCCACCCCAGCTTTGGGTTCAGAACAGGTGCCCAGGGTCAGTCTGGGGGGCCTGTGGACCACCGGGGCCCTCTCTTGCCATCCCCCATCCCCTCCCTTCATGGAGGAAGGAGGCCGCCTCCCTGCTGGGGCGAGGGGGGCCATCAGCTCTGGCCATCTCTGTCCCAGGCATAGGGGGAGCCAAGCCGCTGGCCCGTGGACACGCTGCTCCCGCCAGATCGCCCGCCCAGTCCCTCTGAATCGCCCACTCTTTGGGCAGGGGGCCTCCCTCCCTGGTCCACGCCCTCAGTCCTGCTCCCGCACTTCGGGCCCAGCAACCCTGGTTGTCTCGTGTCCCCGTGCCCTCCCTCTAGCCAGATCGAGGCATGAAGGGCAAGGCATGAAGGGTTGGTGGACGGCATCCATCAGTGTTCAGGGCCACATTCAGGGGCTGTTAGTGGAGCTCCCTCAGGGGTCCAGGCAGGGAACTTAAGCAGGGAGGGAGGCACTATAGGGCATCGTGGGGTCTGTGGTAACTCTTGCACCAACTCAACTGGGCAACTGCTTTCCTTTCCCACAATGTTGCCTTATCATCCCATTTTTCAATAGAAACTGGAAATCTGGAATTGTATATGAAATAACCCAAGCTTTAAATGTGGGGACAGGTTCCAAAGTTTCTTAGGAATCACTCTGCAAGCCAAATCAAACTCACCGGCATGACTAGTGTACCCTGACCCCCACCCACCTGGGCCTGCCCTTCCCAGAGCCCCCATGGCACTCAGGCGACACGACCCCCCGACCCTGCAAAGCTCACTGCAGTCTGGGCCTCTCTGGGCTGGGCAGCCTGTTCTCGGCCTGCGGACCCCTGGGAGCCGCTCGGCCCACCCCTCACCCACACAGCTGACCACAAAGAGGCAGCGGCAGGAAGGTGGCCCAAACCACAAGGAAGCGCCATGGGGGCCTGGCTGCAGAAGGGCGCACGGCTGCTTGCTTGGGTTTCTTTCCCCTTTTTTCCTGATGCTGAAGGTGATGTTTAAACAAAGCTACTTCTTTGTGCCTGACTCAAGCAGGGGGCACAGGCGGCCAAGGCACACGGCGGCCACGGCCACGGAAAACGCTCTCGGCCGCCAAGCTGGCTCTTGCCTGCACTTGGCCGGCCCCGACAAGGCCAGAAGAACACGGGGCATCCCGCACTGGCCCCCCGGGCTGCTGAGTGGCCTGGGCAAGCGTCTCAAGCTCAGCAAACCTCGGTTTCCTTGTCTGTGAAGTGGGAACACTAACTTCCTTAGGATAGATGAAAGGGGATGAAATGAGATCAATCTTGCCCAGCTTCCCCACCTGCAGAAGTCCTGCGATAATGACGACAGTTATTCAAACATGTTTGAACCCAACTAAGTGCACAGCCCACAGGGGCTGGTCTGCCTTGACCCTTGATGTGAAACCGCAGGTCTCCCAAGGCGGTCCCCCACCCACCCGGCTCCCACTTTCTGTTCTGGAACATTGGCCTGCCTGACCGCATGCTGACCTCACCCTGCTGCTGCTGCAGGCAGCCTGCCAGAGCCACCCTTGTTTCAGAAGGACCCTGAACTGCCCCCCACCCCATTCCCTTGACCCCTCTGCCCAGCCAACTCCTGTTCATCCTTCAGAACCCGGTCCAGGTTACCTTCAACTGGAAGCTGTTCCAATCCCCTTCTCTGGGTCCCTCTGGCTCCCATCTGGCCTCTAGTATGTTCACAACACCACACAACTCAGAGTATATGGGTTTCCACCCAGCCTCCTAGCCCAGGACAGGGCATCTCCTTCTGTCCCCCTGCCTAGAGCCAGGCCCGGCGTCCAGCCAGGGCCACCTTGACCCCGGATCCCAGCAGCTCTATCAGGCTGGACCCCATTCCGTGCCTCCGGTGGCCCCCACCCCCAGCACAGCACACGCTGCTGGAGGCGCTCTCCTGGCCACGGTGGGTGTGTGGCGGCCCGCCGGGCGCCCCAGGCCACCGTGTTCCTCCTCACCCCAGCCGCGTGGACTTGGGATGCCCCCCTTTTCTCCCCATGCCCCTTCTCGTCAGGACAGTAAATGCTCTTCTCCTGGGGGGAGTGCGGCTGAGGAGCCTGGGACCCCCAGTCTGCCCCCAGCATGACTTCCTGCGGGCTGATTAGCATGGCGGTGATGAGGTGAAGACGATTTGTCAGCGGGGAGTGGGGTTAGATCATCCTCTACGTGTTGCCAGAAATGGGCACCCACTCAAAAATGTGCAACAGGCTTTCCAGTGGCAGGGCCGGTGCCCGGTGGCTTGGCGGCTCAGCGCCCCCTGCTGGCTGCAGGTGGGGCAGCTCCCCCTACAGGTCTGCTCTGTGGCCCAGACCTAAAAAGCCAGAGAAGGGACGGGGGTGGGTACAGAGTGCTGGCAGAGGCTGGGGCTTGGGGGTGCACCCGCCACTTCTTGCCCACTCTCTCTCTTTGAAAGATTTCTCCCTTGAGGATTCACCCTGGCCACTGGTAAACCAACCAACCAGTCATTTAGTCAGTCAACAAACTCCAAAGCCCTGCAGTGTACAGACAGTGCTGCCAGCTCACCTTGTCTGTGATGCCCCAGGCCCTCACTCCCTGAGTTCGCTTCACCTCAGAGTCATCCTTGCTCCTCGCTCCTCTTCTGGGCCCTGCCCAGGCCTCCTTGCTCCCCTCTAGGACTAGTGCCTAGTGGCCGATAAACTCCCTTCCTTGGCCATCCCTCTGGACCCACCCATCTTGCCCATCTCCCTGCGCTTGTATTCTGTAATCATAATCACTTTAATGCTGTCACAGCCTGCTCCAGGAACCCTGGGGGCCTCCCCTCACCTTGAGAAAGAGCTGGAAACTCTGAGGTGGCCTTTCAAACTTGGAACCTGGGACAGTGGAGGCTGAGCCTGGAACCTGGGGGAGCAGATGCTGAGCCTGGAGTGTGGGCCAGCACAGGCTGAGCCTGGAGTGTGGCAGGCACAGGTTGAGCCTGGATCCTGGGCCAGAACATGCTGAGCCTGGATCCCGAAATGACAGATGCTGAGCCTAGATCTTGAAATGGCAGGTGCTGGAGACTCTGGGGCCTGGAATGGCAGATGCTGAACCTGGAGCCTGGAAAGGAAGATACCGAGCCTCGAACCTGGATAGCAGACTCTGGGGACTCTGGCATGGAAGGACAGAAATGGAGCCTAGAGTCTGGCTCTTGGCAGGACCTTGGGCTGGATTCTGTCCTTCTGCAGTCCTGCAAGATTCCCAATTCCTGAATCCAGAAGACACAGGGAGAATGTGCAGAGGGAGGCAGAGCTCCTCATTCCCCACAACAACAGAGCTTGCTCTAAGGGACAATCTGGCCTGATTGTTCTCCACAGTCAGGGACTGTTAGCATCAGGAGGGACCCACTATCATGCCCCTTATCTTGACTAGTAGAGGGTTATCATACTGAGGACACAAGAGGCCTGAGTGGGCAGAAAGGCCCTGGGAGGAAGCCATGGGGATGGGAGGCCACTCTAACCAAAACAGAAAACAAGAGGCAACAGGGAAAAAAAGATGGCAACCATGAGATGAAGGATTTAGTAGAAAAAAGATTTTAGTAGAAAAAGTAGATTTTAGTAGAAAAAAGGATTTAGTAGTAGAAAGAGTTCTGTGATGGTTAGTTTCATGTGTCTACATGGCTGATTGTTTGGTCAAGCACAGACTTCCTTGTCTGCTTGTTACTATGAGGGCATTTCATAGATGGGAGTCGCATTGTAAGTAGCCGATTGCATCTACAGTCAGTTGATTTCAACTACAATCAACAAAGGTGATTAAATTGCTAAATTTAATTGATTAAATTCTTAGCTCTGCGTGTATGTCAGAGGCCAGAACTTAGGGTTTCAGAAATCAGAAGAATTTCTGCCTCGACTTCAGCTTTGGCTCTTGCCAGAATTTCCAGCCAGACTACTTCCCCTGAGGAGTTTAGTCTAAGGGCTCCAACATCACTTTTATTGGCATTTCCAGCTTTTGGCTGCCCTACTGAAATTGGACTTGCCAGCCCCCCAGTGGCAATAGCCTCTTGGTTCTGTTTCTCTGGAGAACCCTGTCTAATGCCAGCCCTGTGCCTAATGGCTCAGGTAGAAAGAGGGCTAGACACGCCACCTTCCAGGAGGTGGGAGGACAGTCCACAGGTCCTGTGGCTGGAACCACCCAGCAGGACTCTGGGAGGGCAGGGGGTGGTGGCTCCCGGCAGAAGCGCAATGGAACTCTTACTTGCTCTGAGATTCGACAGGCCCAGAGACTTCTGGGGAATCTAGGAGGCCAAAACTCGAAGCCCGAGCCCTGTGAAGGGTAAGGCCACGCCCATTCACAAGGCCCCTAGTTCTGCCAGTTTGCCCTCCAGGAGGCTGACGGGCCTGCGCAGCCCTTGCCCTCGTGCTCTCTGGGGCCTGCTGTCTGCCCGGCAGGTTCCTGATTGCCCCTCGTGCTCTCTGAACGCTGGGCCAGGGTGCCCCACCCCACCAGGCTTCCTTCCCACCCCAAAGCTTGGGAAAAAGCACACATGGGCCTGGACTATCTCTGCTCCCACTTCCTCGAGAACAGGAAGATTTCTCATGGGACCCCATTTTCCCTTCCGGGGGCCCAGGCTTCTACTCCACACAGAGAAAACACCTCTGCTCCCTGGACAGCTCCTCACAGCCGGATGCTGGCCCAGGGGGCCCAGTTCCCCATGGGGCCCCGGGATTCCAAAGCAGGAAGGGGCTCGGAGGCCATCAAAGGGGCTGAAAGGCCAACCCGGCACAAATCGCGCAGGATCGGGGGCCCATCGTGGGGCTGCGGGAGGAGGAACGGGTGGCTCAAGCTCGGGGGAGGGCAGGGCCTCCCCCATGGGGCTCCCGGCCAGGCGACACCCAGGCATCAGCTCCCGTGGAAGTGTTGGACAGGGGGGGTGCCACTAGTCGGGGTGAGCACCTGCCTTTCTGAAGTCCAGCCGGGAAGTCAGCCTCCCCGGAAGGCACGGCCCCCGGCCCCTGCACCGAGGAAGGAATAGCGTTTGGCCAATGCGCAGCTCTGTGTCCCAGGCAAGCGCGTGATCCACCGCATCCTGCCAGCTTCCAGACTGTGCCCTGCGCGGCTCCTGCCGGGAAGCGCCACCCTTTCTCCCTTCCTCTGAGGCAGGTGGTGTGGAAGGGGGATGGCCTGCCTGGAGGAGTAGGCCTCTTTCATTTAGACACTGTTTTGAGGAACAGATTCTTTTCCTGCTGTCCCATGAGATGCTGCTGCTGATTCCCAGGGTGGGGCAGTTGGGGTACACCTGCTAGACCACCGCAGGCTCGGCTGTCACAAAGCGCAGCTGGGGCTCCCCGGCATGGCATCCTGCAGGGCCACCCAGCAGCAGCGGTGCCCGGATGTCCCCAAGGTCGTGGCATGGCCAGCAGGCCCGCTGAGTGGGGTGCTCCTCCCAGGGGCCCTGGCTCTCTGGCCGAGCCTCGGGGAGCAGGCCCGGACCTGGGGTGCCCTCGAAGAGAGACCCCATGCGGGATGACGCAAGTGTCCTGGGGCAGAGCCTGTGGCCCATCTGCTTGCTGCTCCAGCCTCCCCCTGACTGTGAGCAGCTCCACGGGCCCCTGAGGCAGGCGCTCTGAGGACCCTGATTTCATAGCTGGGCAGCTGGTCACTGTGTAGGCCGGAGGCGCAGGCGTCCGGCTGGCGAGGTCAGGGCTCAGGGTCCCCCGGCGTCTGGCACCAGTGCCCTGCACTTGCCACGTGGGCCCCACTGTCATGAAGCCATGAGTCATCGGTCGGCTGGGAGCTGTGTCTGCTGAACACGCAGCCATGTCCCCAGCCCAGGAACAGTGGACCCAGTAGGGGGCTACGTACATGCTCATGCAATGAGTGGGTTTATGGCATCTCCTGGTCCTGGCCTTTGAGTGTTCGACCCCTGACACCCAAGCTGCGTCTTGAGGGACCATGGTTACTGAGGACACACCAAACCCACCAGGGGACACACCAAACCCACCAGGGGACCCCCAACAGCCATGCCAGGAGCACCGGATGCCTGGGAAAACCCACTCCCTGGATAGGCCCTCTGCCCGTCCTGGCACAGCTCTCCTGGCTCCCCAGGAACCAGCGCTCCTTACTGGAAACTTTGGAAAGGTGGGGGCGGTGGAGGGGCTAAAAGTGGCCAGAAGCCGTGTGAATCCCACCTCGCCACTCTGCAGCGGGGGTCCCGCTCCTGCACTGTGCACTGAGGGAGGTTTCTGACTGGGAAATGCGTTTCTGAGACCACAGTGCACTGGTCAGGGCGCTGGAATGTTCTCCAGCCTGTACTCAGGCCACTGGGCTAATTTCAGCCCTGAAGCAACAGTGAGGCCCCCTGCCTGGCCCTTGACTGCCCCTGAGGCCAAGGTCACCTGGCCACCACCCCCAGCCCTGTGGCTTCAGATGGGCGCCCCCACCCTTTCATCAGCACCGCCTCCTGCCTTCAGGGCTTACAATTTAATTAGACAGAAACAATCACGCAGAAAGGGTGTTTGCATACGCCTCCCCACACACGCTGCGGCTTTCCCTGTTATTAACATGCCACACTAGTGCTGTAACTGAGGAAAGAAAATTATTATATTATTAACTGTAATCCATCATTCCCACTAGGGTCACTCTGTGGGCTTGCCTTTTGTTTTAATTTTTATTCTGCAAAAATGTACCCAGCGTACACGTTCCAGTTTCCACCGCTTTGAGCACACAGTTCACTGGCACTAATGACATTCACGGTGTTGTGTCACCGTCACCACCCCACTGCCAAATCGTTGTCCATCGCCCGAACAAGAACTCTGCACCACTGAGCTCCGACTCCCCTTCCCTACCCCGCCCGACCCCTGGTAACCTGCCTGCTAGCTTCTGACTCTGTGGATTTGCTTATTCTGAGTATCTCATATCAGGGAGATCACAGCACGTTTGTCTTCACTCTTAGCCTACTTCTCCAAGTAAGGAATACTCACCCACTCTATCAGCAGTTACATTAAACCAAGGTGTTGGCAGTTCAGCCCCAAAACTGAAGATGCTTTTCAATGTAAGAACTCATGTCAGTTCTGAGTTCCTCTAGAATATCCCCCAGCCTGTGCTCAGAGGCTTTGGATTTGACTAATGGAGAGGAATCTCCTAATAAATTCAGAACTAGGTGGCATCATGATGGGAAAAAAGCTTCCAACATTCACCTTGTAAGGAAGCTGGTGCCTGGATAGGATGTCCCATGAGGAAACAAAAATATCACGATCAATAGAAAATTTTTGAGCAATCAACTTGCTGTTGCAAATTTGCTTTAGTTTTTCAAAAAGTGGAGTTCCCTAATCGGTTTCAAACTCCATGGTAAGCTTGTGTGCAAAAGAATTTAAGGTCACATCTGATCTGGGTTCCAGTGAATGCAATAGGATAAATGTTGATTCAGCTAGGGAGCTTAGATATTTTTAAAATATATGTTAAATTTAACAAGAAATCACCTTCTTCAGAAAAGCTAAATAAAATGCAAAATATAAGATGTAATGAAATACCAAGGCCCATGCATGTGGTGTCTACACGTGTTTATCAGGCGAGTTAGCAATCCTTCCAGGAACCAGCCAGCAGCCTCAGCTTCCTGCTCTGCAAATTCTCAGTGACATCTGGAGCCCCACGTCCAAACAGCCTGCCTCCCCCTTCCCCTCCCCTCCCTCCCTCCTTCCCTCTCCCTCTCCCAACGTTCCTCCCTTCTCTCTTTTCCTTCCTCCACTCACCAGTTACCCCCTGAGCATCCACTGAGCACCAGGCCAGGTCACAATGCCAGGACTTGGTGGCATGGCAGTGCTCAGGACACCTGTTCTCATGCCACTTGAGATCTAGAACAAGAAGAAATCTCTTAAACATGCACATACACACACATGCACCGTATAGTGGAAAAGAAGAAGAGCAGAATGAGGGACTGGAGAGTGGAGACCTTAGTCTTTTCAGAAGCCCTTCTCCTTGAAAGAGCCCCCTCTGCTGGGGCTTGGCGGGCACTCCCCTCCTCTCCACCCCAGCCCCATTGGACTGCACACGTCCCCCTGACTCCCTGCTGCCTCCTGCCTTCCTCTTCACGCTGGCTGAGGGCGTCCAGGGAGTTCTGGGTGTGGATCTATCGGGACCAGGGGCCCGACACCTCAGCAAACTTTTGTGGTCTCAGCTGGGGGGCCCGACGGGGCAGTGGTCCAGGGAGTGTGGTCACAGCCCCTGTCCAGAGCCCAAGCAGGTGAGTGGGCTGTCGAGTGGGCAGCACGGCAGGCAAAGGTGAGGGACTGGCCTCCCTTCTCTCCATGCGTGTGTGAGTAGCAAAGGCAGGTGTCCAGGCAGGGGCTGCTGAGGAAGGGGCTCCAAGGATGGCTGGGGGTAACTCTCGATGACTGGGAACAGCTCTGGATGGGTGGGGGCAGCTCTGACAGCCAGGGGCAGCTCTAGACAAATGGGGGCAGCTCTTGATGACTGGGGGGGGGGAGGTCTGGATGGGTGGGGGCAGCCCTGGACAGCTGGAGCAGCTCTGGACAGCCGGGGGCAGCTCTCGATGACCAGGGGAGGCTCTGGACAGCTGGGGGCAGCTCTGGATGGGTGGGGGCAGCTCTCAACCTGGGGCAGCTCTGGACAGCTGGGGGCAGCTCTGGATGGGTGGGGGCAGCTCTCGACCTGGGGCAGCTCTGGACAGCCGAGCAGCTCTCCATCACCAGGGGCAGCTCTGGATGGCTGGGGTCAGCTCTGGATGCCTGGGGCAGGCTCACACCACAGCCAGGCAAGTAGCTTGGCCACTCTGGTACCTGAGGACAGGCCTGGCTCTGCCCGGACCCCCAGGTGTGGCTCGTGTGGACAGAGCAGGAATCCAGAGTCCACCAGGCCCCCAGGAAGGGTCTTTTCCCACCACACCAGCCTGGCCAGAGCTGGCCCTGGCACCCAGGGGCAGTGGGATTGGGTGTGGGCAGCAGAGCCATCGGGAATGAAGGTAAGAGGCAGCTCTGGTGAGCCCGAACTCTTGGCTGCGATGAGCCAACACCGAGACTTAGAGCAGCCCTGGTCCCCATCTGCCCCGCAAGGCTGCATTGAGAACGAAGGAACTAATGATGGTCGACCCTCCAGCAGTGAGTGCTCAGAGACCGGCCATGGCGGGAAGTGGCCATGGTGTTGGCAGACTGTGGCCATGCCCCCAGCTCTAGCCTCCACCCCACCAGGCCCGGCTGCAGAAGCTCCACCCCGCGGTGACGACTGGTCGTATGTTCTCCTATGATTTCGCTGTTTCGGCTTGTGTCACAGCCCTAAAGTCTTGTCACAGAGGCCGTGAGATTTCCAAAGACACTTCCGCTCCAGCCCACATTGCTCTGGCCATAATTAACGCAAGCTGCCACGAGCATCTCCATGAGGCTGGAGGCGCAGGGTTTGTTAGCGTAAGGCATCCCTGGGACATCTGCATGGCCCAGGCCTGTTCCCCTGCCCCTGGCCCCTGCCCTCTCCAGCCACCGAGCCCCTCATTAAGGGATTAGCGCCCTGCTCGTTGGTGCAATGCTTTGGCCGTGGCCGCAACAGCTGTCAAGCCCGCCTGCTGCATCCACTTGGTGCCTTATCAGCGGCCAGAGCAGTGTTTGTGCTGCGGAAACCAAAGCCGGGCTTGGGGTGGAAATGATGGGCCTCTGGCGTCCTGTGCTGATTGAAGACAGGGTGGGATCAAGCAGGGGAGAGGGGCTGTGGGATTCCTGGGCTCTGGGCTCTGCTAATGCGACATTAGCTTTGCACAGCCCAGGGCCGCGTGCAAAGCCTAAAAATATTTACCATCTGGCATTTTGCAGAAAAAGGTCATCCACAGGGGAGTGGGTAAAGCTCAGTGGTTGAGCACCTGCTTCCCATGTACGAGGTCCCAGGTTCATTTCCTGGTACCTCCTTAAGAAAAAATAGAAAGAAATGCCGACCTCTGTATCAGGAGGTTTGCAAAAGTGGTTCTGTTTTGTCCTCAAAAAGTTCCTGGGCAGAGAAGCGGACTTGGACCAGTGGTTAGGGTGTCCGTCAACCACATGGGAGGTCGGCAGTTCAAACCCCGGGCCTCCTTGACCCGTGTGGAGCTGGCCCACATGCAGTGCTGATGCGCGCAAGGAGTGCCCTGCCACGCAGGGGTGTCCCTGCATAGGGGAGCCCCACGCGCAAGGAGTGCGCCCCCTAAGGAGAGCTGCCCAGTGCAAAAGAAAGTGCAGCCTGCCCATGAGTGGTGCTGCACACACGGAGAGCTGACACAACGAGACGATGCAACAAAAAGAGACACAGAGTCCCGTGCCGCTGACAACAACAGAAGTGGACAAAGAAGAAGATGCAGCAAATAGACACAGAGAACAGACAACTGGGGTGGGGGGGGGAAGGGGAGAGAAATAAATAAATAAATCTTTAAAAAAATAAGTCCCTGGGCAATAGATTTCCATTTGAAGAGAAGACACCGCGGCTGGGCAGCTGGGAAGGAGGAGAGGTGGGCCTCGTGTGTTTAACCTAAAGACGGCGCTCGGCGTTTGGCATCGGGGTGACATGTCATCTTGATGGCGCGGCTGAGGCCCTAGAACAATTGCGGCCCCCCAGCCGGCAGGATGTCCAGTATAGACCCTAGCTCTCCTCCACAGAAATTCTGGCTGCAAGCAGAGGACAAAGGGCCTTCTCCTCACTAACACTCAGGAGCCAAAAATGACAGTAAAGCGGCCTCCTCTGCTCCTTGGGTTTGCAGCACCATCTCCCCAGCCTCTTCCTCCTCCCTCTGCTTATGTGCTAAGGGCCTGAGCCCTATATATTATATAACATAGATAGATAGTGCATATATGTTAACATATCTATTAGACAAGACATTAATTCTGATGGGCCCACTCGGCTGGACCACGTGGGTTTATCACGGGCTCTCACAGACCCCGAGGCTCGGACCGGTGGCCCCTGGTTTGCTGTCCCAGGCCCTCAGCTTCCAGCTGGGCACGAGGCGAGCGTGGACTCCTGGAAAGGTTGAGATCATCCCACCCTCCCTGGAAAATGCCTTGGGTAAGTGGGAGAGAGCAGCATGGGGGGCTGGCAGGGGGTGGCCCTGGGGTCCCCCGGGACCACCGTGTGTCTGGTGGCTTGGCAGGCGAGGGCTCCTCCCACCAGGCAGAGACTGAGCTTCAGGGAGCGACTCCAGGAGCAGAGACCCGGCCGGGACCTGCGATGCCAACCCAGCCCCGTGCCCCCCGTCAGGGTGTTCCCACTCATCCCCCGGCCCTTCCCAAGGTCCAACTCCAGGCGTTCAGCGTCACGGACACAGACATACACAGACACACAGACACACATGTACACAGAGAGGCACAGACACACATATACACAGAGACACCGACACACACACATACATATGCACAGACACACACAGAGATGCACAGACACACATACACACAGAGACACAGACACACACACATACACAGAGAGACACACAGACATGCATATACACATACACACAGTCACACATGTACACAGAGAGACACACACACACATGTACATAGACACACACATCTCCCTGGGGTGCGGTTGAACTGGGATTTGCTAAGGTGGCCTCTGATTAGGCATCACCAGCCCAGACGCTCCCTCCCTGCATTCCAGAAAAAGCCAGGCCAGGTGGGCCAGGGAGCAGCTTCCAGAAGGGAAAGGTCAGGTGGAGGGTCATTTTCCCAACATCTGATGGCGGGTGGGGCTGAGCAGGGAAGCCGAGTGGTGGGCTTCGAGGCGGGAAGACACACGTCCCGTTGTTCTGGACAAGAGAGCATGAGCCGGTCCACAAAGTGGAAGAAAACCTGTGGACCCGCCTGCTGGACCTGCTGTGGGCCGGTGTCCACTGGACCAGGCACGTGGCGGGCCCAGCACTGGCCACGGCGGGTGCCAGCTATACGGTGCCAGCCTCCGAGCAGCACGATGCCCTGGTCTCAGGGCGCTAGCCCGCCACCCACATGCCCTGGGACATTGATCGGGAAGGACAGTGATGAGCACAAATGGCTCCTCTCGGCACTCGCTGTCCCTGTTAGCTCCCCGGGCAGGCCCGGAGCTGGAGCTGTCAGGCTCCGGGGGAATGAAACACCCAGCCTGGTGAAGACGGATGAGGCCCTCCTCGGGTCGTGGGGAGCCGCACTTCCATCAGCACTGCGCTCTCCCGCCGAGCCCAGTAATTGGAGGCAGGTGCTAAGTGCAATTTTAATAAAATGTCGAGGTAGCGAGGACAGCCGACAAGGATGTCACAACTTCCCTGTCGGCATTGTCCACAGGAATTTGAAGGCAACTTGGAGGGTTGAGAGATTGTTTCTCCTCAAAAACAAGTGAAAGGAATTCTTTTCTCAAGCTTTCCCTTTTGTGGCTTAGAAATAAGAAGGAGTACAAGCTTGTCTGCCTGAGGCAATGATGATGAAACACGCAGGACAGTGCCCCCACCACCACCTTTGCTCCCCCTTCAGATCTGGAACCCTGTTGGCAGGACCCCACAGCGTTCTCTCCCTCTTCTTCTCCTGATCCACTGCCACCATTTTACCTGCACTCCTTGTCACCTTTCACCCAGACCACTGCTATGGAGCCATCTTGCTAAAATGCATATGGCACCACTTCCTGGCAGGAAGTCTTCCAAGGCTCTTGGAGACCAAGGCTGCAGGGCGCCATGCAGTCTTCCTGGTTGGCCCTTGCTCGGCCCCAGCCTGACTCCTCGCCACCCCTGGCTGCCCCTTTGGTACTGCTGAGCCTCTGGAACCCCTCATCCTGCCAAGAGGACCCATTACCTCCAAGTCTTAATGCCATCCAGAAAGCCATGTGAGCCCTGCACCTGCTCTCTGTCCATCCACAGTGCAGCCCCTGCATCATTCCTTCCACAGGCTGCTGCCATGGAAACTTGTCCATCTGCCTCTCTTGGCCACTGGACCCTGGGGGACAAGTGAAACCTCGAGAGTGGGGGAGGGGTGCTTCCTCGATTGCGGTGGATAAAATCGTCCAGGGAGGAGCGGCCCTTGTGCCGCCTGCTTCCCTTACTACTCAGCACGTTCACCTCCAAGCTGAGTGAGGGTCGTTGGCGGGGCCCATGCCCACCCCTCTTTATCCCCAGGATGCCCCTCCTCCCAGTTGGTGATGCCATTTAATAAAAAGAGCCCCCAAGAGCCAGAAGCCATAACAAAAATGCAGATGAGTGGAAAGAAAACGGAGCCTGAGCCCCTCACCACACCCCCCAGGGAAGGTGTCCGGAGGTTTGCTCTCAGGCTCTGCCAACAGGGAAGGGATGCCACTGATGACACAGCACAGAGCAACCGACCTGCCACACCTCAGGGCCAAGGGCATCCTGAGGCCCAGGCGAAGACCCCGTCCGCATTATCCCCCGACACCCCCGGGGGAGGGGTTCCTGCGCTCAGCCCCAGCTCCAAGCCGCATGTCGCTCTCCACCCCTCGTCTCCTGGAGGACCTCTCAGCGCCTCCCCACATGCTCAGAGGAGGTGGGTGCAGCACATCTCCCTCCTGGGCTGGACTCCTGCTCAGAGACCCTACCATGTGGTCGGTGCCACCGCGAGGAGGCCCCATGCCACGGCCATCTCCATGGAGTGCGCATCCGGGGCGCACCAGGGTGGCCGCCCCCCATGGGACCCAGGCTGAGCTTGCCTTCACGACTTCCCACCACTGGGAGAAAGCCGCGCGCGTGTCTCTGATTCTTCTCGTCACTGTACCCAGAATCAGCTCAGCCAAGTAAAGTCTCTGGAGGCCTGAGATTCCAAGGCCCCCTCCCGGGCCTGTTGACTTCTTCCATCTGGGGCTCTCTCCTACCCCCGGACAGCCCCCAGCCCCAGGGCCACTTCCCCACTCTCTCTCTAGACCCATCCCTCCCCTGCAGACCAGCGCTTCCACCTCAAAGTTCTCCGGGCAGCTCAAACTCACCCTGTCCCCAGCGGAGCTTGGGGGCCCCGGCTCCGGATGTGCTTCAGAGGACAGCATCAGCCCACCGCCAGCCTGTGCCAGAGGCCTGGGAAGCAGGTCACGCGGGGAGTCATCCCCCCGTCCGCACACGCCTGCTGATGGCTTGGCGCTGTGGCTTGTGTCTGCCCCAGATGCTTCCAACCGAGCCCGTGCCCTTCCCCGCTCTTGCCTCCCCGATCCCGGCCCTCGTCGGCTTTGCTCTGGACTATTGCGCCAGTCTCCAAGCTGGATCCCTTCTAACCCACCCTCAGCACAGCTCCCAAAATGATCTTACTCAACGTCCGATGCGATGTGTCCTTCAGGCTCCAAAGCTGTCAAAGGCCCCCCATAAAGTTTCCAGGAAAACTCAGGTCCGGAGCGGAGCCGGTGAGGAAGCCGCACCTATCTGCCACTCCTCTACCTCCCTGCTTTTCCCTCTGGCACACTCGACATTTTTGATTTCTCTGGGCGAACCCTTGAATTCCATTCCCAGCCCTGAGCAGAGGGGTCCTCAAGCTGTCGCGTGCATCAGCCACAGGGTGCCCCGATTTAGTGAGCCCAGGGTGGGGCCTGAAGATCTGCATTTTCAAACAGGGTCCTTGGTGAGGCTGACCCTGCGGGTGCGGGCACATCGAGAGCCGCGGCTTCCCGTGAGGACTCAGCAGGTGCCGGCTGAAAGGGTGGCTGGATGCGGGCGCCCCCACCACCCTCATTCCATCCTGCCGCTCAGGCCGCCCCTGCTGAGTCATCTCGGGGGGATTTCTGAAGACATTAAGAGACACGGAACTACCTCGTGCCCTCACCACGGCCCTGAGGACGCACCTGCTTCCCTCTCCGTGCAGTGCTGTGTGCCTTGAGGAGCCCGTGCTCAGGTGCAGGGGTGGGAAGTGGAGGGCCCGCGGTCACCGCCTGCTTCCTCGGACGTCATCTGGTTTTCCGTAGACTGGAATGCTTACAGCAGCATCGAAGCACAGGTTGGGGCTTTCCACCAGCCCATTCCTGCTGCCTGGTGCTGTCCCAGGCCCCTGCCAGACTCGGGGGGCCCGAGCTGGAGAGCACCTGCATCCCAAGGAGGGGCTTTGGAGAATGGAAAGAGGGCAGGAAAGCTCCAGAAAAGGCCAGCGCTGGGAGGCAACCAAAGAAGGCAGGATGGCGAGAGCATGCTACACCAGCCAGGTCATCACTGTGGTGACTCCACACTGGTCCAGCACCATGCTTGGCATGCGGAAGGCCCCGGAGCCCAGCCCAGCTGTGCTTGTCCATGCCTGGGGCCCCGGCAGGGGAGGCAGCCACTTCGCCAGTGTGCAGCCTGAGCCCAGGCTCTTGCACTCTAATTTGACACA
This sequence comes from Dasypus novemcinctus, assembly GCF_030445035.2. Taxonomy (NCBI): domain Eukaryota; kingdom Metazoa; phylum Chordata; class Mammalia; order Cingulata; family Dasypodidae; genus Dasypus; species Dasypus novemcinctus. The sequence continues at coordinate 98,915,059 of NC_080678.1, read as the reverse complement.
GGGGCCTTCCTGGAGTAGCAGCCTGCTGGGGACAGAATCAAGACCTCCCCAAGGTCATGTTCTAGTCCCAACGCCCAGAGCTGGGGCTGTGGACCCACCTGTAAACAGGACCTTTGACAGGGGGAGTTCAGGTGAGGCCAGACTGGATGAGGGTGTGACATAGTTTATGAATTCCAGAAATAGATACTGGATTATGTTTGTAAACTGGTCTGTTCCTCTGGGTGTGATTAAATTATGATTAGGGTGTCGGTAGGGCCACGTCAGTAGGACATTGAGTCCCTGCCCTATGGTGGGAGGGGACGGACAGAAAACTCATGGTAGAGAAGGAAGCTCAGAGTTCAGATCCCGGAGCCTGGGAAGTAAACACACAGAGAAGCAGATGTGTGAGGAAGGAGAGAGGCTTAACTGGTCTCAGCAGAGACCCCAGGGAGAGAGACGAGCCATTTGCCTGATAGTCTACAGCTGGCCTTGTGGAGAGAGCAGAGGAGCTGAGCCTGGAGAGGAACCAGCCCTGGGAAGAGAGGAGCCCAGGAAGCCTGAGCCCTGGCGGACGTCGGCAGCCATTGTGCTCCAGCACATGGCAACAGACTTTGGTGAGGGAAGTAACTTACGCTTTATGGCTTGGTAACAAAGTGTCTACCCCAAATAAGTACCCTTTATAAAAACCAGCTAATTTCTGGTATGTTGCCTCGGCACCCCTTTGGCTGACTAACCCAGTGGGCTTTGACAGAATATGGCTGGAGGCCCTCATAAGCAGAGGAAAATGGGGCACATGTAGGAGAAGCGGGAGATGGATGGATTCCTGTGATGGAGGCAGAGGTGAAGGCTTGGGAGAACACACGGCTTGCCAGGACCTTGATTTTGGATTTGCGGCCTCCAAAACTGTGAGCCAATGCACTCCTGTCATTCCAGCCAACCAGCCTATGGTATTTGTCATAGCAGCCCTGGCCAACGGAGACGGCCATTATCCTAGTCTCCGCGGCAAGCAGGGGTGGATCTGGGGAAAGCAGGGGGCACCCTGCGGTCATAGCACCTTCCCCTTTGGACCCACCTGGCTGAAAGATGGAATTCCAACCCTTCTTTAAAGGGCAAATTATCCTGAGTCCCCAAAATCCATCTCTTTTGGGACGTCCAGGAGCATTGGCTCCCCAACCACCCCTGCCCAGTGAAGGAGACTCAAGCTCCCCATGAGGGACCCCCATTCCAGTGGGCGGAGCTGAGGAGGAGCAGAGAGGTGACTAAGGAAGGATGGAAGAGGGGGCGGCTGGCAGGGAGCAGCCGTGCAGCCCCCTTTGGGGAGCGCAGCTAGAGCAGGCTGCCCTGGAGGCCCTGTTTAAGTGGAGTGGAGGCAGGAGGTGGCAGATAAAGGCCCAGGACAAAGCGTCACCAGAGCCAGCGTGACTGGCACGTCATCTGGAACACTGTCCATCAGGAAGGGGGCCAGGAGCTGAGGCTGGCAAGGAGGCCCCGGAGAGGAATTCAGAGGCCTCCCTTCCTGGAATTTGGTCATCTCCCAGCCCCTGGGAGAGCCGCAGGCTGGGCACCTCTGGGACCCCCTCCCCAGGTTTGTTCTGACACAGAGGAAGAGAGCCCCTGGCTCGCAGCTTCCTGCTCGGAGCTCCCATCAGCTAGGAGCAAGAGGGAAACCGAGTCCTGCAGATCCAATGCTGCTCATCATGTCACTTGTTGCTCATGATGAGCCCCATTTTTCAGGCAGGGAAACTGAGGCAACTGGCAGAGACAAGTCTCAACCCAGGCCTGATGGAGCCGAGCCACGTGGGGATGGGCACAGGGACCAGAGGTGGCCTTTGGGCAAGGACACCTGGCAAAATCACCTCGCTCTGGCCCCTAGGACTGCCACAGGCCCTTGCTGCCCTCTGCCCCTCCAGGAGCCAAAGCAGCAGTCCTAGAGCGGGGGCACCTCAGCACCCCAGCGGGGCTGACGGGAAACCCTATCGGGGGGCAGCAGGGTGCTCGAGGTCCTCCACCAGCCTGGAAGCCTCCTTGCGTGGTCAGTCACAGGGAATGGGCCTGGGGAGCCACAGCTCCCGGTGCAGGGCTGTCCAGGGACCGTGGCCTCAGCCAGGTGGCTGCAGTAAGGAAACGAGGTGGGGGTTCGGGGGCCTGGGCCTGAGCAGCTGCCCGTGGAGGCAGCAGCCGCCAAAGGCGCCTCCCTGGACCCGCCAGGGCCACCTCCGAGGCAGACCCTGATGTTTGGCCAGCCCCTGTTCACCCTGCTGGGGCTCACGCACCCCAAGGCCCCCTGCCCTCCAGGCAGAAGGAGTGAAGGTCCTTCCCAGCCTGGCCCCCATCCTCTCGGGGTCCATGGTCCCTGGTGTACCCCACAAGTCTCCCGTCCTATGGGGCACCTCAGCCCCCACCAAGCTTCCCACACTTCCCCTGGTGCAGGCTCAGACGGCAGGGCCAGGCCAGCAGCGGGGGCTTCCTCCACTTCCTGGCAGTGTGACCCTGGACATTTGCTTAACCTCTCCGAGCCTGTCTTTACAGCCATGAAGTGTCCCCAGCCTTGCAAGTGCACTGCCAACTCCAGGCTCCAGTAGGGGCTGGATCTGGAGCCTGTGCTTTCCAGGTGAGGTGCATCTGTTGGCCATGAACTTCGGGTTCAGCAGCCGGGAGCACGAGGGGAGGTGGGGAGTCCCAGAACCCTGCTCCCAGGACCAGCTCTGCCCACACAAAGGAGGCGGTGACACCCTGTGGGCACGGCTCTCGTGCCTTGAACCAGGAGGCTGGTTGGAAGGGGGGTTCCCGTCAGCACACAAACACACACACACACCACTGCAAACACACGCCACAAACACCAACCTGCACCCACACCCTTGCACCAACCATCCCAGCCTCCTCCCCTCCTGGGTCCCCTCTTGGGGGACCCCATCCATGAAGAATTCTGCCCCCCTAGACTCCCTTCTCCTTCCAGAAACTGATTCCATGGCTGTGCGAGGGAAGCCAAGTCACCTGAAGAGGAACACGGGTGAAATCACACTGGCTAAGTGCCTAGGGCCTGCCAGGTGTCAAGCTGCGAGGTAGGTGTCAATGTTGCACAGAGAGGTTAAGGAACTTGCCCAGGCCCACACAGCCAGTGAGCAACTGAGCAGCTCGATGCCTTGGTTCCTCCGAGGTCTACAAATTATTCCATTTTTCAAAGTGGCTTCTCTGGGTCCCTTAACGTCCCTCTGATACAGGGGTTTCATCTGAAACAAAATTAGTTTGGCCCATGATTCTATTCTTGGCCCTAACACGATTTTCTTAGTGACACCAGAGAACCCCTTTGAGCAGCTGTGGTTAAACCTAGTGTCTTGGTTTGCCCGGGCTGCTGTGACAAATGCCACACACTGGTTGGCTCAGACAAGTTGGCCTTTACTTGTCGCATGGTTTGGGAGGCCAGGAGCCCTAAATCAAGGTAGGGGCAAGGCCGCGAGTTCTCCGCAGTGTGCAGCACTCCAGCGCTGACTTGCCGCTGACCGGCTGCAGTCCTGGGCTCCCTGCTGGCCCCTCGGCCTGTCACACGCCATCTGCCTCCCTGGTCTCCCCATGGCTTTGTCAGACTTCTGGCTTCCACTTGCCAACGGCGTCTAGTTAGGACTTCAGGTGTGTGGACTAAGCCCACCTTGGTTGACCTTGGCCTCATCTGATAGGATCGTGAAAGGTCGATTTGCAAACGAGCCACACCTTGCCTGAAACACCGTCTTCAAAGGTCCTCCTGACAAACGGGGCTGCAGATGAAGATGGCACATGCCTTTTGTGGGGGACACGATTCAGGCCCAAAGTCAACCTGTCCTCTTCCTCCTCCCAGCCACGGAGTGTGTGTGTGTGTGTGTGTTGGGGTGGAGTTGTCAGCACGGATGCCACAAGCAAAGAGTGGCGGGGTCAAATCCCAGCTTGGCCGCGGTCTCCCGGGAGCGGTCCCCGCCCCCTCGGGCAGCCACACTCCTGTGTCATCCGCCCACCGCTGGACTGGGGACTGGTCCCAGTGACTTGCTCCAAGGAGTGGAATCTGGGAGAAGTGGCGGGGTGCCGCTCCCTGCAGCTCCAGCTCTCTCACCCTCTCCTGCCCTCTCGCTCTTTTCTGAGATGGACGCCAGGTCCCGTGTTGTGAGCTGCCCTGTGGTGGGTCCAGGTGGCAAAGTGCTAGGGGGGCCACAGCCAGCTGCTGCCAACCCCTTGAGAGCGCCTGGAAGCAGATCCTGCCCCCCATGGGGCCCTGAGGTGCCCACACCTAGAAGCAGCCTGTGGTGAGCCCTGCTTGGCTGCACCCAGCTTCCTGTTTGAAGCCACCAGGCAGTGGGGGTGGGAAATTTGTTAGGCAGCCATCGGTGACTGATACACTGGGCCTGTACTTTGCCTTTCTGAGCCTGTTTCCCTCCTCTAAAACAGGGCCTGGGTCATGAGGCATGCCTAACACAGTGCCCGGCATGGAACGGAGACGCCACAGTGCGGCGGCTTGCTCGGTCGGTAGAGGTGGGGTCTGGCTGCGGACGAGGGGTCGGTCCAGCTCTGGACGAGGGGTCGGTCCCGCTTGGGACGAGGGGTCGGTCCCACTTGGGACGAGGGGTCGGTCCGGCAGCAGACGAGGGATCGGTCTCACAAGGGGTTGCGCGGTTCGGCTGACGGGGTCGCCCGGTGAAGCTGGCGACGAAGGGGTCGCCCGGCGAAGCCGGCGACGAAGGGGTCGCCCGGAGAAGCCGGTGACGAAGGGGTCGCCTGGAGAAGCAGGCGACGAACTGGGGACAAGGGAGGCCAGGCCCTTGTCGGGGGCTCTCAGGACTGGAGGGCGCACGGCAGAAGAACCGCGGAGACAAGGTAAACACGCAAGTCCACTTTATTGAGGGAGAGGCAACAGTTTTATAGGGGCTGGGGAAGGCTGATTGGTCGAAGCCACGCCCTGTTCTGATTGGTTGCCGGAGAAAGGTCAGTGGGCGGTACTGGATGGGGGAGGGGCGGTGATTAGGGATTGGCTGTCGCTGTTGCTGGGGGAAGGGGCAGGGTTTAGGGATTGGTGGCTGCTGTTGCTGGGGTGGAGAGCAGACTGGATTTTTCCACCCACGCCTGGCTGTTGCTGCTGTCGGGGGAAGGGAAAAGGGCGGGCTGGATTTTTCCGCCCACGCCTGGCTGTTGCTGCTGTTGGGGGAGGGGAAAAGAGCAGACTGGAATTTTCCGCCCTGCGCCTGCGCAGGGAGAAAGAAGAAGAAGGGTGCCGCCCCACAGGCATCATGTGGCGCCATCCGGGAGGAGGGGCGGCCGCGGAAGCATGGCTGCTGAGAAGGGGAGACCCGAGGGCACTCTGCGCCCATGCCGAGCTTCCTTCAGGGGTGGCGGTGAGTCCAACCAGCCACCCTATTATGGGGGCAGCGGCTTGGCCTGCCGCGGCTGCTCCCCCGCCAGACAAGCAAAGCACACTTCAGCCCGAGGGGTGACCGCACCACAGTTTTCCTTTTCCTCCCCATACGGCACGGCAGCCTTAGGTGCTGCTCTCCAAAACATCAGGGTGGGATGCAAAACCCTAAGGTGGCAGGAGGCTGAAGGAGAGGCCACCCCTTCCCAGCTCCCAGGACCAGTGCCCCGGGAGAGAGGGCGAGGGCCAGTTGCTTGTGGAGAGTCAGGGCCTGAGCAGGGGCTGGAGGGCAGGTCTGATGGTGGCCACTTGGACCTCTGGCCGTTGAAGGGGAGGTAGGACCACCCAGACCCAGAGGCTCCTTGACATCTGAGCCATGGGTGGGAACAGGCCTCCCTTGGGCGAGGCAGGGCTGACACCCCCTCCTGCCTGCCTGCTGGGCCTTCTGGGGACCAGATGCTGGCAGCCTAAGGAAACCTGACCTCTGCCTGGCTATGGTCAGCCCAGAGACGCTCCCAGCCACCACCAGCCTTGGAGGAGAACCCAGTGCCACTGGCTCCTGCTTCCCCATTGTCACCCAGGCACCCCCAAATCCCTCTTGCTATCCTCCTGGCTGAGGATGCCCAGCTCCCTCACCCCCAGCTGCCCAGGACAAGCCCCCCAGTGTGTCCAGCTGGTATATGGAGCCCGCCCTCCAGGATGGGTGGTCGAGCCGGGCTTTGGGACACCTGTGCCCAGGTGAGCTGGTTCAGCCCCTCTCCTGCTCTCCTTGGTCAGGTGCATTGAGAGTGGAGAACACTCACCTCTGCGACCCTATAAGCATCGGCCTCGAGACCACGCTCTGCTGGGATTATCTCGTCCCAGCGTCCTTATAAAAGCCCTGTGGAAAGGATGCTGCTCTTCCCACTTTTTGGCTAAGAAAGTAAAACTCTGAGGTTCAGGGTCTTTGGCAAGGCTGGATGGCAAGGGCGGCAGCTCTTCAGCGTGGCCCACAAATTCTCTGGCGCTCCTCCCACCGAGTGGGGTTTACGCCCCTCGCTTTGAACCTGGGCTCTGTGGCTGCTTGACCAACAGAACACAGCAGAAGTGACATGTGCCAGTTTTCTGGGGACGCTTGCTCTCAGACCCAAGCACCGTTCTAGGAGGAGGCCCAGGCAGCCAGGGGAGAGCCCCACAGGGGAGGAAGCCAGGCCCCCAGCCCTGGGCCCCAGTGAGCCCCCAGCTGACAGCCTCACCTGCCATCGTGGAAGCAGGCCCCCAGTCCTCAGCCAGATGACCCCAGCGGACACCACATGGTCAGCAACCAGCCTTCCCTGCTGAGCCAAGGGCAAACTGCAGTTTCATGAGCTAAATAGAATGTTTTTTAAGCCATTATGTTTGGGGGGAGATTTGTTACACAACAATCAGTAGCTGATACAGCAAGAAGAGGTGAGGACTGTTCAGCTGACTCCAGTGTCCTTCTTTCTCATTCCCAGCCATGACAGCTTCCCTGTTCCCCACTACATTAGCTGGGGCACTTACTGGGGAGATGTGTGGCTGCCTGTCTTGAAAGGACCCCATCTCTCCAGGGCCAGACCCCTCTAGGAAATCCCCTTCCAGCACTTCCTCACTGCCTTCCTCCTCTAGCCCTGGGCTAGGCAAAAATTCTAAGCTGGCTGGAAACAGGGACTTCAGCCCGACACCCACAAGGAGCTGAGGACTGCTAGGACCCTGCATGAGCGGGAAGCAGTTCTCCCCAGAGCCCCCGGGTAGGAGCCATCTGTCTGACACCTTGACCTTTGTCTTTTGAGACCCTGAGCAGAGAACCCAGGTGAGTCCCCTGGACCGAGCGGTGGAAAGTGAATGCTACTTAAGCTGCTAAGTTCATGTTGAGTTGTTCACCACCAGAAAAAGCTCCTACCCCAATCCTTTTGTTTCCAGATCCTTCCTTCCCCCAAAATGTCTTTCCTTCTTCCTTTGTGGGGCCTTCGAGCCCTTGGCTAGGGTGAACTCCCGCAGCCTGGGCCAGCCCTCAGGGGAAGCGGGTCTGCCTTCATCAGGTCCAAGTGCGGGCCCCGGAAGGAGGACCTTCACGCACCCTGGATTGTCCCCATCGCCCAAGGTGAGTGTCCAGGTCTCAGGTCCCAGGGAACGGCGGCCACTGATGTGCGGTTAGGGTGCCAGAGCCCAGCCTCCATCAGCTGGCCAAGGCTGCCTGCAAGCTCCCTGTGCCCTCACTTCCAGGTTGAAATAGCTCTGTTTATGCCAGGCTGTGCCCCCACAAGCCCGCCCCAGATGCCGCGTGCTGTGTGCTTAATCTGCTCCCCGTCTGACCCCAGCCCCAGTCCTGCCTCATCTCTGCCTCCTCTGACACCCAGGCAACACTCTGACCCCAACCTACCAGAAGACAGAAAAGCTAACCGACGGCACTTAATGTGTGCCAAGTCCCTTCACACCCCTCTCTTCTCCTGGGCTCTAAGCTGCCATCCAAGGAGGGAGACTTTTCCAGATGAGAATCTGGAGCGTCAGAGCAGCTGGCGCAGAATGCAGCACCTCAATACAATGCTCTAGGGTTTTGGGGCTTTTAAGGACCATATCTTTTGTCTCCTACCACCACTGAAACTGGCCCCGTCAGGAGCACACGCCAGCCTAGATGCGCCACAAACCTGGTGACAAATGGTCTGCTCGCTGCAAGGTCATATGTGTACTTCTCAGATCCAGCTTGGAAAAGTCTTGATTCTTCCTTTCTTTACCAACTGTTTCATCCATGTGAGTTGTCAGTTTCTATATAGAAATAAATGAAACTCTCCCATTAGGATTACACTTTTGGAATTTCTTATAAATCTGTCAATTTTTGCTTGATGCATGTTGAGATATTGTTTTTTGATATTCCAAGCTGTGCTAAGTGCATACAGATCATAATTGCAGACTGAACCTATTTATTATTCCACATTTTCCACAAAACATCATTTGCCTTCTATTCTGTGTGTAAACCCATTTGAAGTTTCACGAAAATAGATGATTGAAAGAGGAGATTGGCCAACAAAGATAAAAGCACAGCAAAGATTTTTTTTTTGTTCTTTCTCTTTACTTTTTCCTGCATCCCTCTGGGTTACTTGAACATTTCTTAGGATTCTATTTTGGTTTGTCTATAAAACTCTTACATATTATAATTGTATATAATTTTATCTGTAACTAACCATAGCCTACTGGTATAGACCTTTTACCAATCTGCATAAAGTGTAGAAAGCTTACCTCCCTGTTTCTACCATTTATAAAATAATTATCTTAAATATTTCCTTGTCGTATATTGGTTACCACATCACGTAATGTTTTCATTTTTATTTCAACAATCAAACAATTTAGAAAACTTAAGAGCAGAAAAAAGTCTACTGTACTTAACTCTAGCTTTACTCTCTCCATTGTTCTGTTTTCTTTCCTGACATTACAAGATTCCTTACTTCATGATTTGTTTTTTGTTTAGAGAATTTCCTTTTGCCCTTCTTTTTGGCTAGGTCTATGGAGACAAGTTCTCCTAGTTTTCCTCCATCTGAGAATGTCTGGATTTGCCCCTTCACTCCTGAAGGACACCTCCACTGGGTATAAGGTTCTGGATGGAGAGTTCTTTCCTTTCTGAGCTTAAAACATGGCCCATTTCCTTCTGGCCTCCATAGTCTTGTTACCAAAGAAGAATTCTCTGAAATTGTTTTCCCCTAGAGGTAAGGTATCATTTCAGCTTCTACTGCTTTCAAAATTTCTTTCTTTGTCTTTTGATGTCTATGATGTGTCTTTGGATTTCTTTGGGTTTACCTTGTTTTGGTTTTGCTTAGATTCTTGAAGCTGTAGGGTTATGTCCTTTCTTATTTCAGGGAAAGTTTCAGCCACTATTTCTTTGCAAGCTTTCTCAGCCCTGCCTTTGTCCTCCTCTCCCTCTGGGACTCTGATGACACACATGTGAGATATGTGATGTGACCCCACAGTTTCCTGGAGCTCTGGTGTCTTGCTTAATTTCTTCCACCTATTTTCGAGTCACGGGGTCCAGGCCCTGGTCTCCATCTTACTGCTCAGCAGCGTCTGACGTTCTCTTCTCCCTACTCCCTGTAGCGCCTTCCCCGGTGGGCACCTCTCCTGGTTTTCCTGCCACCTTCGTCGTCTTTGCCCGAGGTTCTCCCTCTTCCTGTTACATCACAAGCCTTGGTCCTCGAAGCTCTTCTTCCGTCCACTGCACATTCTTCCAGGGATCTTACTTAGTCCTGTGGCTTTAGCTACTGCTCTCTTGCTGACAATGACAAAACTGATGGCTAGCCTTGATCTCTCCCCCTCCAGAATCGTGAATGTCCTCTCAACTTCTCCACTTGGATGACAACTTCACAGCCATCTAGCAACCTTGCCCTTTCCCGGGTACATCTTAAGTATTTTAGCCCCTGATTCTCCAGTCTTCTTTCCATTTATATTCCCGTCACTGTTCTCAATCCACTTTGGGCTCTCACCATCTTTCTCCCATCTCTGTGCGCCTTAAGATAGTTAAATCCCACCACCTTTCCATCTTGCCATCTCACGTACACCATTTAATTTGAAAACAACTAACCCTATTCGTCATATTGATCTTAGCCTATCACTTACATTGGTCTCTAGGCATTGGCACTGACACCTGGAACACTCATCAAGAAAGCGCACTTTCCCTCCCATTTTAGAGCCCCCTCCCCACCATGCTACCTGCGCCCACTGCACTGCGGTGGTTTCACCACCTCATTTGAAGTCGTGCCACCCGCTGATGGAGTCACCTCCCCAGAGCCTTCCTGCCTTGCACAACACTCCTGAAGCTCCCCGCTTTCTCAGAGGATGGAGACCCCAAGCCCTCAGGTCTCCTCTGCCCTCTGCCAGGCCAGGGTGGGGACAGTTCTCCACGTTGGTGGTGCACCCAGCTCATTGCTCCCACATGTCTGCGGCCTCTGGCTCCTCTCCTTTCAGCCTCACTCACACACACCCACACCTTGCATCTCTTTGATCCTCAAGAACAGCCCCAACTCCAAGGCCACGATCTAGCATACTGCCCGTGAGGACCCCAATCTGCTTGATCGTCCACCTCTCCCTGGTCCTGCTCACCTGCTGTCCATCCCCATGGAAACCACCCTGGTTCTTGGTCCTGAAACCATTTTCAACTCTGCTCACACACATCTGCATCCCTGGCCCTCCTGACACATCTCCAGTCCCACTTTGCCAAGCACCAACCTTGATCAGCCCGGCCACCTGCCTCCCGCTCCCCGCTCCTGGCCAGGCAGCCCCTTGGCCCTGGGCCAGCCGGTCCTCGCTGTCACCACCAGGGCCCCAGGGCTCCCACACAGCCCACTTTTCAGCCCTCACTGGCTTCCCAGGAGGTTTCCTCCAGCAGCTGTTCCCAATCTGCCTTCTCTTCCCAGGTCCTCCAGCCAATGCCCACTTCCTAACCTTGGAGCAGATGAATGTGCTTCATAATTTAGTGAGACTGTCAGCCGATAACGACGCGCTCGCCTCCCCCCCTTCTCCTCGGAATGTCTCTATCTTCCCCCAGCACCCCTTTATGGAGGCATATCCTTCCTCTTTTCAAAACAAACTTTCACCCCTGGGCTCTAGATCTCTTGCCTTCCTGATTCTTTCTTGACCACGTTCCATCTTTCTGTCTTATGATCATATCTTCCTCCACAAAACCCGTGAAACTATCCTCCTCAAGTGAAACCTTCCCTCAGTCCTGGGGTTTGCCGATTCCAGCCCCAGCTCCCTCCTTCCCTTCAGGATGATAAAGATGAGCAGTAAAGTCTACAGGTCCTGCCTCCGCCTTGCCCTCCAGCCGCCCTCGGCCCTGGGCCCACATTGCCGTCCAGCCACCCAGGAAACAGAGCTCCAGGAAAGCTCTCCAGCTGCGCTCTTCACCAGCTCCCCGGAATTTTATAGCTGTGGCTCCCGGCCTCAGTTTCTCCACTCTGACACGGGCAGGCTCCCTTTCTGCTTCACAGGCTCCAAGTCTCTGCGATTCTGCCCTTCACCCTCCTGCCTTGCCATTCTTCCTGTGTGACTCTCGATGGGGAGGCACAGCCCTTTGTCACTTATCCAAATTGGGATGCTTGGAAAGGGGGATGGGGTGCCGGGATCAGTACAACGAGGCGGCAGGTGTCAATGGGCTGTCCTGGGAAACTGAGAGGAACGGTCACACTACCCCAAAGCCACCAAAGGGGCTTCCCAGGAAGTCCAGCTCCACTCTCACTCCCCCCTCTACCTGCCCCAGGTAAGAATGACTGCTTTCCTGAGTCGGAGCAGCAGACAGGAGACACGTCCTGCCAGGGGGAGAAGAAAAGGAAAAAAGCCCTGGGGGTGGGGAGTAGAAAGGGAAACCTGTTAAGAACCACTGCCCTGCCCGTCCCTGGTCCCTGCCCCCATGGCTGATGCTGATGCCACACGTCCAAAACCTGGATTCCAAATCCTTCACCTCTTCCCCCTCCTCCCCTGAATAACTGAATTGGAGTTCCATTCTTCTGCTCCCATTTTCCCCCTACAGCTGGAAAGCCTTCCGCCCCAACTCCACCTTTATAAAAGCCCCAGCTTTCCTCCAAGGCCCCAGTAAAATGTCACCGTGTCCTGGAAACGCATCTCGACTCCCTCTGCTGTGTGCGGGCAGCAGCTGAGGTCCCCCCACCCCCGGCCCTCTCAGCCTCCATCCAGCACAGCCATCTCTCTGGGTCAGTGTGGGCGACCCGAGGAGTGGCTCCCAGCGAGCTCAGCCAGCAGGAGGGCGCAGCCACCCTGGTGAAAGCAGATGTGCTGAGATGGAATTACCTTGCCCTCAGCCCAGGAAGAGAAGTGCAAGTGCAGGCCGTGTGCTCAGGTGCCCATGCCTCACCCCGGCAGCAGATCTGGAGGGGAGCCTGGGGAAATGGATTGAGCCTGGGGCTCCATCCTGGGTCAGCCTGCAAGGCTCCTGGGGTGTGGGTAGGGACTGTGCAAAACAAACAAGGCTGACTCTCGATTAAACAAGGTACTGTTTTTGCTGAACTGCAGAACCTCTTGTAGCTTTAGATACCAAAGAAATCTATACAGACAAGGCTTCCAGGGGGAGGAAGGGGAGTTGAAGTATTTTGGGGGAGGGGGGAATTTGTGGCCTTTTTTTTTTCAGACTCATGGGGCTGGTGGTTTTTGAAACCTTGGCCTAAGAGAGATCCATGAGCACGTGCGGCCTGCACACGCTGCAAATCACATCCGACAGGCCGTCTCCTACTTCACTGACACGTGTCATCCTCGAGCCATCAATTAGGTCGACCTTTGCCCAGCAAAGCTAATGTGTCCCACCTGTTCCTTCTCTTGGGAAACCCCCCGGGGACCTCATCTGAGCGCCTCCTTCCCCTTGCCCTTGGCCCCAGCCATGCTAATCAGCTGGCAGTTCCCAGCAGACACCATGCTGTTTCTTGCCTCTCCAACTGTTTTCACACTCCTTGCTTCAACGGAAAACCAGTCTTTCTTTTCTCCAGCAGAGGAACTGAGGATGGCAAACGCAGAAACGTACATGTGAGGAGCAGAGGAGTTGATGTGTCAACGACCAGGGTTTAGGGGATGCAGCGCTGGCCCAGGAGACCCCTGTCCCCAAGCAGCAGGGGTCGCCCAGAGCAGGGAGGGGCTTTGGGAAGGAGCAGTGTGATATGGAGAAGACACTGTATGTGACATTGTTAGGCCGCAAGGCAGGGCCTCTATGGATAACAGGAAAGGGCATGAAGAAAACTTCAACATGAGAGTTAGGCGAACGCATTTATTACGTCTGCAGAGGTAAGGAGCCAAGGTCAGAGTAAAGCTACTCAGACCCGAACCCCCGTGCTGCAGTTTCACTCTTGCTTAAATACCCAAGTTACTCCTTAGCATTTGCTTTGATTATGCATTAGCCTTTCTGCATATTGATGAACACATATAGCTGGTTATGTAATTGCACGATTAGTATGTTCAGGAAATCATACTTGCACATGCATTGCATGATTTAAAAAGGGACGGATAACTCCACCCCTGGCTGGGAACTTGTTAACTAAGCAAGTTGAAGTGAGGACAGCAGGGGCTTCTTCTGCGCAGGCTCCAGCCAACCAGTCGAAGCCGGTTGTCATACTTCATTGCCTAAGCAGGATGTTCTTGACACCAGAAGCAGAATCTGGCACCAAGAGAGGGTTGCCTCTCATTACCTTCTAATTTACATACAATTCTGTCCTTTGCACCCTAGCAACAGGACAGAAATGAGTTACTTTAGGTATTAAGTCATCCGACATCCATCAACACGACCTCTTCCTGGAGCTCCGCGGAATGTCCGTGCACTTACAAAATTGACAAAATAGTGAGATTGGACAGCTTCAGAAAATGGGGAAAGTCTGTGCAGGGCTGAAGGGAGAGGGTGCCAAGGTCATGGGACTGGAGAAAAAGAGTTCTGAATTCGCGAAGATTGAGCAAGGAGCCTGGGCTCAGGCTATGTGCAACATTAGGCCTCTGAGCCAAGTTATCTTCCTCTTGGGGGGCCAGGTGGGCCCCAAGTGACACTTGAGCTATACAGAAAAGAGGGAAAAGAGAATGAGGGAAATGGTAGAAGAGGCACATCCCCAACCTGGGAAAAATGTGAGTTCACATTACCGCAAGTGCACGGAGTTTCTTTTCTGTGAAAGGGGATGACTCGGGGGCCGAGGACCCCCTGCATCTCGCTGTGCCTTCGAGTCGGTTGCTCTTTCTCTCCAATCCGTACTTCTCGTTATACATCCTTGTCCTGCTGGACACACATTCCATCCTCACCCATCATCGAGACTCTTGCTGATACCATCAACTCCTTGCCTAGCCTTTCAGGGTGCCCTCCAGGCAACTGCCAAACCAGGAGGCCCTGCTCTCATTTCCTCCACACCTGTTCCATGCCTGCTCATGGGCCTGCTCTCGTCTCCTCCATGCCTGCTCCTTTGTCCCTCCTCTTGTCTCCTCCATGCCTGCTCATGGGCCTAGTCTCATCTCCTCCATGCCTGCTTGTGGGCCCTGCTGTCATCTCCTCCATGCCTGCTCCTTTGTCCCTGCTCTCCTCTCCTCCACACCTGCTTGTGGGCCCTGCTCTTGTCTCCTCCACGCCTGCTCATGGGCCCTGCTCTCATCACCTCCACATCTGCTCACGGGCCTGCTCTCATCTCCTCCACATCTGCTCCTTTGTCCCTGCTCTCTTCTCCACGCCTGCTCATGGGCCCTGCTCTCATCTCAACCACTCCTGCTCCTTTGTCCCTGCTCTCATATCCACGATGCCTACATTGTGGACACTGCTCTCATCTCTTCCATGACTGCTCCTTTGTCTCTGCTCTTATCTCCTCCATGGCTGCTCATGGGCCCTGCTCTCATCACCTCCACACCTGCTCCTTTGTCCCTACTCGTCTCCTCCATGCCTCCTCCTTTGTCCCTGCTTATCTCCTCCTCATGGCTGTACTGCAGACCCCCTCTCTGCCATACACAATAATAGGGCGGGGCCCAAGGGCTCCACACTGAGCCCTTCTTTCCAACCACTTCAAACACCTTGCATTTCACACCTGCCCCGCTCTTCTCGCCAACTTGCTCTCCAGCCTCCAAAATGACTAATCTGAATCTTCTCCATCCTACCTAAAATCTCCCATAACCCATGTTCCCCAACTTGGAGCACATGGCCTCACCTCTTACTTTCCACGAGGGACACATTGTCCATCATGGTTGGAAGTGGCTGCAGGAGCCAGTGGCCCCAGCCCGCCTGACCTCCCCCTCCCAGAGGCAGGGGTCCACCTGTAGGTCCTCCTGCTAGGCAGGTGCTGCCCCTGACTTCCCACATCAAAGCAACCCCAATTCTGCCTGCTGCTCAACTCCTACGCCACATCCTTCCCAACTCTTGCCCCAAGGCCAGCTCCAATCCCTGCCGTGTCTTCCCCTGGCCTCCTCTTCCTTCCAGACCCCTCATCTGGAGTCAACTTGTAGTGATGAAATTTTAAAGACATTTTAAGCTTCCTGCTTTGAAAGTAGCATGTGAACAAGTTCTTATCTACTTCTCCCTCATTAGGTCGCCCTTGATATATAGGAAATGTTTAAAATATTTATTAAATGAGAGAAAGAGTGAAATTGAACAAGGATGTGAATGAATGAAAGCAGAGCCAATTACACCCATGTGGGAGAATCTTGATATGAAAAATAGAAGCCGTGGCTATAAACGGGGACTCACACAGAGCCCCATCTGTGTCCCACGGGCTTCCCTGGACAAGCCATCAAGCCTTCCAGGGCTTCGTTTCCATTTGTGAAGTGGACACGGTGCCCACTCTGAAACATGAGGAAGGGCTCTTGTAATAGACCGAAAGGCAATTCTCACAGTGGGATGCAAGCCGCCACTAACAGCCTGATGGGTGTGAAGGTGAGGTTCACTGGTCAACCTGGCTGGACAAGCACTGGCTTGATTGTTCTCGTGAGGGCATTTGCATCTATAGTCAATTGATTGCATCTACTGCTGACTGCATCTACAGTCAACAAAGGGGATGGCCCTCAGTGAGAAGTCTCTCCAATCAGCTGAAGGCCTTAAAGGAAAAGTGCTGATTTCAACAGTCAGAAAGAAGAATTTCCATCTCTGCTTCAGCCAGCTAGCTGTTCCTGGGGAATTCATCCACTCATTGGGGCTCTCAACTTGCAGCCTGCCCTACAGAATTGGGGCCGCCTGTGGGATCTCATGAGCCAGTTCTTCTGATAAATCTCATAATGTTGGCATACGTATAGATCCACCTCCTGCTGGTTCTGATTGCCTGGAGAACCCTAATACCAGGGGCCTTTCCTGGGCAAGGCCACCCCGAGATTGGAAGAGATGCGTCCACCATGCTGGAAGCACAGCTAGGTCCACACAGCCCCCGGGGGGTATGCTCTCCATCCACGTCCACCCTCGTGGCCCTGGGTTCCAGAACCAAAGGTGACTTCTCCAGAACCAGATGGGCAGGGACGTGGGAGGAAGCAGGAACAGAGCACAGCTTCAGCGGCCGCACGTGCTCGGCCCGCGCTGAGCACACCATCAGTGGGGGCTCAGCAGCCTTGCCGGGGCTCTCCCTACGTGATGCCCTCACTGTTTCCCAGCTTCCCCGAGGAAGCAGAAGCCTTCAGAACTGGCCAAGGCACATCGTGTTGGCTGCTTTCCCCTGTTCACGCAAACCCAGCCCCGATAGATCGAGGGGGCAGGGAAACGCATTCCACTCCCAAGGGGCAGAGCAGCGCGCATGTGGCGCGGGCTACACAGCGCCAGCTTTGGGACCTGCCTATCGCCGCCCTGGGGGTGGTGCTGCCCAAGAGGGAGGGGCTGGGCAGGGAGCAGAGGCCTGCAGGGTCATGGGCAGTAGGCGGGTTAGGAACCCCGGGCCAGGTGCAGGTGCTGGCGGACTCAGCCCCAAGTCCAAGGAAAACCCGCGCGTGCCTTCTGGGCAGCCCTTGTGCCCTGGGTCCCAGGTGGCCCTGGAGAGGGACCCAGGGCCTCTTTCTGCCCCATGTCTGGCAAGCGCTGGTCGGCAGCACAAGGCCCGGAGGGGCCTCGGGAGAGATGGGGAGCGGCGCCTGGGCGCAGCTGGGCCGGCTGGGGCATGCGGTGTCCCGGGGCACACGGCCCACCTTCCGGTCTTCCCAGGGCACGGCCTTGCAGGCTGAAACCCTCCTGGTTGTTCTCGTCCCTGAACGGCTGTGTTTTATGATGTGCTAAGTTTGGAAAAAAAGAGAGAACTCTCCAGCTGTGGAGCTCTCGCGGCCACTAGGGTTCCGGGGACAAGGATTTATGACGTGCTGAGTGCCCGCGGCGTGCCCGGCTCCCGGAAGGCCTGCGAGGGCCAGCCTGCTGTGTGCCCCCGGCACCACTGATGCCCCCGTGCGTGGCCTTCAGGGGGCAGCGCTCCCAGGTTTTCTCCCTACCCGAGACCAATCCACCTGGACATCCCGCAGGGTGGCGGGGCCGATGCCCCGGGGCAGCAAGTCCCGACTGCAGGACCCCTGGAGCGAAGCCACCTGAGGGTCTGGGCCCGGGGGCAGCCCTGTCTGCCCGGGCTTGGCGTGAGCTACGGGGCCTTTGCTGGGAGCCAGGCGGGGCCTGTTGGCAGAGGCCCCTGCTCCTGCGTGCCCCGTGGGACCTCCGTCCAGGAGGGCACGCCCCTGACTGGCATGTCCTGTCACTTGTGTGGCCGCTTAGAAGCAGCTAAAACGGACCCAGCCAAGGCCAGATGGGAAAGCAGCCCCTGTCCTTCTGGGATGGCATCAGTGCCCCTCTTGGAAGCCCACCAGGAATGCCTGCGAGCTAGGCTGGGGATGCGGGGAAGAGCGTGGAGGGGCGAGAGCAAGTCGGGTTCCTGGGACAGCCTGAGACTTTGGCCAAGTGCAGGCTGAGGCCGGGGCCACTGCTGCTGGCAGGCAGGGTTGCAAGCCACGCGCCGCCACCAGCACTGCCCGAGCCAGGCTCGTTCCAGCCACCTGCAGGCAGAACGTGACTCCAGGGAAATGGCTTTCATTCCCGGACACAGCCTGCTCCCCGGAGAGCAGCAGCCAGGTGGAGGACAGAGAGGCCCGGCCAGGCCGGCAGGGCCTGCAGCTCCCACACGGGGCCCTCGGGCCTTGCTCTTGCCGCACCCTTCCCTGGGAAGGCGGACGGGCCACCTGGCTGGGTGCTGACGTCCCGTCCCAGCATGGGGGCCACCGCCTCTGGCATGGACCGCTGTTTAGAGGGACGGTGACTGTGCCTGCCGCCTGTTCTCCCAGTGTGTACCTGGCCATCATGTCACAGTGACTGAAAGCATGAGGCACCGACAGCAAGGAGGGAGCCTGAGGAGCTGTGCTCAAGGTTCACTCCGGAGGGCGGTGTTGAGAACAGGGGCCTGGCAGTGAACCTCTGGAAGGGTCCCGATGTTGCTTTTTTGGGGGGGAGTGGGCAGGGGGATACTTTATTAGAGAAAATCCTGCATGGATGAAAGGAGAGCAGCTCTGGAAGGAGCGGTGCCTGCTGGGACCCCGGCCACAGGCTGACCTGGTGTGGAGGGACCATGGCTGGAAGAAGTGAGCAAATGCTGGAGGAGGAAAGCAGAAAGTGGGTCACAGCCAGCCATGCCCTCTGCCTTCTCGACAGCTGCTGGGGGCCAAGGCTTTGCCGCCCCAGCCTGACACACCAGGATGATGTGTTCTGGAAGATCCAGACGTGCTTGGCCTTTAAAAGGTGCTTGGCTAAATGGGTCTCAGGTTCTGAACAATGTCTGAAAGGACAAACTGCTGCCTCCATGAAGGAAAGGCCCAAGACCCTCCCTGGCACTACCACAGGGACACAGAATGCCACACACGAGCCCCACGCACCGAGGGAGGCCTGCGTCCAGGGCTGGTGGGAGACCAGAGCGGGCCAAGCCCGGCCGTGTGGAGCGCAACATGCCCGCAGCGGCCTTGTGCAGGGGCCGCGTGCGCTGCTTTGGCTCGGGGCCGGCATTACCATTATTTTATTTTAACGGGGAAACTTTGGTGTCTCTGTCATCAGCAGAAGCTGCTCAGTTAAACCGGCACTGCAGATTCAGAAGGGTTAGCCACAGGGCCCTCCCGAACGTCTTTTACAAACAGCAACATGCATCAGAATGTGAGCGCGCCGTGAATAACACACGCTCAGACCACGCGCTGGCCTCTTTGGAGCAACGGCCTGAGAGCGAATGGGGCTGGGGCCATAGCGCCTTCCATCTCCCACCCGGCGTCTGGGGAGCCACCCCAGTGAAAATTCACGTGGGTCTCTTCACCACCCGGGAAACCGCCTAAGTGGGCCCTCTCTGGTAGGACTCAAAAGACTCGCTCTCGGTCCCCGGGTGTTTGTTTGTTTTCTGCAAGTCCAAAAGTGCACTCGTGGAGGCCTGCTGCATCCAAAGATGAGGAAAAGGGCCCTGTGAAGGTAAGGCCTTGGTGTCCACCCGCACGTTCAGACATGTGCAGCAGGGGCCCACCCCGAGGTCAGCGACAGCAAGAATGAGCTTAAGAGACCACGGAGCAGAACCCAGCTGCCTGCCGGCCAGCCCTCTCCCCAGCCCAGCCCGCACCCAGCCTCAGCATTAGCTGGTGGAACAGACTCCTTTCTAGAGGTGGTGTCCTCAGAAAGGAGTCATCTCCTCAAACACACCAGAAGAAAAGCATGAGAGAATGGAACAGGGCCCGAGAAGAGCTGAAAATGATGGCTCAAGAACTAACGCTGGGGGTGTGTGTGGGAAGGGGTCCCACATCTACAGAAGGCGTTGAAGAGAGAGCTGGCGAACTCGGGGGAAAGCAATTGCTGCTCCGTCTTCCTGCCGGTGCCCTCTTTAAAGGGGGAAACGAAGCAGTGAGCTGTGGTCACCCTCAGTTTGTACGAGAATGATGTTTGTTTGAACACAGTAAGTTTCTTCATAACAACACTCAGTGTCGGGGCAAAGTAAGTAAAACTGTGTCTGTCAAACCTTCCAAGGAGACAAGGAGACACGTGCATTTTGTAGAGAGCCACAGTATCTCGCATGTAGGAAGAGACTTTCATGTATGCCAGACACCGAGGAATATACAACTCACGGTTCATCGTGAAAAGCCTAGTGGAGGATAAACTCTAACCATTCAAGTTAAGTTATGCTCAATGGAATTTTTACATGCCAGTTGAAGAGACAAAATCAAGGTTGTCACTTGTTACATTCTTTGGATATTTCATTCACTCATCCTTCCGTATTCATAATCCCGTGCCAGAGGCTGAGAGAATAATAAGACCTTTTCCTCCAGGTCCCCTCAGATTTTAATATGCCAGTGGGCACTGTGGAATGCCAAGAGGGACCCATGGGTGCTGGTCCCCAAACTTCTTTGATGGAGAAACCCTTCTCTCATTGAATTTTCCCATGCGGCGGGAAGGAGTGCTCTGGTCAAAGAACAGTGCATGTGGCACGAATACCGCAAAACTGCCCCAAACGTTCGATGATGGAAGTAATTACAATTTCTCCACTAGTCACCCCTCCACTCATGTGGCACCAATTTGTCGAGGATCTACTTGATTTGGGCATCGTGCTTAGTGAGAGAAAGCTGGATGACACAGAGGGAAGAAGCTTGGGGAAAGGCACCAACCAAAAGTCATAATACGACATACGCTCTAAGGGCAGTACAAACCCATCACGGAAAGGGTCCAGGGCCAAAAGTGACAAAAACATCTAATGCTTCACAAATCTGTGCCTATTTCATAGATACGGCATGACTTTGGAAGGAAAGGGTTCTGATTGGAAGAGGACTTTGCAGCCCACCCTCCTCAGGGGGGCTTGTCACAGGGAAAGGGGGTCACACCTGTGCAAACAGCCACATTCCTGGGTGCAGGCAACCAGAGGGCACAAGGGGGAGTAACAGGAGAGGGCACCAGCAGTGCTGACTGTGCTGGAACTTTCTGTACAGTCGTACTGCTCTACTCGCCTTGCTCTGACAGCTTATCTCCCACCGACGCACCCTCAACCTGACGTCCATTTCCTGAAGGTCCCTGAGCTGCCCTGTGCCATGCTGGGCCTCCCTTACAGATGCCTTATTTGTGGTCCTTGGAGCTGCCAGGAGCCCTGGCAGGCACTTTACAGCCTGGGCAACTGCCCCCCACAGAACCTGACCGGAGCAGTTAGAGGATGGCCATTGAGCCCAGTGTCAGGGCAGGTGGGGTGCCACTTAGCTTGGGGGGCAGCAGTCAGTGCCAGTAGGCCTGGCCATCACCTTTCTAGAGAGGTC
This sequence comes from Dasypus novemcinctus, assembly GCF_030445035.2. Taxonomy (NCBI): domain Eukaryota; kingdom Metazoa; phylum Chordata; class Mammalia; order Cingulata; family Dasypodidae; genus Dasypus; species Dasypus novemcinctus. Next base: position 98,893,998 of record NC_080678.1, on the reverse strand, counting down.
ATGAGAACTCAAAAGCTAAGCTGCGTCCACGGGTGGGCCTGCCCAGGCAGGCCAGGGCAGGCCCTGACACTCCAAGCTCCCGATGGCAATACCCCGTGGGCCATCACCGGGGGAACTGCACCCCATTTGTTTTGTAAGGCCAGTTGAAGCTCAGAACAAAGAACCCTGTGCCCCTTTGGTTTGGTTCTTTTTTGCAAATCACTTTAATGTCCTGCTCCTTTTCTGCTTCATGAAGGCAGAATTCCCTGTAAATAAGCAAATACGCACTCTAACGCAGTAGAGCACTGTGCCCTCCAGAGGAGCTGTCCTTGGAGAGTGAAGTACTGCTAACGGTTGCATTTGTCTGGCCTGTAAAATACCTTTATATGTTGGAGTTTTGAAAAGTGTGGTTCTGGATTGCTAACACCTCACTGGTCATCCTGAGCAAAAACGATACTTGGGGAAAATTTTAAAGGTGCTTTATGGGATATAATTAACCAAATCACCTCTTCCAAACTTAGAATTTCAGAATCATCTGCAGCAAAGAAGAGATGATCTTTTGCCTGAGGGACACTTAGTTGGCTCATTTGGCATACTTAGTTTCCCCAGGTCTACTCCTGCCCATATATCAGAAGACAAATCCAAGGCCCAACCTGATTATGTAGAACAGTGTTTTACTATTAAATGTGATGTCTCCTGTAGGTTTTCTGTAGAGATCCTCTAGCAGATTAAGATTGCTAAAATTATATAGAGAAAACCCTGGGAACCCCTCAGAGTCCCCCCCCAAAACCACAAAAACCCAAGCATTACTTCCTCTTTGAACTCTCTTATTACCTTGTGAAATTTGAAATCCCTGAAAAAGCAGCCGACCGAGGTAATCAGTCAAACCCCTAGTTCTTTATATTTGTCTCAATACAAAATAAAGCCCACCTACCCTAAACTTGCCCCTAAAAGATGGACAAACCTTTATCCAATCAGTAGGAGTCAAGCTAACTTCCTTTATACAGCCAAAAAAAACCATTTGCCTCTCCTAAAACCTTAAAGCTATGCCCAATCTAACAAGTCATGTGGGTTCTTTGCTGCAACACAACTCGGGTCTCCAAGGAAAGTGCAATAGTCTGCAAACTCAACTCCAATTTGTCTTTCAACAAGATAATTCCCTTCAAATCCTAGTTGGCTAAGAATGTTCTTTGTCTTTTTAAAACCAAGAAGGGAAAATCAAATTTGATGATTGTTTTATTTCTGCACCCATTGGCAGTCCTAGAATATCCCCAAGTTGGGCATGATATATTATCATTTCTATATTGCCTGGAAGAATTATGAAAGGATTTGAAATGGACCAAAAGATTCCTGGTGTCCTTAATGGAAAACGAAGTATTTTCTAATTCTAGGTTTCCTGCTTTTATGGAGTCTGCACCTTTCTTTGTCTTTGGACTATTTTAAAACTAAGTAAATTTTAGTTAAGTGATAGAAATGCAAATTAATTCTTCCAGTGCAGGGAAAACTTATTCCTCCCCCTACTCCCTATGGTAAGATAGTTGAGCATCTATTTGTAAATTTCTTTCAGCATTCCTTATTTGCCTAGATACGTGTGGTTCTTTGCATTGTCCTTTGAACCATCCTAAGGACTCCCTTATTAATTGATGGGTTAGATAAAATCTGACTCATGTTCATTTTATATTGCATCATAATTATACCATCTTTAAAAATTATCCTGTAACTGTTTATTTCTGGATTCAGTTTGCTACTATTTTGTTTAACATATCTACATATATGTTCATGAGTGAAATTGTCATGTCAGTCTCCTTTGTGGGTTCTGGTAGCAACATTATGCTCACCTTTCTTTTCTCTCAGAGAATTGTATGGAGTAATGCCTAATTATTTTGTGGAACTTGGCAGTGAAGTCCTCTGGACTTGAAGTTTCATTGTGGAATGGTTTTAATTATGAATTAGTTTTCTTAAGTTTTACAAGTGGATGGTTTTCTATTTTTATTGTGTTCAGTTTAGCATTTCCTAGGAATTCATCCATTTCATATTTATTGGCATGCACTTGTTCATGATAATCTCTCCTTTTAAGTCTGCAAATTCTGTAATGAAATCACCTTTTTCATTCCTGTTACTGGTATTTGTGCTTCCTTTCTTTTTGGGGGGTCATTCTTACTAGAATCAGCATTGCTAAAGCTATGTTGATCCTATTTTATATCTGTTTCCTATATGATTAATTGCTAGTCTTAACTCTATACTTTCTTCTACTTTACTTTGGTTTATTTTACTGTTCTTTAACTTTTTGAGACTAGATCTTACTTAGCTTACTAATTTTTGTCTGTTCTTTTCTAAAATATGTATTTAAGGCTATAAATTTCCCTCTAAGTACAGTTTTAGCTGCCTCACACTAATTTTAAAATATATTTTTATTTTCATTCAGTTCAAAACAGTTTAATTTTCATTATAATTTTTTCTTTGTCTATTTATTTAGAATATATCTAAGTTCTACATATGTGGGGTTTTTCCAGTTATCATTCTATTACTAGTTTCTAGCATAATTGCACTAGATTTAGGAAACATACCACATATGATTTCAATATTTTGAAATAAACTGAAATTTGCTTTATGAACCAAGGTATGGTCATTTCAAATTTTTTGGGGTGTATTTGTCATGAGAGCATGAAAAAAATTGTATTCTGCAATAACTGGGGTTGTGTTCTATAAATTCTTTTTAGGTCAATTGCTTAATCCACAATAAAAATCTTCTCTAGTCTCACAGATTTTTTTGTCTGCTTGTTCTATAAATTTCTACTAAGAGAGACAGGTTAAAATACCCAACTACTGGTTAGTAGTTGTCTCTCTCTTCTGTCAGTTTTCAGATTTTACATATGTGCCTTGCTTATTTTGCATATATGCTTTATATATTTTAAAGTCATGTTATTAGGTGCATGCAAATTTAGGATCATCTATTTCCAGTGAAGCTCTCTCATAATGCTTTTTGCCTTAATTCTATTCTTTCTATTCTGTCTGATAGTGATTTAGCTTCACCAGTTTTCTTTGGGCTAGTGGTTACATGGTTGGTTGGTTTTTACATCCTTCTCTTTTCAGCCTTTTTGCATCATTATGTTTTAGATTTCTCTTGATAATCTTCATTTATCACATTGTAATTACTGATATATTTGGCTTCAATCTAATTTTTATTATGTCCTTTCTTTTTTGTCTCATTTTTTTTTTTTTCCTTTCATATCTTGTCCACATTTTACCTTCCCTTAGTTTGGAAACTATAAACTCTTTTCCTATTCTTGTAGAAATTATAACAGAACTTAAGTTATCAAATCTAATATTAACTGATAACTCTTCTCTTGAACTGTGTGAGGACCTAAGAACATTTTAAATCTACTTACATTCCTCTTGATGGATATGCCATTGTTGTAACATATTTTAATTAAAAATGTATAGTTGAAATCCAACAAGTAGTTTAACCCAGTGCTGGGCTCTAAATTGCTACCTTTAGTTCAGGTTTTACTTTGCTTCTGGGATCATTTTCTGTCATTTTCACTTTTTAGAATTTCTTTTAGAGTAGTCTGAAGGTGAACTTTTTCAGCTTCGGTGTATCCTGAAAATATTTTTATGTCACTTTCATTCTTGCAAGATTCAGAAACCAAATTGTGGGCATTTGAGATGCTTATTGTTACTGAGTTGGTTACTGTTTCTGGATCATTTAAGTTTATCTATCTATCCTCTATCCTCTATCATCTATCATCTAGCTAGCTAGCTATCTCTTCCCTCTATTTATCATCTATCTCTATCCTCTATCATCTCTCACACATGCTCTCTCTCCCCTCTGTCATCTTTCTACCTATCTATACTCTATCATCTCTCTATCTACCTACCTACCTACCATCGATCTACATAGTTCCTGGGCTATAGTGGTATTTCCACTATAGGCCTGTTGGGTTTTTACTGACCGTCTGTATTCTACATGTACCTTCCCCACCAAGAACCCTCATTCACAAGAATACAAGGGATGACTGAAGGAGACACGCCCATCATTGCTTTACTCCACAGCACAATACTCTCAGAATAATAATCCAGGGCTCCGCCTCTGGCTGTTACCATCATAAACACAAACATATTTTTGCCTATGCTATACTCATTCTCTCCCATTTATAAAAATGGTTTCTTGGCATTGGCTGTTGTAGTTTGATATTCCTGGGTACATAATGTGTCATTTCAATTTGCAGTTTGAAATCCTTTAATTTCAGGAAAATTTTATTGTTCTGTACCCTTGCTTTGGTTCACTTCCTTAGAAATTTCTATTATCTATCTATATGCTGGTCTTTTTTGCCTATTGTCAACATTTGTAATGCTCTTAAATCCTGTTTTATGTTTTTCATTTTATTTTGAAACTATCCTTTCTCTTCAGCCCTTTATTTCTAAGACATGACTTATTGTGTTGCTTCTTGTGTTCTTTCTAGTTTAATCTTCATTTTTAAAATGGATTTATGCCATCCCCTGGCCTTTTATTTTTAATTTTTTAAATTAATTTTTTATTAGAGAAGTTGTAGGTTTACAGAACAATCATGCATTAAATGCAGGATCCCACCTACCACCCTATTTTTAACCCCTTGCACTGGTGTGATACATTTGTTACAGCTCATGAAAGCACATTTTTATAATTCTATCGACTCTACTCCACAGTTTAACTGAGGGTTTACTGCTTATGGTGTGCAGATTCCATTTTGAAGTTTCCTAATTCTGTTATTCCGTCATGTCTCATGTGATCTTCTGAATGTCCTTAAGCTCCCTTTGGAATCTTACGAGACAGTTTCCATCTGTTCTGGGAGCACCTGCATCCAGAGCTCCTTCCGTGGAGGGACACCGTTCATTCCGTGGTCCTTTGCTTTCCTGTGGTAACGTTTCTGACCTGCATCATGGTCTTTCCTGTTGCCCTTTCTCACACGAGCTTCTTCTGAGCTTTTAGTGGCTTGTCCAGCTAGCTCTTTTAAATCTGAGGTTCTCTGGCTCCCTTCCCTCATGCCCTTTCACATAGACTTCTCTCTTCTTCTGCCCAGCTGGCCCTTGGTTTCTCCTCAGCATGGGACTGTTGAGAGGGGCTCTTGGCTGGTCAGCCAGGAAGGCTAGCCCCTGCTAGCCCCTTTTGTCCTTCCCCTGTGCCCTTACACCTGCCCAGTGTGCAGCAGGCCATGCCCATCCCGGGACAGCAGCTGCCCCAAGGTAGCGCACCAGCCCTTATACATGAAACTTTATACATGAAACTTCTCAGGGATCCGAAAAGCTGCTAAAGGAGGCAGAGGAGGGAGCAAGGAGCATTAGGGGCTGCTTGGGAGAGGTGGCTCCAGGCTGGGTCCTGGAGGCAGGGGGGAGGAAAGCTGAGGTTCCCAGGCTCTGCCCCAGGCCCCACCCATGTCCCCTGGGGAGCTCGTCCATTCCCAACTTTAAGGCCAACCCTCTTCCCTGCCCCCCGACACAGCACTTCATCTCAGGAGTCTCTCAGAACGTCACCCATGGAGGTCCAAGGCAGGGCACACCCAGCACATCCCAAAACAAGCATGTGACTTTCCCCCAAAACTGTCACTGAAACTCCCAGGACACATTTTCACTTATCCAGAATCTTTTCTAATGTCTCCCGTGGTATTTTTCTCTGACTCATGATTTACTTAGAAGTTCATTGTTTGATATTGAAATAGCTGGGGATTTTTTTCAAATATCTTTCCACTATTCATTTCTAGTTAGTTCCATGGATATATTTTATATAGTTCCAGCCCTTTGAATTATACTAAGACTTATTATGCAGCCTAGAATATCGTCTCTCTTGGTGAATGTCCCACGTACACATGAAAAGCATGTGCATCCTGCTGTGGTTTGTGGCAGGGTGCCATGAGTGTCTATACATGGTTGAAAGCATTGTTCAAGTCTCTTACCTGCTCACGGATTTTCTGTTCACTTGTTCTATCAATTACTGAGGAAAGAATGTTGACGACAACTGTCATTGCAGATTTCTCTATTTCTCTTCCCAGTTTTATTAGTTCTATAGGTTTTGCTTAGTGTATTTGGAAGCTCTGGATTTGAAATGTTCTCTTTAGTATATAATAAATTCACAAATATCTATGAGGCCGTTTCACCTGATTTCTGACTCTGTCTGGATCCACTGATCCACTTATGTAACTTGGCGTCAGAATTGCATTGCCCTATTGCTGTGATTTTAGACAATACTTGAATTAGGGCAAACTTTCCCCTCTACCCAGTGGAATTTTCTTTTTCAAAAAATCTTGGCTCTTTTCATGCATTTATAGCTCGTTTAGAATGTGAATGCCAACTGCTCAAGTTCTTGTTCATTTAATCCTGTTCATTTTACATGTTTGTTGTGCAGGGATATCTTTCCTGTTGAAGACATGGGGCAAAGATTAACAAAGCTTTCTTTAAATGGCCAGAGAGTAACTACTGTAAGTGCTACAGGCCACATTCTTTCGCTATCATTCATTTTCCACCATTAACTCCTCCACTGCTGTCAGGGCACAGAAGCTGCCGTGGACAATGCGAACAAATGGGCATAAAGCTTTATTTACCACAACAGCCAACAGGGTGGATTTGGCCGGTGGCCCTGACTTTCCCGTCAATAATATAAAGATTAACTTTTACGTAGCTTTCTTGTATCCAGACTTCTTATTGAAAATTTTTAAATAATATTACTGTTTTTCAGTTGAGTCCACTATTTCTTTGTGCATAAATATTGAAACAAATATTCTTTTTTGTAGTCTCACTGCATTGGCTCTATGACTTGAGAGCAATACTCAACTCTAGTGCTAACGGGAGGTATAGTCTTGCTAATGCGAAGGTTCTATCTTTTCACCTTTAAATACAATGCTGTTGGTTTCTAACAAATGTTCTTTATTATGTCCAAGTTTCAGATATGATGGTTGTGTTGGATTTCTTCTAATTCGAGTTAGAATTAGGTCTATTTAGATCCCTTCTAATTCAAATTGTTTGATTATTGGATCATACTAATGGCCCTTTGATTATGGCAGTAGAAAAACTGAGAAGTGCTCTGAATAATCCATGACCCAATCCCATGGAACACCACTGAGCTGTTTTTACTTAATGGAGACTCCAAATCTTCTGGTTCAATTGCTTGAGCCTCAAGACAACCCAGAAGAAAAGTAATTCTTCCCAGGGGTTAACAAAGTAAGTAGGAAATTAAAACCTTTTTTGTTTTAAAGATTTTCAAGGTGTCTTCCTCTGAGATTTTAAAATAAAAACAAATCACTGAAATGGCTTCTGGGTAGTAAGCATAAACTTAATTGAAAATTCTAAAATGTTTGGGAAAGACTGCAGGAAGGGAGAGAAGGAAGGTCCAAAGCAATATAAATTTCTAAGACTTACATGAACATAAAATCTACAATGTTTATTTCTGAAAAGCTTTGGTCCAACATGTACACATCAAGTACAAACAACTCTAAAAATATATATTTAAAGTTGAAAATTAATAAATATACATATGCTTATATTTACATATTATAAAAGTTCTAAACTGGCTTTCAAGTGCTCATAAAGGTATCAATGGGAGTTTCATATTGGTATCCTAGGTAGAGACAGATTCATTATTGGTATAAAAGTTAGTATTTCAATAAGTCTAATGTTTTCAATTTGGAATTCACCTTCTAAGAATGAAATGAAAACAAATGCTGTCAGTATTTCTAAACTTACTTATTTAATTTCTCTGGGAAACTAAAAATTGGTTCAGCTGTAAAAACATGAGACACACATTAAAGAAGGGACATGTTTAACATCACGAATTATGGAATTTTTCCTCACAATAACATTTCAGTGTCCAGATAAATAAAGATACTTCAGGGAATACATTGTAAATATTTTCATTTAAATAATAGCATTGAATCCTTCTCAGGGAGATTGTTGTACATTAGGTCTACTATTTTACAGTAACAGTGGAAATATAATTAGGGATACACATATTAAAGGCCAATCATCAAAAGAAAATTAATGTCTAGCATAGACTCTTATTGATACTAATAATGTAAATAGCTAGAATCATCAACTTGACTTAATACAAGATGCATTTTAGGCATATAATTTTTTTAAATGAGAATTAATTTGAATTCAACCAACTCAAGTATTCACTCAGACAAGGGAAAAAAAGAACCTTAAAAATTCAGGTTTTACAGATTAGTGTTAGAAATGTTCTCAATATAATACAAATACTATTCTGATCTCCACTGAATTACACCTGTATGAAAACATTTATCAATGTCTTTGTAGCTTATAATAAAATATAACTGGTCACTAAACCTCTTGGACAAGAATATCAGGATAATTTTCCAAGGCAAAGTCCTAAAACAAGATGAAAATAACAGTGGCTATAATCTTTTCAAAAACAGAGCATGGAAGTTTCCCTTTCCACAACTATGAATTTGGTTTTCCAAAATCTGGTTCTCAAATCCAAAGTCTATATATTTCAATAGCTGTGGGGCTGTGATGGAGAGAAGTGATTTTAGAGGAACTCTGAAGAACAAAATAGCTATCATAGATCTTAGTTTGAAAACTTTATCAAATGACTCAGGAATACTCAACTAATGCTTCTATCAAAGTTTATTGATTAGCTCAAGGGCAGAGTAAGAGGCAGGTGAAATGGAGTATTTTCTTCTAACAAAGCAGACTGAGTGCTATGCTAAGTGCTAGGGTGGAGTGGGAAGGGCCTCACACTGGGCAAGTTTCCCCTTGGACTTTCTGTGTAAACATCTCTTTAGCTTTGGCCTCCTCCCGTGTGTGCTCAGGTGATGGAAAGGAGAGACTCTGCCCTCCCATGAAATGCTTCTCAGAGCAGCAGGGCTTGTCTCCGGGGTCTAAGGAAGCAGGAGACAATATGAAGATGGAATCCAACTGGCTTTGAAAGCTAATCCATTCTAATTGGGCTTTTTTGGTAAATTGAGCTATTTGAATGCCAGCTAGAAGTGCAGGCTCTTTTGCTAAACAACATGGACACACATCTGTCTTGAAAGTGCCTGTAAGACACCATGATGTAATCCTGTAGTTTATTGGCCCTACGTTCTCCCAGAATCAGGACTTTATAAGGTCTTGGAAATCCTCGGCTCCCTCTCGCTGCTTTCCAAATAAAATCTTAATGAATATAGTTGGAGCCCTTTATTAGGCTCTGTAATCCCTTCTTACCAAAATAGCCAGGCTAAAGGTGTTCCATGTAATTTTTGTTCCACTGGAAAGAGAAGGAGATTATTTTGACATTGTCCAGTAAGTTCAATGGGTAAATACTGTTCACCCCAAACCAAATTATGCAGCCTTCAGGGAGTTTTGAGAAAGAAAATCAACTGAACAGACCAAGAAAGAACTCTGTATACACAGCAAAGCTCTTTGGCAGTCAGAACCTGTTCTTCATGAGAAGGGGCCAAGCCACTTGGAAATTTCAAGTGAGAGAACAGAAGTCATCCTTACTCCAAGGTCAGAATTTTCTGAAGAACTTCAAGCACAATTTTATAGCAGAAGTGATACTGCTCCTATATGCATATATATGAAAATCAATAGAAAGTTAAGCAATTGAATAGCAATATCCACTCTTGAAAAATACATCTGTAATTGTCACCATAAAGTAATGTTCCTAAAAGTAGCATACTTAACCAAACTTCTTGATGCCCATAAAGTTTATAGAATATGAGCAGGATAAATGATCATAATATAATTCTTGGTCTAGAACTAGTTAACCTAAGGCTTAACTGAGCAGAGGGGAAACTGACTATCTCACTTTCCTGTATCTTCCCAGCTAAATCAAATTAAAATGTCTCTTGCATGAACTTTGACCATCTGTTATTTTTAAGATCTAATCTCATGTCTCCCCAGCAGTCCTAGTTCAAATGAAATACTTGCTCTCATTTGGACACTAAAATTTGGCCAACTTAAAGATTTAGGGGTACAATAGTAATCATAATAGTATGATTCATAATTAATCTGTGACAAACAAAATATATTTTAATGACATGCCAATAGCTTTGCTATTCTAGTGGTTACTGAGTATCCTAAATTGCTATCTAGAAATTTATTTAAAATAACTTAAGGTATGTGACTTAAGTAATATGACATTTTATGGAAAAAAAAAACATGTAATTAGCCACTGGGATGCTTGGGGTTCAGCCTTGGCACCTCCAAGAACTACCTGAGTGATTTTATGGAATGGATGCTCTTTTTGTGACTATGAAGTACTTCATCAGAGATATTAGAACAAAACAAATGTTCACCTCCAAGAGTGAGAATTAAATGAGATCATGTAGGCAAGAGAGCCTTATAAATTGGAATGCCTGCACAGTCTAATCCTCATTCTCACGGTTCTTACTAGAAGGTACAAGGAGAGCGCTTACCTTTGTCTGAACCATGCCAGAATGCTGTTCCCGCATTTGGGCCCCTATGGTCCTGATGTCAAACTGTGGACAGGATGACAGCAATTTTGTGTTATCCACGTGGGGCAAAAACACAAACCTGGAGACTGCCAATGAGTACTGCCAACCTCTTCCCAGTAAAGAGATTTAATGGGAGATTTAACAGGAGAGCCTCATCTTTAGCCAGAAGAAAATGTACTATTAATATTTTTAGCCCAGTCTATCAGATGAGGAAGCCTTGTTTAAATAGGAAAGGGGAGGATGCATTCAAGGCCTGGTGTCCACAAGCAGCAACAAGGCATTTATTTGCCCTTAGTACTCCTTTCTATTCTCTCAAGAGCACAAGGAAAGCAGTCTTGCCATCTGGGAAACGCCTGCAGTGCAGAAGCCTTTCTCTTTCCAGGACAGTGACCCGGTTGTTTCTTACATGAAGTGCCCTAACAGCCTAAACTGGGACCTTGAGCAACCCTGCACCTGCGCCACAGAGCGAGGAGGGTGAGCTGTTGCAGTGTGCCAAGGTCTGCTTCTAGTCCATGGCAAGGTGAGGGCAGAGCCTGCGAGGAAGGGCTCAGAAGCACCATAGCCAACTTGACATCGCACGGCGTCAGAGTCTCTAGACCAGCGCAGCCGCTGCCACGTCATCTGGAGCCTCGCGGGTGCTGCAACCTCAGTGCCAGTCTGGTACAGCAAGATGGTGTGGAGGTGTGATATTTTAAGATTGGTTCATCAATTGTAACACAAAAGCATGCAAAAATCTGAGAAAATGTAAGCATTTTATTTATTTGTGTAAGTTGTGTAAGTTGTGTAAGTTGTCATTTTGGTAATGATTTAAAGTATTAGTGATGCCTTTAAAATTTTATTTCAAAATACTCATACACAGGACATTGAAAAAAAAATGCACAGAGGAGTCCTGTCCATCCATCACCCAGTTTCCCCAGTGATATCATCTTGCATTGCCACAATATAAAAACCAGAAAAGTGACATATTGGTGTAATCCACAGAACACATGCAGGTGTGTGTGCATAGAGTTCTCTGCAGTTTTTTCACATAAGCACAGCCACAATCCTGATGCTGACCCATTCTATTCCTACAGCCCCCTCACCCCCCAACCCCCACCCTGCACTCTCCCTTTAGAACTACGTCCGAGGAAACCACTAAGCTGTACTCCATCTCTATCATTTTGGTATTTCAAAGGTACATGAGGGAAGCAGATGTGGCTCAAGTGATTGAGCTTCCGCCTACCACATGGGAGGTCCTGGGTTTGGATTTCAGTGCCTCCTAAAGAAGATGCATAAGACAGCAAGCTGACATGATGAGCAGGTACAGCGAGCTGACGCAACAAGATGACACAAGAGACACAAGGAGGAAACATAATGAAAGACACAACAAAAGCAGGGAGCAGAGGTGGCTCAAGCAATTAAGTACCTCCTTCCCACACAGCAGGTCCTGGGTTCAGCTTCCAGGGCCTCCTAAGAAAAGGAAGACAGGCATCCAACAGGCAGCAAATGCAAACAATGAGGGGGTGGGGAGAAATAAATAAATCTTTAAAAAAAAAAAGGTATATGAATGCAATTATACAATATCTAACCTTTTGAGATTGGCTTTTCCCCCACTCAGAATGATTGCCTTGGGGTCCAGCCAAGTTGCTGCCTGGAATGACAGTTCATTCCTTATTATTGTTAAATACTGTTCCATAGTAAGTGTTGTTTCCAGTTTGTGGCTATTATGAATAAAGCTTCTATGAATATTTGTGTAGAGGTTTTGTGTGGGCAGGAGTTTCCATTTTCCTGGGATAAATGCCCAAGAGTGCTATTGCTAGGTCATAGGGTAAGCTTAGTTTAGTTTAGTTTAGTTTTTAAGAAACTGCCAAACTATTCTCTAGAGTGGTTATACCATTTTATGTTGCTACCAACAATTTATGAATTATCCAGTTTCTCCAAATCTTTCCCATCATTTGGTGTTGTCACTATTTTTTTATACTAGCTACTCTGATAGGTACATAGTGATATCTCATTGTGGTTTTAATTTGTATTTCCCTAAATGCTATTGAAGTCAAATAGCTTTTCATGTGCTTATTTCTCATCTGTATATCCTCTTTGGTGAAATGTCTGTTCATATCTCTTGCCCGTATTCTAATGGGATTTTTTTTTTACTGTTGAGTTTTGAAGGTCCTTTATATATTCTAGTTGCGAGAGCTTTATTGGGTATGTGGTTTACAAATATTTCTCCCAGTCTGCAGCTTACCTTTCCAACTTCTTCAGAAAGCCTTTCATAGAACAAATATTTTAAATTTGCTTTTCTCTTTAATTTGCTGTCCCCTTAAGAAACAAGGCAAAGTTGTCTGCTCTAATCACTCTTATTCTGCCAGGATAATAAAGCAAGCAAAAGAAATAAAGGGCATATAGCCTGGAGAGAAGAAATAAATCTGCCCCTATTTGCAGATGGCATAGCTATCTCTAGAAAAGCCCAAGAAATCTATAAAAAGAAAAACACACATAAAACAGACTTTTGGAACTAATAGTGATTTTCAGCAAAGTCAAAAGTACAAGATCAACATGCAAAAATCAATCTTGTTTTTACATACTAAAAACAATTGTGGGAAAAAAATGTGAAAACAATGCCACTTACAATTACTCCAAAGAGAATGTAATGCTTAGGTATAAATACAGTAAAACACAAATAGGATCTCTATGCAGGAAATGACAAAATGCAGAAGAAATCAAAGACCTAAATAAATGGAAAGATATACTTTGTTCATGGATTGGAAAATTCTAATTTAACAACAGATTTAACATAATTCCCATAAAATTCAAGCACGTTTTTGTAGATATAGACAAGCTTATTCTAAACTTTATAAATGGAAAAGCACAGGCCCTAGAACAGCTAATAGCTTAAAGCAATTTTGTAAAAGGAGGATAAAGTAGAAGGAATTGCTCTACCCAATTTTAGGCTTATTAGATAACTCAGTAGTCGACAGAGTGGAAATGGTAGAAGGAGAGACACAGAGGTCAATGGAACAGAATGGAGAACCTGAAACAGGAACTGAAATATGAAGGCTCAAAAGAAATTCAATGGAGGAAAAATAGACTATTCTGTGCTGCTGGAGCCATGGGACATCCATAGGCCAAAAAAAAAAAAAAAAAATAATAATAATAATAATAATAATAATCTCGACCCCAACTTCACATCATATTTAAAATTAACTCAAAATGGATCATGGACTTAATATAAAATGTAAAACTACCAAATTTTCAGGTAAAAAAATCTTTAGAACCCAGGCTAGGCAATGAGCTCTTAGACTTGATATCAAAAGTTTAATCTATAAAGGATATTTAATAAACTTAGATTTCATCAAAATTAAAACCTGCTGCATCTGGAAAAGCCTTTTTCTTCCCACTCCCCACCCCCCCAAGATGGCTCCCTTATCTGTTTAGCTCATTCTTTTGCTCGTTGTTTGTGCTCATTACCTGCTCACTTTTTTTGCTTGGTGTTTTTACTCATTGCCTGCTTGCTTTTTCTTTAGGAGGCACCAGGAACTGAACACAGGACCTCCCACGTGGGAGGTGGGTGCTCAACTGCTTGAGCCACCTCTGCTCCCTTATTTTGTTTTTGCTCATCTGCTCACTGATTTTGCTTGCTGTCTGCTCATTGATTTTTGTCTTCTTTAGGAAGCACCAGGAACCAAACCCAGAACCTCCCATATGGGAGGTGGGTACTCAACTGCTCAAACCACATCCATGCCATAAAAAGCCTGTTTTTTCAATTTTATAATTTAACATGGTTAGTTGAAATATGTAAATAAATTTATATTATTAACTTTTTAAAAAAGATTTATTTTCCCCCGCTCACTCCCCTGCCCCTGCCCTGCTGTTTTAGCTGTCTGTGTCCATTTGCTATGTGATCTTCTGTCTCTATTTCTCTTTTTTGTCTTCTTGTCTTTCTCCTCTGGGATTCAGAGGGATTTGAGCCTGGGAACCTGTGATGTGGAAAGAGGCTCCTTGTCATTTGTGCCACCTCAGTTCCTGGTCTCTGCTGCACTGCACTTTGACTCTCCCCTCCATCTCTCTTTGGTTGTGTCACTATCTTGCTGTGTGGCTCTCTTGCGTGAGCACTGGCTCACTACATGGGCACTCACATGGGCAGTTGGCTCACCATGCGGGCATTCACACAGGCACTCAGCTCACCGTCGTGGGCACTGGCTCACTACACGGGCACTCACGTGGGCAGGTGGCTCACCATGCGGGCACTCACACAGGCACTCAGCTCACCGTCGTGGGCACTGGCTCACTACACGGGCACTCACGTGGGCAGGTGGCTCACCATGCGGGCATTCACACAGGCACTCAGCTCACCGTTGTGGGCACTGGCTCACTACACGGGCACTCACATGGGCAGGTGGCTCACCATGCGGGCATTCACACAGGCACTCAGCTCACCGTCGTGGGCACTGGCTCACTACACGGGCACTCACGTGGGCAGTTGGCTCACCATGCAGGCATTCACACAGGCACTCAGCTCACCGTCGGGGGCACTGGCTCACTACACGGGCACTCACGTGGGCAGTTGGCTCACCATGCGGGCATTCACACAGGCACTCAGCTCACCGTCATGGGCACTGGCTCACTACACGGGCACTCACGTGGGCAGTTGGCTCACCATGCGGGCATTCACACAGGCACTCAGCTCACCGTCGTGGGCACTGGCTCACTACACGGGCACTCACATGGGCAGTTGGCTCACCATGCGGGCATTCACACAGGCACTCAGCTCACCGTCGTGGGCACTGGCTCACTGCACAGGCTTTCTCTTTTTCTTTTTCACCAGGAATTCCCAGGGATTGAACCTGGGTCCTCCTACATGGTAGGTGGGGGCCTCATCACTTGAGCCACATCCGCTTGCCTGTATTATTAACTTTTAACCTTGATTTACTGAAGGCAAAACAAGCTTCACTGGACTATTTTGTGCAGAAAAGGCACAACTTTCTGAACACGACTTTAGTGGTAAACCAAACAATGAAAATGAAAGTGACTACAATGAAATGAAGACCAAAAGAATTCATGATGATTTGACCTGAAATTATGATTCCTCCTATATTGAGTGTTATAGCCAAAATTGGTTGTGAAGTGCTAAAAATCACAGTGTGCTTTTTATAAACACATACTGGCTAACAAAACAAAGGAAACACAAAACTTACATGTCACATAAAAAATTTTTTAAAGTTTGAAGCCAAGTCATTTTTAAGAATATTATATTAAAAAGCTAATATTCAATCTTCCAAATGTAAGATTAATGCTCTACAGACTTATAAAGTAGCACTTTGAATCACTAAGACTAAAAAACCATATAATATTACCCAGGCAACAGTGAAAGACTGTACCAAAGATGTGTTCTTGGAAATGTCTAAGTATGTGGAAAAGAAGGAAGTTAAAGTGCCATTCTCTAACTTCTGTGGCATCTGGACATGTTCAGGAGCTGGCTAGTGACACAGAAGTGGTGCTAACTCATAGGAAGAGCAAAAGCAGCGGAGTACTTGCCATTGCGTCTTCATGAACAAAAGACAGCCTGAACATCAGGACACTTCCAGTACATCTGGCCTGTGAACCTGTGATAGGAGGGAATAATTCTTCCTTTTGCAGCTTGATTACTGATAAACAGTAGTCCTAATCTCCATAAAAAATGGGAAGTACTACATTGCCAAAAATTGTCATTTGCAGCTTAAGTTATGTGTAGGATTATGTTCTGATAGTATAGACGCAATGACGAGAAACACTGTGAGGTAGCTGCACAAAGTAAGAGATTTATGTCAGAAGAACTCAATAACTGTTACAAAAGATCTGTCAGGTGCACTAAACAGCATGTTTGGTGATTTGCTAATGTTTTATTTTATTTTATTTTATTATTTTATTTTATTTTATTTTATTTTTTCTTTCTCCCCACCCTCTCGTTGTTTACACTTGCTGTGTCTGTCTGTCTTCCTTGTTTCTTTAGGAGGCACTAGGAACTAAACCTGGGACCTTTGACATGGGAGGGAGGCACTTAATCACTTGAGCCATGTCCATTCCCTGCTTTGTTGTGTCTCTCATTATGTTTTTCCTTCTTGTGTGTCTTGTTGCATCAGCTTACCATGCCTGACCATTGTGCCAGCTCGCTGTCTTGCTCATCTTCTTTAGGAGGCACTGGGAATTGAACTAGGGACCTCCCATGTGATAGGCAGGAGCTCAATTGCTTGAGCCACATCTGCTTCCCACTAACATTTTTAATTATGTAAAGGCAACGTACTACATTTTGGATTTTTTCTCTTCATTGTATAATAATATTGTAACTGATAATTAACAACTGTTATTGCATGCTAAAATAAGAGGGTTATAGTTCTTTCAAGAATGAATTATATAACCATCTTGGTGTTTCTGGACAACAGGATCTAGTTTTCTACAACATTTAAGGATTTTTAAATAGGCTGGATTTGAAAATTTAAGTGGTTACAAATAAATGGTTACATTTTCTCAGATTTTTTACATGCTTCAAGGTTATCATTGATGACCTAACCTTAAAAAGCCCCAGGTCCCAACGTGGCCCACCGGGCATGTGGCTTGCCCATAGCACTCAGTAGCCACACTCTGTTCACAGGGTGACCCCTGCGATCCTACTGGGGCGTCAGGGCAACAGCAAACTGCTGTCAGCGCTTCTAGACAGCAGTTTCCACCTACTCATCTTGCTGCAGGTAACAAACGTTCACAGGTGGGTGCTGTCCCAGCCCCCATGTGAGAAGCTCTGGAAACAGCAAGGAGCGCCGGGAAGGGCTTTCACGCTGGTGCCTCGCAGCTCAGGGCCAGGGGAAGCAGCGAAGGAACAGGCGGCTTCCCACTCTGCACCACTGCGCTTCATCTCGTCTGCGAAGCATCCTCAAGGCAAGAGGCGCCAGTACGCCATGTATCACTGAGAAAGAAAGCTTCTGCCAAGCTGTGCAAGCTACTGATTATAAAACACATCCTGATTTTAAAGAAGGTGCAAGGTAAAAAAAAAGTGCAACTTTAGAATCAATGAAATTTAATATTTAGAGTTTTACAGTTTCTGCAAGGAATATAAAATAAGGAAAATCATAAACTATTTAAGAAATGAGGATGGAGAATGCATATCTCAAGAAATATTACAGTAATGCATTTTTTGCTAAAAGGATAAAACAATAGTTATGAGGTTAAAGTAACATAATTGCACATTACTTAAATTTTCAGCATTGTTGAGGACATCTCTCACTTTGGCCACCTAGTTTATATTCCTTTTTCTTAATGATACCCTGAGTTTACTTTGGAAAACCATTCTGCTCTCATTCCCAACCATATGGCCTAGGGTAACCCTGACCGGCCTAAATGGACCAGCACATCCCACAGTGACTAGTTCAGGAAAATTGCTCCAACACAAGCAGCAAGAGTGAAATGCTAGGAGGTGCCTGCTCAAGCTGCTGTGAAGGAAAAGCTTCTGTCTCCCAAGGAGGTTCCTGGAATGCCCTACATAAGCCTGCGGTGTTGGCATCAGGACGTGAGTGCGGGCACTGCAGGAGCCATTGTGATGCTACAAGGGAAGAGCCTGCTGTTGGAACACAACTGTGTAAGGCCTGGGAATCAGAGCAGAGATTTAACACTTGTCCAGACATCAGGTCCCTGCAGGATTTGCCCACTAAGGCAAAAGCCACTGTGCTGCTTTTTATGACTTAGGTATGGATTTCCACGTTCCTTGCAGTCACGGTAACAGCTACTTTCCCCTAACTCCTGCTAAGTAAACAGATGTCTTCCCCTCCTCACTTCTACGGCACAGGAAAAGAGTTGAGTACTGCCCAGCTAGGGCTCCAGCTGCAGCACACACAGTGCATGCTGATACCAGGGGAGACGAGGGAGGCAGAGGGGACGGAGAGAAGGGACGGGAACGATGTTGCCTGATGACTTACTGAATGTGAGGCACTCCTCCAATAACTCTGGGAAGTACTGGTTATCATTCCACATTCACAGACCAGGAACCTGAGGCTAAATAGCACAGTCAACTGAGTGACAACCAGAAGTGGCCGGGTGGGCTTTCAAATCAGCTCCATGGCCTCTGCTCTCTTTCCCCAGGCCACTGGGGCCTGGGCAATGTCAGAGACCACTTCCAGATGAGGACACATGCCTTTCCACTACGTCAGATGAGGTTTGAGGTCAGTTCCCATTTAGCTCACCCCGGAAGTGGTTCAGAAAGCTCAGGGGGAAATAATTGTTCACATGAAAGCAGCAGCAGTGACAGGCTGTTTTCTCTGCCTTCCTCCGGCTGGAAAACCACCTAGATCATAGATTTCTGTTGCCCATTCTGATGCTGGATCACAGTTTGGGGAATACCTGAAGGCAAGGTAAAAATCCTCTGCCCAGCACTGCCTAGCCCAGCATGGGCACAGTGTGGGAGAGAGGAAGGTGGTGGAAGGAGGAGGAGGCCCCATGCCGCAGCAGACAATCTCTTCCCATGCACACCGTGGACTCGCAGTCACGCGCTCCCTGAAGCAGTCCTCGGCTAATTGTTCGATGAGCAGCATGACGGCAGGGGCTGGCCCAGGTCTCGTCCCCTCCGCAGACCTCAGAGGGCTCAGCAGGTGGGCTGGATGGAGCAATGAACTGCTCCAGAGTTCCCTGCCTGTCACCACACGACTGTGAGCTCTCCAGGGTTCTTGATTGTGGCTTTTATAAAAATACCTGCACCCCCAGGTACATAATAGATGCTCAGTATTTGAGGAATGAATGAATGGAAGCAGTGTCTAGAGAGAATAATTCCCGTTGGGTTGTTTTTGGTTTTTGAGGTATCTGAGCAGGGGATTGCACCCAATGCCCAGGACCTCATGGCTGGGAAGCCGGGACTCAAACACTGAGCCACGATGGTTCCCCTGAGCTGACTTTTTGTTTTGCTTGTTGTTTGTTTGTTTTTAGGAGGCACCGAGAATAGAACTGGGGACTTCCCATGTGGGAAGCTGGCGCTCAACTGCTTGAACCACATCGGCTCCCCTCATATTGCTTTTAAGGTTAAAATTCTTAATTTCTTCATCACTTTAACAACTGCAGTTAAACGGCCTCAGGCCCAGAAGGACACAGGAAAAGGACGACATGTCCTCTTCAGTCCACGTGTTTCCACAAAGAGCAGCACCCTGGCCCCTCCTGCCCAGCCCTCTGAGGAGAAATGGAGCACTTCCTGCCCGCCCCCTTGGCACCCTCCACCTGGAGCCAGCTGGCGCCCCTCACGTGGGTGCCCAGGTCGGTCTGGGCCTGGGGTGGGAGCAGGCTGCCTGAGGGAGGGCCAGGGAGCCTCCTTGGTCCCCGTCCAAAGCGCCACTGCCCGAGCAGTTCAGTCAGTCCTAGCTGCTTCCACGTTGGAGGGGAAGTGAAGATTGTTAGTGACTGCCTCCCCCAGGCCCAGCAACGTTGCTAGCCCTATTTTACACACGGAAAGCTGGGTTTGAGGGAATGAGCAATTTGCACAGTCACCAGAATCTGAAGTTTGTGGCATAACCGGAGGTCCAACCCAGGGCCCTCTCCTTAACTCCAGAGTCCACATTTTTCCCAGCGTGCTAACATGACTGTATTTCTGCTCATTAAACACAGGCATCTTTCAGCAACACTCTCCAACAAGATTTTGAAAAATGTGCATGTGGGGTAATGGGCAGGAAAGGGGAAATGAACTCCCACTTACTGTGCTCCAGACTCTCCCATGAGTCATTTACTTGCCATTTAATTCTCACAACCCCGCCCCCGGGAATCTGAGGTTAGTAGCGATTAGGTAACTTGCAACGAGATTGAGAACCAGGTAGCCAAAGCTCACGTGCACGGCTTTAAGCAGGGGCGGCGAAGGCCTGCTGCCAGGCTTCCACAGGAGACGCAAAGGCTCGCGTCCCGCGGCCCGGGCGTCGGCTGGGATCGGGCACTTACGCA
The DNA here is from genome assembly GCF_030445035.2 of Dasypus novemcinctus. Classification (NCBI taxonomy): domain Eukaryota; kingdom Metazoa; phylum Chordata; class Mammalia; order Cingulata; family Dasypodidae; genus Dasypus; species Dasypus novemcinctus. The sequence goes on along the minus strand of NC_080678.1, from coordinate 98,873,674 downwards.
GGAGTTCTCCACGGCCCAGAACACCACGTCCGCGCACAGCAGCACCCCCGTGCGGCCGATGCTGGCGCTGCAGTGCGCGATGATGGGTCCCCTCTGGTGGCTTTTCCGGACATAGGGAACGAACTTGATAAAGTCATCTGCCGAGGCAGGAGTGTCATGGTCTGGCCAGTTGACGAACTGCATCTGTTTTACAAGGTGACTAGTGTCCATCTGCTGGGGGTGGGGAGGAATCGATCAATCGCTTCTATCTAAGATCTCATTTCAACTTATAACAATAAAAATGGCTATATAACATTATCATGGCTTTCAAATGAATACTGAAACTTCATTTTGATGTTTATATGAATTCTGGAAGTTGCCAGGAATAGAGGGATTTCCTCAATTTACCAAAGAGAACGTAATAAAATAACAATATTGGCAGGTGCCACAAATTGAGCACTTGGCTGCGTGCTGGGTGCTGGCCCGGCACCCACGCGCACGGGCCCACTTCATCCTCCTGCGGCCCTGATGAGGCTCACACTGTTTCATCCTCTTTGGCTTCTGAAGAAACCAAGTAGCAGAGGACTTGAGAGACAGGGGCTACCAGGTTTGGAGCTGGGACTGCGGCGCGGGCAGCCTGAATCCTCCACTGCCTTCTTCTGCAACATGAGGACACAGAAAATCCAAGATTCCAAAGTATTTAGGGTAGAAGATGAGACAGAAGGGCGATGCCCCTGAGCTTCAAAATTATCCTCCTGAGCGTAGGTGCAGCAGGCAGGGGCTGCCAACCCCCTGGTGGGGGCGCCCCTCTCTGCAGTGAGGACAGAAGGCCCCAATGACCTTAACCGAAGACTACAACCCCCAAGTCTGACGCCGAGCCCTCCTGATGGGCAGTGACATGACCCCTCCAGGGCCTCTGGCATGACGGGGCACTTGGAGGACGCCCATGAAACCTCCCTGGGTAGTATGGGGCCACCACTGCCCTCGCGGGGGACCCTCATGGGGAGGCTCAGGGTGGGCTTCTCACCCCCCCCCACTTCTCCCTAACAGACCAATTTTTTTGAAGTTCCTTTAAAAAGCTGCTGATGTTGAGAGATCCCTTTCTAATTCGAAGTATCTACTGGAATCCTTGACTGACTTTTTAATAAAGTTTTCTACCTGGAATCATAAGTCTAGAAAACCCTCCCAACTCACTTTGGTTACTGATGTTTTCAATATCATTAATCACTTGATAAAGACACAAACGTCTTCAGATCCATAAAAAGCACCAAATAGAGAACCAGAGTTTGAGCCATTGGCACCGACACTGCAGGGTGGAATCAGCCCCTGGACACCCTCGCAGGCACCAGGCAGGGGCAAGCTGCCCGCAGCGCATGTCAGGGCTGGCTGACCCTGCTATTCGGACCTGGCGGGTCAGGAAGGAGGGCCCGCGGGTTTCCTGGCACCCAGCAGGAAGCCTCAAACTCCCCCACGACAGAGGCGGTGGCGTGGCTGAAGGCCACCGCTCCTGCCACCTCGTCAGGGCCCTGCGAGGTCTGCCCTATGGGAACCACACTCGACCTGGCCCACTGTGTCCCCCATACTCCCGCCCCCCTGTCTCCTCCAGCGTGCTGCCTCACCTTCCCAGCAGGGGCCATGGGTGGGAAGTGCCTCCCTACTCCACGGGGCCCGGTGCTCTTCTGTCCCCAGCACGGCACGGGCCCTGGGGAACAGCGGGCTCTCGGCGGGCAGGAGGGGAGACCCCTGAGGCCTGGCGACGGCCCTGGCTCCATCCTCACACTCCTCGGCCATCTCTTCCCTCTCCCACCCCCTGCCCGGGCACCTCAACTAGCGAGTGCGAGGAGCCACAGACTCCTGCCTTTGCACTCAGGCCCCATCCCGCTTAACATCCCAGACACCCTCACCGCCTCACCTCTGTGCCCTCCGCGCCCTCGCCCCTCCTCGCCCCTCCTGGCATGGGGCAGCCTCCCTGCAGAGTGCCCTCCCCCTCTCCCAGCCTCAGGTGCCACAGCGAGCACCCCTTGGCCTGCTCAGGTGCCAGGGCAAGGGAGGGCTGCACCCCTCGGCCCGCTCCGGTTGCCAGGCCATTCTTCCTTCTAGCTGTCCAGAAGCCCCCACACGTTTGCACATCCCACCTCTGACCCTTGTCTTCTCACTGCTCCACCAGTGGCTAAATGTCCTGGTCATGCACACCCAGTGAGCCCGACGCCACCCAGGGCAAGCCCGGCGCCCCGCAGGCCCCAGGCTCTCGGGTCTTGCAAGACTCGATTCTTCTCTGGCAGGGCGACCACTGCCTTGCTTCTCGTCCCCACAAGGGTGGTCTGGGTCCCTGATTTCCCTCCCAGTGCCACCTGTTCTGGGTGACCATTTCACTCTCCCCTTAAAGGCCTCCATGTCTCCAGCTATCTTCATGATGAAGTCCATCTCCTCAGCTGTATCCACGATGGACAATGTCCTGCCTGGGCCTGCTGGATTCCTCTAGCCTCTTCTCACCCCTCCTTACTCTCTTCAGTGAATGTTTACATTCCAGCAACTACTTCCACTCCTCCGTACACACCCCATGTTGTTTTATATTTAGGTTATGGCTTTCCACTGCTTAACTTTCCATTCAGGTAGTTCCCAATCCAGATGTCACTGCCTCCAGCAAACCTTCCCCCAAACTCTAAATAAAGCTTTGAAACTCTCTTCTAAGTCCCCGAGACTTAAATATTGCCACTGACCACAGCAACCAGAAGGCTGGGTGAGTGGACCCATCTTCCCACGCTCAGCGTGGGCTGTGAGTGCCTGGCACAGACTGGCACTCAGTAGGAGCTTAGTACGTGCCTGTCCCACCTAGAAGTAGGCAAAGTACATCCCAGCATCACACAGTTTCTAATATTCACCCCCTGGCCCCAACTCCCTTTCTCAGTTTTTTCTTCCCTGCAGTCAGAATTTGGTTAAACAGAAGAAGCAGTGGTGCTGGCTTTGTTTTTGGTACCAGGGAGAAGTAAAACTGAGTCACCTAATTAAAAAGCATCCCAAGTCTATATCCCAGCCCACTCCTTACTTCTAGTCCGGCTGTACCTTCTTATGCAGTGAAATATATCTAACACTGATTTTTAAAGACTTACAGACTTCTTCACAACTTTGAACATTCAAATGATGAAACATTGAAGTGTCTGGTAGTTCTCCAGGGAGACGTAGAAGTGTTTCAATTCCAAAGGCTTATTCAGAGAAACTGGCCAGTAAAGGTGGCATTTGACCACTCCATTTTCCATCTCTCTGGTTATCATGGCAATAACATTGGAATTATTTTCCCAAACCGTTTGCCAAAAATCCTCTATGGTGGTGGGCAGTGGTCCTTGGGTAGCGATATAAAAATACTCTTCTCCTGAATTGACAATTCTAATGTAACTAGCACTGATGTAGTCCTTGCTTTCTCCAAGAGGAGCACATGTTGAGTCATCTATTAAACAGAAACACCTGGCAGAGGAAGGAAAGCCGGAGATGCACGAACCCAGGCTTCTGGGGAGCATTTCACCAAGGGAAGCCTGAATGCCACGACGCTAACAAAGAGTAATGTGACTTATGAGTTTGTAAGTTCACCCCCCACACGCTGTTCTGACAGGACCTAAGAAAGAGCTGATAAGGAGAACATTCTGTACTGGTGCTTACAAACCAGGGAAGGGTGCTGTTAGCTTCCCAGGAGCTTTGAAAGATTTATGTCAGAGACGACAGGGGGGATTAGGCAAGGGCGCTATCCCCTGCTCTACAATCCAGCACAGCAGGGGAAGAGCCTCTGAGGGAGGAAGTGAATGGCATTCCCCACAGATCCCAGGAAAGCTTTAGCCCAGAGCAGTGGGGGCCAGGGCTGCAGGGGACTGTGGGAGCTGATGGGAGTCCTGTCTTAGGACCCTCCAGACACCGTTGCTGCCACACGAGGCACCAGCGTGGACGGCCATCCCCACCTTCTCCAGGTGCCGTGGCCTAGTCAAAGCCAAGGCACTGTGGCAAAAAGGATGCTTCCAAGGGAATCTGCTCCAGCCAAAGTGGGGCTCGTCAGACACAGACTGCTACAACAAATACAAGAACAGAGAAGTCATTGCTTGGCCTCCAGTAAACTTCACTTCCCCAGGAGCTCGTTCTTCACTCCTCATAGACTTCTGGGATGCTGGCTGCCCCGCTGCTCCCACCGAGAGAACAAACAGCAAAGCAGTCCCCTCTCACCGTGCCTGTCTTCCCCATGACCTGCCCTTTCCCACATCTCACGGCCAAGTAACCACTGACCTACCAAGTATGCTCATGACAAACCTAACTGAAAGCAGATTTACACAGTTTTTCACAAAGCACTTCTCACGTTCCAACAGAGTAAGCATAAAACTCCCTCTGTAAATGTGAATAAATGGGAAAATTAATGACTAGATATAAGAAAACATCTAGTACTTCAAAAAAGGAGGCCATTCCAAGAAATTATAGCAAGTGTTTTCCTTTCCTTAAAAGGAGAGAGCACTTTAAAAACTACCATCTGTATTTTAAATGAGATTTCAGAGAACATGATTTTATCCTTTAAAAGGATAATATATACTATGTTTATTGACATAAATATGTTACTTTATTTCATTATAAAGGGGGTAACAGCAGAATTATAATGAGATCTTTCATTATATGTGTTGCATGTATATATATTTCATTTTATACATACACCTATATGTATATATGTATGTATGTATGTATGTATGTATACCTGTATGTCTGTCTGTCTTAGTTAGCCAGGGTTGTTATAATAAATACCACAGACTCGTTGGCTTAAACAACAGCAACTTACCATCTCATGGTTTTGGACACAAAAAGGCCAAAGTCAAGGTGTTGGCAGGACCCTGCTTTCTCTGGAGTCAGCAGCGATCCAGTGGTGGCCTGACATCACCCACAACTCAGTCGCTGCCTCCATCACATCTGTTCCTCTGCCTCCCACTCTCTCCTAGCTACTGAGTCCACCTTTCCTCTGCTCATAAGGCCTCCAGGCATACCAGAGGAAGGCTCCCCCTGATTCACTTTGGCCTCTCCTTAATCAATAGGATCTTCACAGACCCTAGTCACAAACCAGCTGAGGCCCACAGGACCAGGGATTAGGACTGAATATGCATTTGTGGGGGCCATGATGCCATCCATAACTACATATATACACAACTATATAACTGTGTATATGTAACCATATAACTATGTATGTAACTATATATATGTAAATATATATATATTTGTGTGTATATGTATATAAGCATATAACAAAAATAACCTGGCACAATATTCACAAAATGTTACAGAACCTATTTCATCATCTAAATTTTTAGAGTGGGTTTGTATTACTTTTAGAGTAAAAAAAGCATTTTGTGATTTTGGAAAAGGAGATTACATGTGAGAAAATTAAGCACTCTAAATCAACAAAAGCTTGCTTTCAGAAGAAAATCACAATTAATTAAAACCCCTAAAGTGGGAAGTGAATAGAAAAACAAATTACTGATTTAGAAAACTGACTAAAGGAATTTCCACAGAATTCAGAGAAAAAAAGACAATAATGGTTAAAATGCTAAAGAATTCAGAGGATATAAAAAAGAATATTAAAAGGAATTTCAAAAGGAACTATACACAGTGGGAAAGAAATAATCCAAGTGGTCATAAAAGAAAACATTCTGGAAACTGGAAGCCAGGGTAACCTACACATCTGACCTAAGCCAGGCACGAGCTACATCCTCCACTTGGAGGATGCTGTCTGAACCTCAACAGTCCTCCCAGGGCTGTTCTTGTCATTCGCACTTTGCATATGAGGAACCTTATTCTAAGTGGCCAAGTCTGCAGACTCCATGCAGCAATTCTTCTAGGCCAGAGCCCAAGACACAGCAAGCTCTGCTCCTCTCAAGGTCGTCTCAAGCTGGCTGAAGGAGAGGTCCTATCAGAGGCGGGCAACATTAATGAAGAGAGCCCTGCATCTAACATCACCTAGTGAAAGGTTAATTTAAGGATAAAGAAAAGAGGAATCTGGTCATTAAGGCAGGGGAACAGTTGGCCCATAAAGAAACCTGCCTCATTTTATCTTCAGACATCTCTCAAGCAACCTTAAATGCTGGAATTCAACAAAGTAATGTCTATGGAGACCTGAAAAGAAAAGATTTGGACCAAAGAACTGAATATTCAGAAAATTTATCATTATGAGTGAAGGCAAGAAAAATACATTTTCAAACATGCAAAAGATTCAGAAAGTATACAGCTCAGTCCTGAAAAAAGTACTCAGAGCAGTACTCCAACTCTGGAAAACTAAGTCAAAGCAAAGTATTCAGATAGGAGAAAGATATGAAATAAAAGGACAGGGAAGCAGATGTGACTCAAGCAGTTGGGAACCTGCCTACCACAAGGGAGCTTCCAGGTTTGGTTCCCAGTGCCTCCTAAAGAAGATGAGCAAGACAGTGAGCTGACATGATGGGCTGGTGCAGCAAGCTGATGCAACAAGATGACTCAACAAGATGATGCAATGAGGAGACACAAGGAGGAAACACAATATGAGACACAACAAGCAGGGAGTGGAGGTGGTTCAAGGAATTGGGAGCCTCCCTCCCACATGGGAGGTCTCAGATTTGGTTCCTGGTACCTCCTAAAAAAAAAAAAAAGAAGAGCATAGAGAGTACACAACAAACAGAAACAGAGAGCAGACAACAGGCACAACAAGGGTGGTAGAAATAAATAAATCTTATTTTAAAAAGTAAGGGCAGTGATAATGAAAGAAGAAATCATTATTGGAATTACAAAAACAGGTGAAATGACAAAAATAATCTTGAAAAAGTTGGGTTACTTGAAAAAGTGTGGACAAAGGAAGTTAACTCATAATGGGTGATGTCTCCTAATGGATACAAATAGAGGCTCAGTTAGGTTTCTTCAGAATATATAGGTACTGCTGTTTGAATAAAACTTAATATAACATTGCTCAAAAGAGAGTGGGGTGGGGAAGCACCTTTACCTTTCTATCTAAAGTAGGGAAAAATCAAAGGAAATAATTAGAAAGCATAATAAAAGAAAAACATAAAAAGATGAGAGAAATAAGGACACACATTTAACTGATCATAATCCATGATGACTAAATTAAAAAACAATGAAACAGAGGGACCTAAAAGACATCAACATACAGACACACAAATAAAACCAATAAAGAAACTTATAGCCTGGTCTTTGAAAGCACAAAAAGTTTAGGAATACAAATTTAAAATAAATGAAAAGGCGAACATCTAATTAGGCTAATCAAAGAAAATAAATAAAGCACATTAGGAATACAGAAGAAAACAAATGATTAGAAGAAAATTCTATATTTAAAATTAGGATAATAAATCCAAAAATCACAAAATGAAAAGCTTTATAGAAAAATATCAATTACCAAAGTAAATCAATAATAGAGAACCTGAATAGGCCAGTAATGGTAAAAGAAATTGTTATATTTATGGGTCTATTGTTCATAAAAAGAAAAATCAAGGTAAAGAATAAGAAACCTAAGGGGAACTTCAGCCAGACAGAGTAAGAATGATCAGCAAACAGAAAACAAGTGTGTAATAAATTCAAATGGCTGAAGGATGAGATGGCTTCCACAATATCAACACAGCTGAAAGAACACATAAAGAAACTCAAGGGTATGCTTTTCTGGAAATGAAAGAATATAATTTGCAAGCTAAAAACTTTAATAGATGACTGAAAGGAAGAAGGTCATTCATGAAACAAATTAGTTTACTGGATGATCCAGTTTTTTTAAAAAAGAAATGAAATTTAAAAGAGAGAGAATGTGTGCACAACCACAAAGAGGAGGAAATAAAGAAGGAATGAGAGTGGGAATGTGGGTAGGTGGTATCGCACTAAGTTCAATTCTCTCACAGAAGCAATGGAGAAAGAGCCAAAGCTGCCTGAAGGCAGTGCTACGCAACTCCCAGGAGGTGAGGGGCAGAGACGGAAAGAGAGACCTGAGTTCCCAGGCCCTGTGGGACTCCCCCACCCCCAAGATGTGAAGCTGGGGTAAAACCCTGGCTCACAGCAGTGACTGAGAGGAGAGCAGACACCTTCCTCCCTGTCAGCTGTTTAAAGGAAAAGGGAAGGTGAGTGAGGGGCCTTTTCTTCAATGAATTCAGCTAGTAGAGGCTGCTTGGAATCTCTAATCTGGAGACTGAACACAGGAACACAGGAAAGCCCAGACTGAAACACCTCAGGTGGAAAAGTGTGCTGACTAGTGCCATCTTCTGGCTGGTCTGGAAATTGCATGGACAAAAACTGTTCTCTGTTTTATCTGTATCCAACCCTGGGAGAATATCTGCATTCCACTGGTGAGGCCCTGGCTGGACTTGATAACTTAAGCTGGGTAATTTTAAAGACTTAGAATAAGTTGAACCAAATATCAAAGAAGACCTGTGGAAAACTAATAGGCAAGAGAGAGAAATTGGCCATCAGAATAAATTCACCAACATATTCAGGTGCCTAGATATCAGCAAAAAATTACAAACATTACTAGGAAATAGGAACATATGGCCCAGTCAAAGGAACAAACCAAATATTCTGAAGAGATACAGGGAAGAGACTTGGCTCAGTGGTGAGGTCGTCTGCCCATCACATGGGAGGTCTGCAGTTCAAACCCTGGGCCTCCTTGACCCGTGTGGAGCTGGCCCATGTGCAGTGCTGATACGCACAAGGAGTGCCATGCCATCCAGGCGTGTCCCCCGCATAGGGGAGCCCCATGTGCAAGGAGTGTGCCTTGTAAGGAGAGCCTTCCAGCGTGAAAGAAAGTGCAGCCTTCCCAGGAATGGCGCCACACACATGGAGAGCTGACACAACAAGATGCACAACAACAGAAAAGAAACACAGATTCCCATGCCACTGACAATTGAAGAAGTGGACAAAGAAGAACATGCAGCAAAATGGACACAGAGAACAGACAACTGGGGGAAAGGGGGGAAGGGGAAAGAAATAAATAAAAATAAATCTTTAAAAAAAAAGAAATAGATACAGTATTTAAGATGATCAGTGATAATCACACAGCTCAGCCTGAGTCACATCAAAGAATTTAAAGGAAACATCTCTCAATCAATAAAGGATATTAAGAAGACACTAGGTGAACATAAAGAACAATTTGAAAGCCTACAAAGGAAAGTAACACCTTATGAGAATGAGAGACACAACAGATGAGATTAAAAATATGTTAGAGGCACATAAGAGCAGAGTTGAAATGCTCAAAGACAGAATTAGTGATTTTGAAGACAGAACATCTGAACTGGAAAAGACAGGAGAACAGAAAGAGAAAAGAATTTTAAAAAGGGAACAGGCTCAGGGAACTGAATGACAATGCAAAACATATAAACATTCATATTATCAGTGTCCCAGAAGGAGAAGGAAATGGAAAAGGGGCAGAAAGAATATTTGAGGAAATAATGACCAAAAACTTCCCCACCCTTATGAAAGACATAAATATCAATATCCAAGAAGGATGATTCACCCCAAACAGAATAAATCTACATAGAGCTACCCTGAGACTCCTACTATTCAGAATGTCAAATATTAGAGATAAAGAGAGGAACCGAAAGCACCAAGAGAAAAGCAAAACATCACATACAAGGGAAACTCGGTAAGATTAAGTGCCAACCTCTCATCAGAAACCAGGAAGGTGAGAAGTGGTATGATATACTTAAGGTCCTGAAAGAGAAAAACTGCCAGCCAAGAATTCTGATAACAACAAAACAGTCCTTCACAAATAAGGGTGAGTTCAAAGTCTTCACAAACAAACAAAAACTGATAGGAGATGTTACCAAAAGACCAGAATTACAAGATACTAAAATGAGTGCTGCAGCCTGAAAGGAGAAAACAAGGGCAAGAGATTTGGAGATGAGTTTAGAAATGAAGATTATTAGGGAGGGTAAACTAAAGGGTAAGAAGATGGGCAATAGAATGATATGACAACAATCGAAAGATAAAACGGATAAGGTAAGTAATGCACATTGGATGTATATGGATTGAACTCCCCAATCAAAAGACATAGACTGAGAGAATGGATAAAACACTATGAGCCCTCTCTATGTTGTCCACAAGAGACCCACCTCAGATGTAAGGACATGTATTAGTCAGCCAAAGGAGTGCTGATGCAAAATACCAGAAGCCTGTTGGCTTTCATAAAGGGTATTTATTTGGGGTAGGAGCTTACAGATACCAGGCCATAAGGAATAAGTTACTTCCCTCACCAAAGTCTATTTGGAGCAAGATGGCTGCCAACTTCTGTGAGGGTTCAGGCGTCCTGGGTTCCTATATTCCTGGAGCTTGCTTTTCTCTGGGTTCAAGGTTCCTTTCTTTCTGGTGCTAGCTTCTCTTTCCTCTGCATGCTGACCTCCCTGGACTCCAGGTTAAGTGTTCAGCATCAAACCCCAACATCAAAAAACCCTCGACTCTGTTCTTTGCCATGCCTTTTATCTGTGAGTCCCCACCCACCAAGGGATGGGCACTCAATGCCCTAATCATGCCCAGGTACAGATTAGATTACAAGCATAATCTAATATTTCTTTTTGGAACTCATCAATAATATTAAACTGCAACAAGACACAACCAGGTTAAAAGTGAAACATTGGAAAAAGGTATTCTATGCAAATAATAACCAAAAAAGAGCTGGAGTAGCAAACTAATACCAGACAAAATAGATTTCAAATGAAAAATTGTTATAATGAGTGAAGAAGGTCATTTTATATTAATAAAAGTGGCAATTCAACAAGAAGAAATAACTATACTAAATATTTACCCATCTAACCTGAGTGTCCCAAGATACATGAGGCACTAGTAAAACTGAAGAGAGAATAGATGTCTCTACAAAATAGTTGGCGACTTCAATACACCACACTCAGTACTGTATAGAACATACAGACAGAGGATAAATAAAGAGAGAGCCTGAATAATATAATAAGTGAACTAGACCTAACAGGCATTTATAGAGCATTGTACCCAAAAGAGCAGGATATAATTTCTTCTCAAGTGCTCATGGATCCTTCTTCAAGATAGGCCATATGTTGGGCCACAAAACAAGTCTCAATCAATTTTAAAAGATTGAAATTATACAAAACATTTTCTCTGATTACAATGGAATGAAGCTGGAAAACAATAATGGATGAAAAAAGAGAAAATTCTTAAATATATGGAGAGTAAACAGTACTCTCTTAAATAATCAGTGGGTCAAAGAAGAAATTGCCAGAGAAGTCAGCTAATATCTTGAGATGAATTAAAATGAGAACACAACATATCAAAGCCTATGGGATACCACAAAGGTAGTGCTGAGAGGGAAATTTATAGCACTCAATGCTTACATTAAAAAAGAAGAAAGAGCTATAATTGAATATCTAATTGCACACCTGGAGAAACTAGAAAAAGAACAGTAAGCTAATCCCAAATGATGCCAAAAGAAAGAAATAGTAAAGATCAGAGCAGAAATAAATGAATTCAAGAACAAAAAAGCAATAGAGAGAATCTATCTTCTCAAAGAGAAGATTGATTTGAGAATCAACAAAATGGACAAACCATTATCTAGACTGACTAAGAAAAAGAGAAGATGCAAATAAATAAAATCAAAATGAGAGGGGGGACATTACCACTGACATAGCAGAAACACGAGTGCTCATAAGAGAATTCAATGAACAACTGGATGCAAAAACTAGACAACGTAGAGAAGATGGACAAATTCCTAGAAACACACAAACCACCTACACTGGCCCTAGAAGAAACAGAAGATCTCAACAAACAAATCACAAGTGAAGAGGTTGAAACAGTCACCAAAAACCCCCAAAGATGACCATCAGATGGCTTGACAGTCGAATTCTACCAATCATTCAAAGATGATCTAATATCATTCTTGCTCAAGCTCTTTTAAAAAATTTAACAGAAAGAACACTACCAAAGCCATTCTATGAAACTAACATTACCCTAATACTAAAACCAGATAAAAGATACTACAAAAAAAGAAAATTACAGACCAACATATCTAATGAATAAAGATGCAAAAATCCTCAGCAAAACACTTGCAAACAGAATCCAAAAGCACATTAAAATGATTATATATATGGGGGCATTTTCAGGACATTGGATTTATCCTGTATGACATTGCAAAAATTGCACAGGACAGAGTGTCAACTATAATCCATGGTTAGTGGCAATGCTTCAATATGTGTTCATCAATTGTAACAAATGTACCACACTAATGAAGGATGTTAATGTGGGAAAGTGTGGGAGTAGGAGGGAATTGGACATATGGGAATCCCTGTATTTTTTGTGCAATATTTGTGTAACCTAAAGTTTCTTTAAAATAAAAATTTTTTAAAGAAAGGATTATACATCACAATCAAGTGGGTTTTATCAGAGGTATGCAAGGGTGGTTCAACACAAGAAAACCTATTAGTGTTATAAACCACATTGATAAATTGAAGAAGAAAAATCACATGATCCTCTCGGTGCAAAAAAAAGGGATTTGACAAAATACGGCACCCTTTCTTGATAAAAAACACTCCAAAAGACAGAAATAGAAGGAACCTTTCTTGATATGGTAAAGTGCACATATAAAAATCCTACAGCTAGCATTGTACTTATTGGTAAAAGACTGAAAGCTTTCCCTCTGAGATCAGAAACAAGACAAAGATGCCCATTATCACCATTGTTTTTCAATATTGTGCTATAGGTTCTAGCTAGAGCAATTTGGCTAGATAAAGAAAGAAACGGTACCCAAATAGAAAAGGAAGAAGTAAAACTTCCATATTTGCTAATGATATCAAGAATCTCCTGAAAAACCCACAACAAAGCTACTAGAACTAATAGATGAGTTCAGCAAAGTAGGAGGATACAAGCTTAATTACCAAAATTCAAGTGTTTCTATACACTACTGACATGCAATCCAAGGGGGAAATCAGAAAAAAAAATCCATTTATACTAGCAACTAAAACTATCAAATACTTAGGAATAAACTTAACTTAGGACAGAAAGGACCTGTATTCAGAAAACTACAAAACATTCCTAAAAGAAACTGAAGAAGACTTAAATAAATGGAAAGACATTCCATGTTTATGACTTGGAAGACTAAATATTGTTAACATGTCAATTGTGCCCAACCTTATTTACAGATTCAATGCAATCCCAATAAAATTCACAAGAGCCTTTCTTGCAGAAGTGGAAAAATCAATTATCAAATTTATTTGGAAGATTAAGGGGCCCCAAATAGCCATAAAGTTCTTTCAAAAGAAGAATAAACTTGGAGGACTTTCACTTCTGGACTTTAAAGCATATTACTTAGCTATAGTGTTAAAAAACAGCATGGTACTGGAATAAAGACAGACACACATTGACCAATGGAGCCAAATCAAGAAACAGACCCTCATTTCTACAGTCAAGTGATTTTGACAAAGCTGTCAAGCCCTCCCAGCTGGGCCAGAACATTCTATTCAACAAATGATGCTAGGAAAACAGGATATCCATACCCAGAAAGAGAAAGAAGTCCCCCTATCACAGACACATGTACAAAATTTAACTCAAAATGGATCAAGAACCTAAATATAACAACAACCATAAAACTTCTGGAAGAAAATGTAGGAAAACATTTTCAAGATCTTGTGGTAGGCTGTTTCTTAAAGCTTACACCCAAAGCACAAGCAATGAAAGAAAAAATAGAAAAGTGGGACCTCCTCAAAATTTAACACTTTTGTACCTCAAAGGACTTTGTCAAAAGGGTGAAAAGGCAGTTGACTCAATGGGAGAAAATATTTGGCAATTATATTTCTGATAAAGGTTTAATATCCATGATATACAAAGAGATCATACAACTCAACAATAAAAAGACAAACAACCTGATTAAATAATGGGCAAAAGACTTGAATAGACAATTGTCCAAAGAAGAGATACAAAAAATGCAGAAACACTTGAAAAACTATCAACATCAGTAGTGACTGGGGAAATGCAAATTAAAACTACAATGAGGATGGCAGACTTGGCCCAGAGGTTAGGATGTCCGTCTACCACATGGGATATCTGTGGTTCAAACCCCGGGCCTCCTTGACCCACGTGGAGCTGGCCCATGCACAGAGCTGATGTGCGCAAGGAGTGCCATGCCATGCAGGGGTGTCCCCCGTGTAGGGGAGCCCCATGCACAAGGAGTGCACCCTGTAAGGAGAGCCACCCAGCGCGAAAGAAAGTGCAGCCTGCCTAGGAATGACACCACACACATGGAGAGCTGACACAGCAAGATGATGCAACAAAAAGAAACATAGATTCCCATGCCACTGACAACAACGGAAGTGGACAAAGAAGACACAGCAAATAGACACAGAGAACAGACAATTTGGGTGGGGGGAGGGGAGAGAAATAAATAAATAAATCTTAAAAAAAAAAAAAACTACACTGAGATATCATTTCACACCGATTAGACTGGCCACTACTAAAAAGTTGGAAAACTAAATGTTAGAGAGGATGTGGAAAGATAAGAACACTTATACACTGTTGGTGGGAATGTGTAATAGAATGGTACAGCCACTGTGGAGGACGGTCTGGCAGTTCCCAAGTAAGTTGAATATAGACTTGCCATGTGACCCAGCAATACCATTACTAGGTATATGCCCAAAGGAACTGAGAGCAGAGACATGAACAGACATCTGCACATTGATGTTCACAGCCGCATTATTCATGATTGCCAAAGGTTGGAAACAACTCAGGTGTCCATCAACTGATGAATGGATAAGCAAACTGGTTTATTCACACAATGGGATATTATGCAGTCTTAAGGAGAAATGAAGTTGTGAAGCACATGACAACATGGATGAGCCTGGCGGACATTATGTTGAGTGAAGCAAACTGGACACAAAAGGACAAATACTATATGACTGCATTATTATTAACTAAATACATTGTGTAAACTCAAGGAGTAAATAATTAGAATATTGGTTACCAGAAAATAGAATGAGGTTAGCGAATGGAGAGCTGAGGTTTAATCTGTGCAGAATTGGTAAAAATGTTATTTATAAATCTTTAGAAATGAATAGAAATGGTGAAAGCATATCATGGTGTTTGTAACTAGCAGTGCTATGTATGGATATATAGTGGTTGAAAGGGAAAGTCTAAGGTCATGTACATTACTAGAAGGAAAGCTAAAAACTATAACATGGGACTATATATGACAGTAAAACCTCATGTAAAACATGAATATGGGAATGCATGTATAAGACTGTTTTATACTAGAGAGAAGGAAGAAGAATAGCAACTATGTATGGCAGGGGAAGCATAGATTGAGAGATGATGAGTTTTGTTTGTTTCTGGTTTATTATTATTTTTGGAATAAAGAAAGTACTCTAAGAATGACTGAAGTGATGACACACTACTATTTGATTACATCAAAGACCACTGATTGTACATGTTGGATGGATTTATCATTTATTAATATGTACCAATAAAATTCATCTATTAAAAAAAAAGGAGAAGTAATGATAGGTAAGATGAAAATCCAAGAGAGCAAACCTCAAATCATAGATGCTTCAGAAAAAAAACAGAGCAGATGGAGGAGAAGCAATTACTAAGCAACTGAAGGCACTTTCCTAGAGCTAGACAAAGACTTAGTCTGCAGATTAAAATGTTCTACAAGTTCTAGGTAAGACTGATGAAAAGGAAACACCTGGTAAAGTTACTGAATCCCAGGGGGAAAAAATAACGTTCTAAGACTTCAAATGAAAGAATATCTTTTTTTACCAGAGAAGGAGATTCAGAGGCCCATCCACTTCTTATCTACCACACTGGAAGCTAGAGGCAAATGAAGTAATACCAGGGAAACTGAGAGCAAAAGGCTGAAAGGACAGGACCCTCAAATCCACAAAGATACTTTATCAAAATAAAAGAAGAGAGAGAGAAAGAGCTAACTACGGATGGGCAGAGATTGAGACAAGGTCAACTACTTAACCCACTGCTAGCCAAACAACTAAGAATTCAGAACAGGGACCTTATATTAAGGGAAGCCTGAGAGAAAAGGAAGCTGTAGAGGGCAACAAGCCTCACAAAACAGTTTTATACACACACACACAAGTTATGACTGGAAATCTATAATTTAGGTGCTAAAAAATGGTTGCTTGAAATAGTAAATGACAATTCTGCAAAGGAAGACCTACTAATAGTCAGGAAAGAGAAGTAAATTAGAGGAGCACACCAACAAAGTGGTTAAGGCTGGGGTGGACCCCAGACCCCATATTTGCATGTGACTGTGGAGAATTTACTTCATCTCTCTTAGCCTCTCTGAAAAATGAGGACACTAAGAGTACCAACATCAAAGATGGTTGTGAGGATTACAAGAGCTAGTATCTCTCAGGTGGTAATGTGTAGGCACCCAATAATACTGGACTAAGTTTCAATTTCAAAAGTAAAGGTTCTAAAGAGCAGTCATCACTGTCAAGGACCCACCAATGGTCCATCCTCCTTCCATAGTCACTGCCCCTGTGCTGGGGGATCCTTGCTGTCCCGTTAGAGAATGTGGAGGAGCTCCCCAGGATGGGTTATTGTGTGGATCTCCTCCCAGTGTGACAATGCCCCATGAACACTCAAGCACATTCATATGCCTTGTAGGTATGTCCCACGAGCACTTCCTCCCATGCAGCCCCCTCTCTGACACCCTGCACCAATGGTCCTCCCTCTGTGATCCAAAACTTGTTCATAATTGAAGTCAACAAAATAATGGAATATAAGTAAAAGGAAAATGATTTAATAATGATAGTTTTAGAAATAACAAATAAAATACAAAAAAAATTAAGTTTAAAATAATTTTAAAATTTTAAATTTAAAAAGAGTTTGACATCATGTCCTTCATCACTGTAAGATCTGTTGTCTTATATGTACAGTGACATTTTGTTCCATTTATTCCCCCAGTGACTTATTCTTTTCATTTTGTCTTCAGAGAAGCTTTAGGTCATAGAGAAATCACATACAGAATATAGGTGATTCCTGTATACTGAACATTTTCCCCCTTTCCCCCTTTCCCCCATCAACAACACTTTATACATGGATGGTACATTTGTTTCAATTGACATACAAATATTGAAACTCTGCTACTAACCATGGTCAATAATTTACATTATGGTTTACATTTTCAACCATACACTTTTATAAATTTTGATGAACTTTGACATAGTCTGTATCCATCACGATAAGATCACGTAGAACAATTTCGTCACCCCAAAAATGTCCCAATGTTCCATCTACTCTATTTCTCTCTCCCCTTCTCCTTGGGACCCACAGCAAACACCAAGATTACTTATTGGGGAAGCAGATGTGGCTCAAGCAATTGGTCTACCATATAGGAGGTCCAGGGCTCAATTCCCAGGGCCCCCGGTGAGGCGAGCTGGCCTGTGTGGTGGGCTGGCCTGAGCAGAGAACTGGCCCATGTGGAGTGCTGGCCCACGCAGCATGGTGGCCCGCACAGGAGTGCTGGTGCAGCAAGATGATGTAACAAAAAGAGGAAAAGAGGAGAGACAACAGGAGACACAGTGGACCAGGGAGCTGAGGTGGTGCAAAAGATTGAGTGCCTCTCTCCCACTCCAGAAGTCCTCAGGATTAGTTCCCGGTGCTGCCTAAAAGAAAAGACAAGTGGACACAGAAGAACATACAGCGAATGGACACAGAAAGCAGACAGCGAGCACAAAACCACAGTGGGGGGGGGCAGGGAGGAGAAACAAATCCTTAAAAAAAAAGATTAACTCATTGAAGGACAAGATTCAGTTACTCACAACAACACTGAGGGCTTGACATATTGGCTTGTCCTCCCCTAGTAGGCATTGCCTATGATCTCAAGAAACTCCTGCCCTTCTATCTAAGATCACAGCAGGACTCCCAGGATAAGCGTCCAACACCTCCCCACTTATTATGTGGGTCTCCAGCCACTGATGCAGCACACTATGGCAAGATGAAGGCTAACACTACCTAGAAGCCTTCCCCAGGTTTGCCTTGTCCTGCATATGCCCCATGTCCATCACCTTAAACCAGTAACCCTCTCCTGCCATATTTGCCAAAAGAACATTCCCAGCTCTCAATGAGAGGCAGAGTGGGCACCACCATCCCAGAATCCTCAGGTTTAGGGAATAAGCAATGGACTAGAGTAGACTTACTGTTAATCTACTATAGACTTATTGTGAGTCTAGCAATGGAAAAACCCTTATCATTGATGTGGAGGCAGTGGCCACTGGAGATTCTGAGGGGAAGGAGAAGTATAATCAGGGGCATTTTCAGGGCTTGGGAATTGTCCTGAATTACACTGCAATGACAGATACAGGCCCTTGTATATCTTCTAATAACTTAAAAAAGTGTGTGTGGGGGGGAGAGTTAAAGTATAATGTAAACTATAATTCACACTTGTGGCAATGCTCCAAGATGTGCAATTGTGGCAAATGTACCACACTAATGAGGGATGTTGTTGATGTGGGAAAAGGTGGCAGGGCTAGGGACTGTGGCATATGGGAATCCCCTATATTTTTTATGTAACATTTATATAAACTAAGTTTCTTTTTAAAAAAATTAAAAAGCATATTTTTAAGAAAAGCTAGTATCTATAAAGGACTAGATAAGGCCCAAGCAAATATAAGTGTATTACTATTATTATTATTACTGATCATAAGACTACTACTATTATTTTACTATTTACCATTAATAGTAGCAGTAATGACTATGGTAACTACTACGATGATGATGGTAGGAATAGAAACAAACAGTGACCACTAAAGTATGAATGCTTTTTGAAACTCTACCTTAAAAAGCTGGGATTTTTCTAGCAATCTGTATTAGAGTGGTTACAAAAATTGTAAAAATGGAATTTACCTTGTCCACTCAAAAACCTAATTTTAACAAGTTTATTGAGGTCAAATTGATACACATGTGCACCCTTGAACCCAACAGCACTGAGAAGCTCGTGGACATATCCATCACGCACACCACTCTAATCCATCTTTCTTGCTCTGTGCCTGCCCCAAGGCAACTGCTCATCTACTTTATGCCAATAGAGATTACTTTGAAATTTCTGGGATTCTACATAACTGGAATTCCATAGTCTGTACTCCTTTGACCGGTTTATTTTACGCAGCATAATCATCCTGATATTTGTCATTGCTATGAACGGGTCATTTGTTTGGATGTTTACTACTGCTGAGGAGTACTCCACTGCATGGGCATACCATCACTGGTCTATCCACTCTTCTGCTGATGAGCATTAGGCTTGTGCCCAATTTGGGCTATTGCAAATAAAGCTGATATCAACATTCATGCGTACATCTTTTTGCAGATGCCTGTTTTATTTCCACTTAGGTAAATATCTAGTAGTTGAGTAGCGGAACCACACAGTAGGTATACATATAATTTTATCAGAAACGCTCTTCCATTTTAGTGGGTGTGAAGTAGTATCTCACTATGGTTTTAATCTGCATTTTCTTGATGATTAATGATGTTAGTATCTTTTC